>NC_061512.1:111124672-111465854 GCF_022539505.1 Lolium rigidum | reverse complement strand
GAAGAATTGCCCTACCCATGGACTAACTACTTGGATGATCATCCAAACCTTTTATGCAGGATTGAATTTTTCTTCGCGGAACCTATTGGATTCAGACTGCTGGAGGTACCTTTATGTCCATCACTTTGGGGGCGGCAACAAAGCTTCTTGATAATATGATGATAAATTACTCCGAATGGCACACGAAAAGAGCTCCACAAGGTAAGAAGGTAAATTCTCGTTGAAGAAACCTCCTCCTTGAGTGATAAGATTGATGCTATTATGTCTATGCTTGTGAATGGTAGATCTAATGTTGATCCTAATAATGTTCCTTTAGCTTCATTGGTTGCCCAAGAAGAACATGTTGATGTGAACTTCATTAGAAGTAATAATTTCAACAACAATGCTTATAGGAATAATTCCGGTAACAACTATAGGCCATATCCTTCGCTAATGGTAATAGTTATGGTAATTCTTATGGAAATTCTTACAACAATAATAGGAGTGTACCCCCTGGTCTTGAAGCCATTCTTAAAGAATTTATTTGTACACAAACTGCTTTTAACAAATCTGTTGAGGAAAAACTTGATAAAATTGATATTCTTGCTTCTAAGGTTGATAGACTTGCCTCTGATGTTGATCTTTTAAAATTTAAAGTTATGCCTAATAAGGATATTGATAATAAAATTGTCACTACAGCAAATGCCATCCAAGTTCGAATTAATGAGAATATTAGATTGATGGCTGAATTGCATGCTAGGTGGGAAAAAGAAGAAAACGAAAAACTAGCTAAAGAGAATAATGTAGCTAAAGTTTGGACTATTACCACCACTAGTAATGATAATGCTTCACATGTTGCTACACCCCCTACTATCAATGGTAAAATAATTGGTGTTGGCAATGTTTCTACTCCTAGTGCAAAGCGTGCAAAATTGCCTGAAATTGCTAAAACTGCTGAAACTGCTTGTGATAAAACTGCTAAAATTTTTCAAAATATTGGGGACAATGATCCCATTGCTGTAGACCATAATGATTTAGATTTTGATGATTGTCACATCTCTGAAGTTATAAAGTTCTTACAAAAACTTGCTAAAAGTCCCAATGCTAGTGCTATAAATTTGGCCTTTACAAAACATATTACAAATGCTCTCATAAAAGCTAGAGAGGAGAAACTAAAACTTGAAACTTCTATTCCTAGGGAGTTAGAAGATGGTTGGGAGCCCATCATTAAGATGAGGGTCAATGATTTTGATTGTAATGCTTTATGTGATCTTGGTGCAAGTATTTCGTTATGCCTAAGAAAATTTATGATATGCTTGACTTGCCACCATTGAAAAACTGTTATTTGGATGTTAATCTTGCCGATAATGCTATAAAGAAACCTTTGGGGAGGATTGATAATGTTCGTATTATGGTTAACAATAACCTTGTCCCCGTTGATTTTGTTGTCTTGGATATTGAATGCAATGCATCTTGTCCCATTATATTGGGAAGACCTTTTCTTCGAACTGTTGGTGCTACCATTGATATGAAGGAAGGTAATATTAAATATCAATTTACTCTCAAGAAAGGTATGGAACACTTCCCTAGAAAGAGAATGAAGATACCTTATGATTCTATTATTAGAACAAATTATGATGTTAATGCTTCATCTCTTGACAATACTTGATACACACTTTCTGCGCCTAGCTGAAAGGCGTTAAAGAAAAGCGCTTATGGGAGACAACCCATTATTTTACTTCTGCACTTTATTTTATATTTGAGTCTTGGAAGTTGTTACTACTGTAGCAACCTCTCCTTATCTTTATTTTATTGCATTGTTGTGCCAAGTAAAGTCTTTGATAGTAAAGTCAATACTAGATTTGGATTACTGCGCAGGAACAAATTTCTTGCTGTCACGAAATTGAGCCGCCCCTGCTGTAGAAAGTTTATAAAAATCTGCCAATTTACGTGCGTGATCCTCAGATATGTACGCAACTTTCATTCAATTTGGGAATTTTCATATGAGCAAGTCTGGTGCCTCTAAAAAATTCGTCTTTACGAACTGTTCTGTTTTGACAGATTCTGCCTTTTATTTCTGTTGTTGTCAAAAACCCACCGGCGAGTAGCGACGGGCAACACCGTAGAGCCGGGAGGCTCCCAGGGCTGCGGTGGGCCCTGGTCCCTCGGGCGACGGCCCGTAATGCCTTCTGGCACACGTCCTGGTGCTTACGAGGGCGTGCCACCTGACCTATACCTGGTCAGGAAGGTGATGGATTGCTTCGACTAGTTTCCTGCATGGCAAACACGTAAACATTAAATACGAGCCCCGATCGGCTCTTAAGTTGTTCGTGGATCGGCTCAAAGAGCCGATTGCCCCATGGTTCATGTTAGATTTATAATGACATGGGGATCATGCTTTATCAAAATCAAGCTAAACTAATCTACGATAGTCTAGGGTTTTCACCGCATAATCGGAACATCCTATGCGTAGTTGAGCCTAGCAAATACGTAAGATGATGCAAAACCAACCCTAAAGAGGCCTAAAAACCAACGTGAAGTTGATCCCGGAACAATCCCTCTAGAGCTTAATAAACCACGCCTTACGCACCACCGGATCGTTCAACCCGTTTATAAGGCCTAACCATACGGATATCAAACCAATCCTTGAAGAACAAGGAGCAACTATAACGGATTAGATCTACTAAATAAAGAACAAGCAAGATGCTGCCCTTACACCTAAAATAGGTGTAAGGGCAACTAGATATCGAGGGGTAGCGTAGCTAAACAAGTACATCGTGAAAGCATCGACGTCAATCCCAAAACACCTAAGATAAGGGTGTTGCTCGCCATCAAAAAGGCTTCATCACGAGCAACACCAACAACGAATAAACTGATACTGCCTAGATCGCAAGATGCGATCTAGGCAGCATGTTGCTTACCCGGGAGAAACCCTCGAAACAAGGGGTGGCGATGCGCCTAGATTGATTTGTTGTGAACGTGATCGTCCTTCTTTTCTCAATAACCCTAGATACATATTTATAGTCCGTAGACTTTCTAACTTGGGAATAAACCCAACCGTGTACGAGCTAAACTCTATCTCTTAATTCTAACCGACACGTAACCTACTATAATTTACAGATACACAGGCAATCTTGCCCAAACTTCTTGTACAAGGCCGGTTCGGGAATATTTTCCATGCATATCCTCTAAGCCCATTTAATCACGGCTCATCTCCAGACTTGGTTAAATTCTGGTGATAACACATGCCCCCCTGGTTTTGGCAATGATAATTTCAAAACCACTCTGTTTTTTTTGCTTCATAGGGTCACGTCGTGGCAGAGCAGAACCGTCGCAGTATCCTTCATCATGATGCCTTGCCTTCTCAACTTCTCTGCACGATTTGACAGTTCTTTGGCACCACTTCCTCGGAAACTGCTGTAACATTAACTCTCCCCCATATCCCTTTATTTAACCGCGCCGAGCAGTTCGCCTCTTCATCCTCTTGCTCCGTACTAGCCATCGGCAAAAAAAAACCCCTTCCTCTGTAGCCATGTCTTCTTCCTCCTCCTCCTCCTCCTCTGCCTCGTCAGGTCTCTCCTACGAATCTTCTCCCTTCCGTGAGCCCACGCCGGAGTGGGACTCGCTGGCGGCGTACGACCTCCGCGCCCCGGAGAAGTGGGACATCAAGTCCCACGATTCCTCCGTCTGGTCCGAGGACGACAAGTCCTTGACCGACGGAGAAGATGACTTCCAGTTCCTCGTCGACGGGGAGCTAGAGGCGGGGAACGAGGACGATCGCTTCTCGTGGGACGGCTACACCTCCTCCGACGAGGAGGACGAAGAGGAGGACGACGACTCCTCCGACGAATACCCGCCGGCGAAGCGCTTCCGCGCCGGGTCGGATGACGACGACGATGACGATGACGAGGAGGACGAGGCTCCCGTAGAGGGCTACGGGAGCAGCGACGAGGAGCCCGCCAGCAGCAGCGCCGGCGGCAGCGATGACGACGACGAGGGCAGCAACGGCCCTTAGATTAGGGACTACTAGTATAGGACTAGTAGTAGTAGTAATCGGCTTTTGTTCTTTCTTCCTTGAGCAATCGGCTCTTCTCTGTAAAAGCCCCTTTATTAATGAAGAAAATATTTCTAAGCCGATTTTGCCTTTCTACCGATTTTGCCGATTGTCAAAGCAAGTCAACACACCAAGAGCCGATGGCAGCGCATCGGCCTTTGCCATAAAACACGGGTAAGGCCAACTCTGTTGCCTATTCAAACGGTAACCTGCAACTTATCCGAAAGAGCAACACTCAGATCCCCAAATCGTCGCTCGAACAGATCCAGCTCACGGCCACACGAACCTCAGATCTCAATCGCGCGAGGCTCAACCCAGCGGCGAATCCAATGGCGGAATCATCCAATGCCAACGCTATGGTCTCCGGCCTGAAGGTAATCCTCAACCGCTCCTCGCTGTCCGAACATGGTGCTAGAATTAACAACAAACATCTGAATTAATACTTTGTCCCGTCATTAATTTCTAGGTATCAGACATTCTACTGCCACATCCTTCTCTTCCAAATTCTCTCTGTCTTGGCCCTCATTCTACTGAGAGTCCTGCCCATTTGATTTCATGCGAGGCAAATAGAATTCCCTTCGTGAACCAAAATCTAGATCTGACTTCTTGGGCCGACTGCTTACGAGCCTGGCCTAATCCTCCTGAAGATTGGGTTTCATGGTACAATAGAATCTCCAAAACTCACCACGCCACTCAGGAAACCGCGAGAATAGCCGATGCTTTAGCTTTATCACTGTCTCCCCTTGAGAAGCATGAAAACCTTCTGAAAACCATCAGCTATTTTTGGTCTGATGCTTTGAATTGCTTCATGTTTGGTCATGGCCCCATGACACCAACCTTACTAGATCTGGCCATGATCATTGGTTTAGACATTGCATCCCCAAGCCCATCTGCCTTCAGGCTGCCAAAGGTCCCCTTCACGCTTTCTTCCAAAACAGAGTGCACAAACTGGGGTGCTTACCTTCGGCGCCACATGAAAAACAAAGGCCCCGTAACGAGAGAAAGAACACACGGCCTTCCCGAATTTCCTGGTTGGAACACTTCATATTTTGTGGTCCTTCACTTGCTCCAACCAAGAATTATCTTTCCCTGGCCTATGAACTTGCCAGAGGCACTCAGCTTGGCATTGGCAAACTGTTTTTTGGAGAGGTCTATAGATATCTCCAGCTAATGTCTGTTAAACTGTTCTCCCAAAAGACAGTCAAAACCGGAGGTCCCTGGTGGTTTATTCAGCTATGGGCTTGATACGTCTCCGACGTATCGATAATTTCTTATGTTCCATGCCACATTATTGATGATATCTACATGTTTTATACACATTATATGTCGTATTTATGCATTTTCCGGCACTAACCTATTAACGAGATGCCGAAGAGCCGGTTGTTGTTTTCTACTTGTTTTTGGTTTCGAAATCCTAGTAAAGAAATATTCTCGGAATTGGACGAAATCAACGCCCAGGGGCCTATTTTTCCACGAAGCTTCCAGAAGTCCGAAGGAGAGACGAAGTGGGGCCACGAGGCGGCCACACACTAAGGCGGCGCGGCCTGGGCCTAGGCCGCGCCGGCCTATTGTGTGGGGCCCTCGTGTGGCCCCTGACCTGCCCTTCCGCCTACAAATAGCCTTCGTCGCGAAACCCCCAGTACCGAGAGCCACGATACGGAAAACCTTACTGAGACGCCGCCGCCGCCAATCCCATCTCGGGGGATTCTGGAGATCTCCTCCGACACCCTGCCGGGAGAGGGGATTCATCTCCCGGAGGACTCTTCACCGCCATGGTCGCCTCCGGAGTGATGAGTGAGTAGTTCACCCCTGGACTATGGGTCCATAGCAGTAGCTAGATGGTTGTCTTCTCCTCATGTGCTTCATTGTCGGATCTTGTGAGCTGCCTAACATGATCAAGATCATCTATCTCGTAATTCTATATGTTGTGTTTGTCGGGATCCGATGGATAGAGAATACTATGTTATTTTGATTATCAATCTATTACCTATGTGTTGTTTATGATCTTGCATGCTCTCCGTTATTAGTAGAGGCTCTGGCCAAGTTTTTGCTCTTAACTCCAAGAGGGAGTATTTATGCTCGATAGTGGGTTCATGCCTCCATTAAATCCGGGACGGTGACGGAAAGTTCTAAGGTTGTGGATGTGCTGTTGCCACTAGGGATAAAACATTGATGCTATGTCCGAGGATGTAGTTATTGATTACATTACGCACCATACTTAATGCAATTGTACTGTTGTTTTACAACATAATGCTTGGAAGGGGTTCGGATGATAACCTGAAGGTGGACTTTTTAGGCATAGATGCATGCTTGGATAGCGGTCTATGTACTTTGTCGTAATGCCCAATTAAATCTCACAATATTCATCATATCATGTATGTGCATTGTTATGCCCTCTCTATTTGTCAATTGCTCGACCGTAATTTGTTCACCCAACATGCTATTTATCTTATGGGAGAGACACCTCTAGTGAGCTGTGGACCCCGGTCCATTCTTTATATCCGAAATACAATCTGCTGCTATTGTTCTTTACTGTTCTTGCAAACAATCATCATCCACACTATACATCTAATCCTTTGTTACGGCAAGCCGGTGAGATTGACAACCTCACTTGTTTCGTTGGGGCAAAGTACTTTGGTTGTGTTGTGCGGGTTCCACGTTGGCGCCGGAATCTCCGGTGTTGCGCCGCACTACATCCCGCCGCCATCAACCTTCAACGTGCTTCTTGACTCCTACTGGTTCAATTAAACCTTGGTTTCTTGCGAGGAAACTTGCCGCTGTGCGCATCACACCTTCCTCTTGGGGTTCCCAACGGACGTGTCAACTACACGCATCAAGCAAATTTCACGGCGCCGTTGCCGGGGAGATCAAGACACGCTGCAAGGGGAGTCTCCACAATCCAATCTCTTTACTTTGTTTTTGTCTTGCTTTATTTTATTTACTACTTTGTTTGCTGCATTATATCAAAACACAAAAAAATTAGTTGCTAGCTTTACTTTATTTACTGTCTTGCACTCTATATCAAAAACACAAAAAAATTAGTTACTTGCATTTTACTTTTGTTACCATGTCTAGTTCTGCACTTGTTACTTCTTCACCTGAGGAATTAGTCTTCACTTTTAAACAAGGGGATGAGGAGAGTTTTAAAGATGCTTGGTCCAGAATTTTTACTTCTTATCGTAAAACTGAACCTCAAATGACTCTAAGTTTGCTCCTTAGTAATTTTTATTTTGGTCTTATGATTCGCTATAGATATGCCTTGGATGCTGTAGTGGGAGGAGATTTACTTCATTGCAATGGGGATCAAGCTTTTAATGCCATAAAGAAGTTGGTTGCATCACATGATTCAGCTAATAACTTTGATTCAGACCCTTATTAGCATTTATAATAGATTAAACACTCTTGAGACAAGTGCATCTCGCTTGAATGAAAATTATGGATATGTTCGTGACCGTCTTGATCAAGTTTTAATGAACTCTGAACCTTCATTATGGGATCCTACTATTAAAATTGCTATTGGTGACCAAACTCTTCATGCTAATTGTGATATTATGACTGAATTTTGCCTAATGCCTAAGAGTATTCATAAATCTTTGAAACTTTGGGAATTTGTTGAAGGGGGAGAAGGAATAACTCTTATTGATAACTCTGTTATAATTCCTAAAGGAATAGCTGTGGGTGTGCATACAACCATTCTTGGGAGAACAATATCCATTGATTATCTTGTTATTGAATGTGCAGGAACAGGACAAATCACACTCGGAAGACCCCTGCTGAAACTATTGGGAGCAGTCATAGATATGGGAGAAGGTACCCTAAAATTCACCTCCACACCTGGGGGTAGACATATATTCCCTAAACCAAAGAGTAAGAAAAAGAACAAGAAAGGTAAGGGTAAAGCCCAAGGTAATGCCGATGCTTCGTCTCTTGATAATACTTGATACACACTTTCTGCGCCTAGCTGAAAGGCGTTAAAGAAAAGCGCTTATGGGAGACAACCCATGTTTTTACTACAGTATTTTTGTTTTATATTTGAGTCTTGGAAGTTGTTTACTACTGTAGCAACCTCTCCTTATCTTAGTTTTGTGCTTTGTTGTGCCAAGTAAAGTCTTTGATAGTAAAGTGAATACTAGATTTCGATTGCTGCGCAGTAACAGATTTCTTTGCTGTCACGAATTCCGACCTGCCTCTCTGTAGGTAGCTCAGAAAATTATGCCAATTTACGTGCGTGATCCCCAGATATGTACGCAACTTTCATTCAATTTGGGCATTTTCATTTAAGCAAGTCTGGTGCCTCAATAAAATCCATCTTTACGGACTGTTCTGTTTTGACAGATTCTGCCTTTTATTTCGCATTGCCTCTTTTGCTATGTTGGATGAATTTCTTTGATCCATTAATGTCCAAGTAGCTTTATGCAATGTCCAGAAGTGTTAAGAATGATTGTGTCACCTCTGAACATGTTAATTTTTATTGTACACTAACCCTCTAATGAGTTGTTTCGAGTTTGGTGTGGAGGAAGTTTTCAAGGATCAAGAGAGGAGAATGATGCAATATGATCAAGGAGAGTGAAAGCTCTAAGCTTGGGGATGCCCCGGTGGTTCACCCCTGCATATTTTAAGAAGACTCAAGCGTCTAAGCTTGGGGATGCCCAAGGTATCCCCTTCTTCATCGACAACATTATCAGGTTCCTCCCATGAAACTATATTTTTATTCCATCACATCTTATGTGCTTTACTTGAAGCGTCGGTTTGTTTTTGTTTTTGTTTTGTTTGAATAAAATGGATCCTAGCATTCATTGTGTGGGAGAGAGACACGCTCCACTGTTGCATATGGACAAATATGTCCTTAGGCTTTACTCATAGTATTCATGGCGAAGGTTGAATCTTCTTCGTTAAATTGTTATATGGTTGGAATCGGGAAATGCTATATGTAGTAATTCTAAAATGTCTTGGATAATTTGATACTTGGCAATTGTTGTGCTCATGTTTAAGCTCTTGCATCATATACTTTGCACCTATTAATGAAGAAACACCTAGAGCTTGCTAAATTTGGTTTGCATATTTGGTCTCTCTAAAGTCTAGATAATTTCTAGTATTGAGTTTTGAACAACAAGGAAGAAAGTGTAGAGTCTTATAATGTTTACAATATGTCTTTTATGTGAGTTTTGCTGCACCGGTTCATCCTTGTGTTTGTTTCAAATAACCTTGCTAGCCTAAACCTTGTATCGAGAGGGAATACTTCTCATGCATCCAAAATCCTTGAGCCAACCACTATGCCATTTGTGTCCACCATATCTACCTACTACATTGTATTTCTACGCCATTCCAAAGTAAATTGCTTGAGTGCTACCTTTAAAATTTCCATTCTTCACCTTTGCAATATATAGCTCATGGGACAAATAGCTTAAAAACTATTGTGGTATTGAATATGTACTTATGCACTTTATCTCTTATTAAGTTGCTTGTTGTGCGATAACCATGCTTCACGGGACGCCATCAACTACCCTTTGTTGAATATCATGTGAGTTGCTATGCATGTCCGTCTTGTACTGAAGTAAGAGAGATCTACCACCTTAATGGTTGGAGCATGCATATTGTTAGAGAAGAACATTGGGCCGCTAACTAAAGCCATGAATCATGGTGGAAGTTTCAGTTTTGGACATATATCCTCAATCTCATATGAGAATACTAATTGTTGCTACATGCTTATGCATTAAAGAGGAGTCCATTATCTGTTGTCCATGTTGTCCCGGTATGGATGTCTAAGTTGAGAATAATCAAAAGCGAGAAATCCAAAATGCGAGCTTTCTCCTTAGACCTTTGTACAGGCGGCATGGAGGTACCCCATTGTGACACTTGGTTAAAACATGTGTATTGCGATGATCCGGTAGTCCAAGCTAATTAGGACAAGGTGCGGGCACTATTAGTATACTATGCATGAGGCTTGCAACTTGTAAGATATAATTTACATGATACATATGCTTTATTACTACCGTTGACAAAATTGTTTCATGTTTTCAAAATAAAAGCTCTAGCACAAATATAGCAATCGATGCTTTCCTCTTTGAAGGACCTTTCTTTTACTTTTAATGTTGAGTCAGTTCACCTATTTCTCTCCACCTCAAGAAGCAAACACTTGTGTGAAGCTGTGCATTGATTCCTACATACTTGCATATTGCACTTGTTATATTACTCTATGTTGACAATTATCCATGAGATATACATGTTACAAGTTGAAAGCAACCGCTGAAACTTAATCTTCCTTTGTGTTGCTTCAATACCTTTACTTTGATTTATTGCTTTATGAGTTAACTCTTATGCAAGACTTATTGATGCTTGTCTTTAAGTACTATTCATGAAAAGTCTTTGCTTTATGATTCGGTTGTTTACTCATGTCATTACCATTGTTTTGATCGCTGCATTCATTACATATGTTTACAATAGTATGATCAAGGTTATGATGGCATGTCACTCCAGAAATTATCTATGTTATCGTTTACCTGCTCGGGACGAGCGAGAACTAAGCTTGGGGATGCCGATACGTCTCCGACGTATCGATAATTTCTTATGTTCCATGCCACATTATTGATGATATCTACATGTTTTATACACATTATATGTCGTATTTATGCATTTTCCGGCACTAACCTATTAACGAGATGCCGAAGAGCCGATTCGTTGTTTTCGCTGTTTTTGGTTTCGAAATCCTAGTAAAGAAATATTCTCGGAATTGGACGAAATCAACGCCCGGGGTCCTATTTTTTCACGAAGCTTCCGGAAGTCCGAAGGAGAGACGAAGTGGGGCCACGAGGCGGCCACACACTAAGGCGGCGCGGCACCGGGCTCGGGCCGCGCCGGCCTTGTTGTGTGGGGCCCTCGTGTGGCCCCCCGACCTGCCCTTCCGCCTACAAATAGCCTTCGTCGCGAAACCCCCGATGCACGAGAGCCACGATACGGAAAACCTTACCGAGACGCCGCCGCCGCCAATCCCATCTCGGGGGATTCTGGAGATCTCCTCCGGCACCCGGCCGGAGAGGGGATTCATCTCCCGGAGGACTCTTCACCGCCATGGTCGCCTCCGGAGTGATGAGTGAGTAGTTCACCCCTGGACTATGGGTCCATAGCAGTAGCTAGATGGTTGTCTTCTCCTCATGTGCTTCATTGTCGGATCTTGTGAGCTGCCTAACATGATCAAGATCATCTATCCGTAATTCTATATGTTGTGTTTGTCGGGATCCGATGGATAGAGAATACTATGTTATTTTGATTATCAATCTATTACCTATGTGTTGTTTATGATCTTGCATGCTCTCCGTTATTAGTAGAGGCTCTGGCCAAGTTTTTGCTCTTAACTCCAAGAGGGAGTATTTATGCTCGATAGTGGGTTCATGCCTCCATTAAATGCGGGACGAGTGATGAGAAAGTTCTAAGGTTGTGGATGTGCTGTTGCCACTAGGGATAAAACATTGATGCTATGTCCGAGGATGTAGTTATTGATTACATTACGCACCATACTTAATGCAATTGTCTGTTGTTTTACAACATAATACTGGAAGGGGTTCGGATGATAACCTGAAGGTGGACTTTTTAGGCATAGATGCATGCTGGATAGCGGTCTATGTACTTTGTCGTAATGCCCAATTAAATCTCACAATATTCATCATATCATGTATGTGCATTGTTATGCCCTCTCTATTTGTCAATTGCCTGATCGTAATTTGTTCACCCAACATGCTATTTATCTTATGGGAGAGACACCTCTAGTGAGCTGTGGACCCCGGTCCATTCTTTATATACTGAAATACAATCTGTCTGCTATTGTTCTTTACTTGTTCTTGCAAACAATCATCATCCACACTATACATCTAATCCTTTGTTACTGACAAGCCGGTGAGATTGACAACCTCACTTTGTTTCGTTGGGGCAAAGTACTTTGGTTGTGTTGTGCAGGTTCCACGTTGGCGCCGGAATCTGCGGTGTTGCGCCGCACTACATCCCACCGCCATCAACCTTCAACGTGCTTCTTGACTCCTACTGGTTCGATTAAACCTTGGTTTCTTACTGAGGGAAACTTGCCGCTGTGCGCATCACACCTTCCTCTTGGGGTTCCCAACGGACGTGTCAACTACACGCATCAGGGCTCAGCTGTACTTCCAAAACCAGATCCCAAACTTTCCACCCTTAGCTACTTGCACCTTCCCAGATGCTAATGAGAGACAGATCCGATGCGCTAGCTACGGCCAAGCTCTATATAGCCTCCCAGGCAGCAAACTAACCTTAAAGGGAGCATCAGAGTGGTTCAGAACTTTCTACGAAGGCCTGGACAACCCTCTCTTCTTTCCTTATACGGAGTCTGAAAATTTTGAAAATCCAGTCTCCTTCAGGTTAGATAGCTTTGCCGATGATGCTGACACTCGGCAGTTGTATTCCATCATGATCCGTCCCTGCTTCCTTCCAGTTGGCATGAGCACCTCAAACAGGATCATCAAACCTAGTTATGAGTCTTATCAGCCGGTCGTAGCAGCCCGGCAGCTGGGTCTTGGACAGTTATCTCCCCACTTCTTTCTGCACCACCTGACAGAGAGCAGAGCTGATCTACCTGATGTCCTCACCAGTCAGAGGTTTTATTCCTTCTTTGATGCTCTAGCCACCCCAATTCCTCACAACCTCTCTTTTACCTCATCAACCGATGGTTTTGAGACTTGGTGGTCAATGTGGAAGACTCACGCCTTCAGGAGAGCTCTGGGACCATTGCTGAAACAACTTGATGCTGAATATGACATTCCTGCAGAACAGGTACCACTACTCACAATTTATTTTAAAGTGGCTTGCAATGATTTCCTTTTATAACCTTGCTCTGTCTCCTTGCAGCAACAAGACGGTCCGGATCCTGTAGATGATGACGGCTCCCCTTTCAGATTCCTCCCACCAGCTCCGGTGGTCCTCTTCTGCAAAAACTCACCATCTTTGAAAAAGGTTGTGATGCAGAGCCAGCCGATGACACCCAAATCGGCTTCCAAAAGCAGAGTGTCTTCTAGGCCGGCTGCCCCCGAGCCTCGATCAAGGCGAGAACGGCAGTGAGGAAAGTAGCTGCCAGGAAGACTCTGAAGCGCCAAAGCCCTACTCCAGCTCAAGAAAGTTTGCACGTAAGTTGACCCATGCTTTGGCTGATTTCATTCATCCTTCTAGGCTTCTGCAGCATACTTGTATTTCTTCTACAGACCTCCACTGAAGAAAACTCCAGTGAGGACACACAGTCCAGTCGAAGGGACTCGAGCTTGGGCAACTCTGGGAAAACCACTAAGCAGAGCCAGCCAGACTTGCCACCGTCGGCTTCCAAGAAAAGGTCGGCCCCTGAACCTGCTGTCTCCCAAACTCCCATCAAAGCAGGGCAGGGTAGTCTACGAACAAAGAGCCGATGCATCAAGAGAGCTCGCAAGGAACCGCAAGCCTCTTCATCAAACCAAGAGATTTCGAACGTAACCCCTCCATACTCTCCTTGGCTTATATTTCATGCTAACCTATTGCTGTTCTCATCGGCTAACCATTCCCTTTGCAGACTGATGATACCTCCAGTGGGGAAGTCGAGGAGGTGCCAAAGCCATCCGCCACCCTGGACCTAGCAACTTCTAAAAGTGTAGCTGACAAGGTGGCCAACTTGGCCAAGCCCACAGCAGGAACGCAAGAGCCGATCACCTCTCCATCGGCTGTTCCCCTGGTCTTAGGAGAGGTACAATCTTTTCCCTTAGCTCTACCCTTCTCCTTTGCTGTCTCCTGACGTTTTTCTTGTTGCTTGTCAGGGTTATGACCTCTCAAGCTTGCTAACCTTTGACCCTGAATCTATCGAACCGGCTACTGCTAAAGCAAGCGAGGAGCCAGGACTCAGCACCACACATGGTCAACTCCAGCACCTCAAGGCCCTGCTTTCCTCTTCCATTGAGACATTGGTTGAAGACTCCGAGGCGGTGAAGAGCGTTCTAGAAGACATCCAGCCTCATCTCCCGATGACGCTGCAGGTGAAACTTTGGCCAGTCGTAACTCTGTCTGCCTACAGGTCAAGAGTGACATTGGCTCGTCAGAGAATCGACCTGCGCCACGCCCAGCTTCCGTTGAAAGCCGATATCGCAGACAAATGCCAACGGCTTAATGAGAAAAAGGCAGCTTTGGACTCCAAAACTGACACCTCCGACGATGCTTGCTGAGCCGGCGACCTTGCGCAAAGAGTTGGAGGCCCTTGAAGAGAAGGTTCGGGCAACAAAACAGCTCATTGAAGCTAAGGAAGCTCTTATCGCCCACTCCCTCGAGGAAGCGAGAAGGCCTCAAAGCTGAGCCGAAGACTGATACGGCCGAAATCCGCGCTTTGAACAAGCAGCTGGTGGCGAGCAAAGACGAAGATGATGAGGCCGAGATCGCCGAGGTGGATCGTGTTCGTGCTGATGCCCTCCATGCCCTTGAGATGTTCCTTCAGTAGAGTCTCCTTGTGTAATCTGAGAAACTTCATTATTGAGTTTGTACTCCAGAGTCGATGGCTGTGCATCGGCTTTTTTGTTCCTTAGTTCTAGAGTCGATGTCTGTGCATCGGCTGTACTCTATAAATTTTTTTTGCTGGCCGATTTCGTGCATCGGCCTACATATTTTATTGTCCATTAATCCATATTAGGTGCCCCCCGAGCCGAATCTTTCAAGTGATTGAAGATATCGGCTCTTGCTGATGAATGTTGGTCGTAGGTTATCCCAGGACCAATGTCGATCTCTTCTAGCTCATCAGCTGACGTAAACCCATATCCTAGCTTTCCGTCGCCTGTTAAGTCGACGTTGAACACAGGCAGAAAGTATGGCGAGGATAATTTTGGCCGATTGCTGGAATCGGCCTCCATGTTGATTGAATTGCTCGATGAAGGTTTACAACTTGTATGTGCTTCCTTACAGGAGGGAGCCTCCCTACCACGACTACGTGACATGGTTGAAGTGAGACCCTTGCTTTTTATTTTTTGGGGCCGATCACAGGGATCGGCCTTGCCACGTATGTCGACGGATGTTGCTCTTGCTACTCTATCAGGCCGGTGGATAAGACCAGCCTCACCCCGTTTTTTGTCACCTCGATGCGATCACACCCGTCCAAACTAATTCCAGAGAGCGGCTCTTGGTCTTCCGAGTCCCAAATGTTCATGCCGGCTATTGAGACGTCGATCGAGTCATCTGCATGTATGATACGTCTCCGACGTATCCATAATTTCTGTCGTTCCATGCTTGTTTTATGACAATACTTACATGTTTTGCTTGCACTTTATGATGATTTCATGCATTTTCCGGAACTAACCTATTAACAAGATGCCGCAGTGCCAGTTCCTGTTTTCTGCTGTTTTTGGTTCCAGAAAGGCTGTTCGGGCAATATTCTCGGAATTCGACGAAACGAAGACCAAACCTCCTATTTTTCCCGGAAGCATCCAGAACACCGAAGAAGAGTCAAGAGGGGTCAGAGGGCCACCACACCACATGGCGGCGCGGCCTGGCCTGGGCCCGCGCCGGCCTGTGGTGTGGTGTCACATCCCAAAATTTCCAAATTTTGGAATGTGAAATAAAAATAAAATATATGCTTATTTGTTTGTCTTGAATGAAATTTCACAACGAATTCAAACTTTTAAGTGGTATTTAAAAGTATTTCTCAAAATAATAATTTCATAAATATTTTGGTTTCAAAGTATTGTAAACCATACTCTATCTTGTTTCTAAAAGATTTTGAAATTTCAAAACATGATTTTATCTTATAGCCTATTGGATATGTTCATATTTTTTTAAAATTTTTAAAACAGTGCCAAAGCGATCATTGTATTTAGCTTTGCACTTATATTTTTATGCAAGTTTTTCTGAAAAGATTTGAAACTGTTTTGAATCAAATTGCAATTTGTGTTCAACTCAAATAAATAGAAACCAGAAAGAAAGAGTATAACAAAAAATGAGTTAGACCAGCTGGGCCGCTCCAACCTAGGCAGCCCATCAACCAGCCCTGACCTCCCTCACTCTCTATTTTTTTTTCCTTCTCTTGTTTTCTCCTGGGCCGAATTTGATGGCCCATCTTACCCGAGCGGACCAGCCTACACCATCATCGTCTTCCTCGTCATGTACGTTACAGCCATGGAAGCTCCACCTCTTCCCTCCCTCATTTAGGGCATTCAAGACAATAAAACGGCTCGACTTAAACATCAAAGTTACTCCAAATTTAGTGGAGAATCCATTCCGGTAATTATTTTCTCATTTTGTAGTCATAATCTCCGAAACAAAACTGGCGCACCGAATGCCGCCCGATGGCATACACCCTCCGATCTCCCTCCTCAGTTCATAATAAGGATAACCGAGATGTCCATTGTGTGTGCCATACCTTCCTCCTCCACTTTAGTTCTCAAAAATTTCTGAGAGGAGCTCTGTACGGACCATACACACCATGCCAAAAACACGTCCAGTTTTGAGTTCATCGCTAGATGCCGTCGCCCTCAGCGATCATATCGACAAATCCTTATACCAGAAGACTCCTCTTGACAAGGTATTCTTCCAGGACATGGTGATGCACTCTATTGTCATTGTTGACCGTGTCGCCGTTGTTCCTTATGCTCGCCAGCCGCCGCGACGCCATCGTCTAAATCCGGTGGCCAAGGGTAACGAGGCTCCGTACTTGCGCCCATATTATCCCTGTATCTCTTGGGCATCCTCTCATGCCTTCTCTTTGTTCAGTTTCGCAGCTGGAGGTCGCCTACGAAGAGAACCCGACGTCACCGTTGCTCCGTTCGTCCACCACTGTCTAGTAGTTTTGCCAAAGGAGTTGGAGTACCGTATCGTATTCAGCGTGAAGAGAGTTCTTCTCCGGTGACGCCCACATCCTTAATGTCGTTCCCCGCCGCACACGAACTCTCCGACAACTGGTGAGCTTCTCGTGTTCTTTCTACTCTTTTCCATTTTCATTCTGAACATGTACGCGAACTAGGTGTCACCAAGTTTCAGTTGCAGATAGTTTGTGCGTATTTCAGTTCAGCTTGGCCATCAGTTTTGTTCTCGTTTCACTAATTCCGACCGAGACCATCGCCATCACGCGCAGTTTCCGGGCGACCAAATCCTCTTAGACCGTTGAATCTAAATGTGAGTATCCACGTTAGCTGCGTATCCTGTTTAGCTACGTGTATTTTGTCTTCCCGTGGCAAGTCTGATCGAACGATTCGTGTCTCTTGCTAGCTCAAAGCTCATGTCAAACTTTAAAATTCCTTAACAATAGTTCTAGGGTCCCGTTTTAGATATTTTCTCTGTTGTTAAGTTCGTAATTATATTCCCCACAACTTTTGTGTAGAAAGTTTTTCCATCCAAGCAACTTGTTCGGACAACTTTTCGGACACCATTAGAATTTAACCGCGAATTGTAAAATCAATATCTAAAGTTCTATACGTCGGTTTTCGACAAACTTTATACCGTTGGAATCAGTAAAATGCCTAGATCATTCTAGAAATTTTACATGTCGGTTTTGCACAATTTATTTTCATGGTATTTTTAGGATCCGCAATACCATTCTTCGACTATGAAATCATTTAGACACATCCATTATGTTCCTTGATCACATCTATGCACAACATATTATCTTAGTCCATATTATTCAAATAACAATTGAGTTATTTGAGTAAATTTTTATATCACTAGTTTCTATCTAATCTTTTTCCTTGTGCCATTGGTGAGTGTTGTCACACTCTCCATAATGGTATGTTGCTTTACGCCATATGAGACTCATATGATTCTATCACATGGATCGTTCCAATTAATTATTTCGGTGTAGCAAATAACTCTTGATCATATGCCCTTGCCATTCTTTTCCTCCTAAGTATCTGACTTGGATAATCTTTTTCTTTCTAAGTACATGACCCTCCCAATCTATCAAACCATATCTTGCAAGCCAAACCTCATGCCACACCTTAGTACCATAGAGCGTTTTCCAATTTGTTTTTCTTGATTGTATTATGTTGTTATGAAGTGTGTGTTTATGTTGTGTTACCTTTATTTTTATAGCTTGTACGGAGAGCTGCGTGTTTTTGTTGAGAGAAGTGAAGAACTCTTCATCTACCAAAAAGGCAAGTGACACACCAAATCATAAAAGTCCTAGTTTTTATATATGCATGTAGTTCTTTTTGGTAGTATGCATGATAGGTTTGGTTTATATGGTTTATGATATGCTATGTCTTATTTAGGATATCCATGTTTATCCTTAGAAGAAACACTCTATGTGTAGAATGCTTAGCTGTGCCTTAGATTACGTGGGAGGGATCTCATGATACATGTGTGTGTGTTGGAAAAATTATGTTTTGGTGTGGTGAAAAACAACTAAGTTAATGAACCACCTGGGCGGATTGGTAAGATCAGTCAGCGGAGTGCAGACATAGGTGGGGATTGCCGCCCAGGAACAAAGAGATTGGAGACGTTCAATGTTGAGAAGCTTCCAGTGCAGCCACATGGCAATATGGGCTCTGCCTTGACCAAGTAAGTTGTGAGAACTCAGCCAGGCGAACAGAGGGTGGTAGTGTTGTAGGATGGAGCGCGTCCGTGCTGGCCTGAGGGATTGCTTCTGAAAAGTCTTGTCTCATCTTTCTCTCCTCCATGCCACACATAAGTAGTATGGATGAAGGAATAGCTGAGTCTTGTGGGGAAAGTGCACAAACCTCTCGAGAGTGTAAAACTAAGTACTTAGCCGTGTCCCCGGTTACGGACAATTCTGAGCATCAATACTTTGAAACTGATCGAGAATCTTCTCATCCCAATTTCCTAAGTTAAAACTTGGTGGGTGAACAAAGGGTTTTGTGTGACAAAATATAATGAGATGATGAAAAACTATTTGCCAAAGATAGGGAAAAATTGGCTTTCTGCAAATGAGCATAAACTCCACCAGCCAAATATGCATGTAGATATTAGGTGCCATTTGTGTCCACCAAAGTGTCATCTTGCCAATACATTCAAAGTATTGACCAAATGTTTTTGGCTGTAACTTTACCTGTTGCAGATATTTTGATAGACGAGTAAGACACGATGATTAGGGTTACGAGTCTATCCTCAACATGCTCGCCTGTGGCACATGAAGACGAAGAACTCCATGCTGTCTAAGTTTGTTCGTTGTAGAACTCTGATGATACGCTAGCATTGTGCTATGCAATTTGTAATTCTTTATGTAATCACTGGATCATACGATGTAATAAAGACCTTTGTATCTTGGTATTACATCTTGTACTGTGTGTGCTAGCGATTGATCCAGGGACTAGCACAGATACGCACAGAGATCGGCACCTTAAAAGGTGAGGTCGCTACATGTGGCGCCCCCAGGTGCCCCCCTGCGCCGCCTCTTCGCCTATAAAATCCCTTTCGACCTAAAAACACCGTAACTCTTGACGAAACTCCAGAAAGACTCCAGGGGCGCCGCCGCCATCGCGAAACTCCAATTCGGGGGACGAAGTCTCCGTCCCGGCACCCTGCCGGGACGGGAAGTGCCCCGGAAGCCATCTCCATCAACGCCATCGCCACCACCATGCTCCGTGAGTAGTTCCCCCATGGACTACGGGTTCTAGCTGTAGCTAGTTGGTATTCTCTCCCCTATGTACTTCAATACAATGATCTCATGAGCTTCCTTACATGATTGAGATTCATCTCGATGTAATCGGTGTTGTGTTTGTCGGGATCCGATGGATTGTTACGTTATGATTGTCTATCTACAAAGTTTATGAAGTTATTGTTGCTGCAATCTTGTTATGCTTAATGCTTGTCACTAGGGCCCGAGTGCCATGATCTTAGATTTGAGCTTTATAATTATTGCTTAGATTGTATCTACAAGTTGTATGCACATGTCACTGTCCGGAACCAAAGGCCCCGAAGTGACAGAAATCGGGACAACCGGAGGGGATGGCGGTGATGTGAGGATCACATGTTTTCACCAAGTGTTAATGCTTTGCTCCGGTGCTCTATTAAAAGGAGTACCTTAATATCCAGTAGTTTCCCTTGAGGCCCGGCTGCCACCGTGCTGGTAGGACAAAAGATGTTGTGCAAGTTTCTCATTGCGAGCACGTACGACTATTATTGGAAAACATGCCTACATGATTAATGATCTTGATATTCTGTCTTAATGCTATTTCAATCCTATCAATTGCCCGACTGTAATTTGTTCACCCAACACTTGTTATTGGAGAGTTGCCACTAGTGTAGATAGCTGGGAACCCCGGTCCATCATTCATCATCATATACTCGTTCTACATGTCAACTGTTTTCTGGTGCCATTGCTCTCATACTACTATTACTGGCTGCTGTATTACTTGTTACTATTGCTCTCATATCATTGCTACTTTCACATCACCCCCGTTACTAGTGCTTTTCCAGGTGCAGCTGAATTGACAACTCGGTTGTTAAGGCTTATAAGTATTCTTTACCTCCCCTTGTGTCGAATCAATAAATTGGGTTTTACTTCCCTCGAAGACTGTTGCGATCCCCTATACTTGTGGGTCATCAAGACTATTTTCTGGCGCCGTTGCCGGGGAGGCATAGCTCTACTCATAAGTTCACCTGGGGAGTACACTCTACCTCTCTCTCTATTTTATTTTGTTTTGTTTTTCTTAGTTTACTTTTTCCTAGTTTACTTATGCTTAGATTATTTCTGTCTAGTTTTATTTTGCTTAGTTTACTTTTGTCTAGTTTATTTTTGTCTTGTTTTATTTGTCTCATATACCCAAAAATCCATAAAAATTTGAAAAACCAAAAAATTAAAAACTGCTGTTATGGGAGAACCAACAACCTACTTGGAGCTTATAGAATGTTATAATTGTTATAGAGAATCAAGAACTGGTAAAATAATGAGTGCTATGATAGAAAAATTGAATACAATTGCTAGAATCTTGCTTAGACGCCATGATATAAGCTGTTGCTCTCAACAGGATACTAAACATCTTAAATTTCAATGTGGCTTTAGTGAGGAATTTTTAATTAAGAACTATAATCGGAATTGCTATATTCATTATGGGTTCGAAGAGGTAGAACAATTTGTCTTATTTATGGGAGCCTCCGAGATAGAATCCTTCATGGTTGAGAATTATGACACTTGTGCTATTTGTAAGGACCTTAAAGATAATGTCTCTACTATCCTTAGTTCTTGCATAGAATGCTACAGTAGGAATCCTTATATCCTTGATTATAAAGAGAGACACATTAATGCACAAGAATGCACTCACAATTTGCAGGAACCGGTGGAAGAAGAAATTGATGAACCTGAAAGCTCATTGGATGAAAAAGAGGAGGAAATTGATGAAACTGAAAGCTCATTGGATGAAAAAGAAGAGGAGAGCGACGAACAAAAGGAGGAAGAATGGATTAGCTACCCATGTCAACCTTCTAATGAGAGTAACTCTTCATCTCTTACACTATTTGATTGTCCTCCATGCTTACCGGAAGAGGTTGAATGTTATGTTCCTGTGGATTCTCTTAAAATAGTACCTATGAGTAATACTTGTGAGAATGATTATGCTACTTGTTATTTATGATAATCCATGCTACTTTGATAAATCTTATGATAATGCTTTGTTTGTGCTCGATGTCGAAATGCATGGTACTAAAGAATTTTGCGTAGCAAATGTTTATGATAAAGCTCTAGATGATGGTCCTATGTTACTTGATAATATTAATTGTACTACTAATGAAAATGGGATTGGACAGTTCTTGACTTATTCTATGAGTCCCATATCTATTGAGATTGATCAACTACCTTGTTATATTATTAATAAAAGTAAGTTTGAAAGTTTTAATTCCACTATTCTTGAACTTGATAAAAATTATGTGTTTGGAAATCATGAAAAGTATGCTGCATGTGATAGCTATATTGTTGAGTTTGTTCATGAAGCTACTGAAAATTATTATGAGAGAGGAAAATATGGTTGTAGAAATTTTCATGGTACTAAAACACCTCTCTATATGCTTAAAATTTTGAAGCTACACTTGTTTTATCTTTTTATGCTTGTCACTTTGTTCTTCATGAATTTATTTGTGTACAAGATTCCTATGCATAGGAAGCATGTTAGGCTTAAACTTGTTTTGGATTTGCCTCTTGATGCTCTCTTTTGCTTCAAATACTATTTCTTGCGAGTGCATCATTAAAGCTGCTTGAGCCCATCTTAATGGCTATAAAGAAAGAACTTCTTGGGAGATAACCCATGTGTTATTTTGCTACAGATCGTTGATTGCCAAAACCCACCGGCGGGCAGCGGCCTTGTCAACACTTGTAGAGCCGGGGGAGCCTAGAGCTGCGGCTGGCTGAGACCCCTCCGAGCGACGGCCCGCAATGCTCTTACGGTCACACGCGGCGTTGCGAAGTGCAGGGCGTGCCACCTGACCTATACCTGGTCGGGAAGGTGATGAGGTTGCCTCGCTTAGTTTCTGCGGGGCATACATGTAAACGTTAAATACGAGCCTCGATCGGCTCTCGGGTTATCTGTGAATCGGCTCAAAGAGCCGATCCACCCATGATCCGTACGGGGTGCACGAATACTTGGTGGTCCTGCTTGATCAAGATGAAGCTAATGAGATCTACGACGATTTAGGGTTTTCACCGCATAGCCTGGATCATCCTACTCCAGGTTGGGCCTTGCGGCCACGCACGGTGCTCGTAAGCCGATCCTAAACAAGGCCGAGAAAACCAACATGAAGTTGATCCTAGGAACATCCCGTTTAGGACTTGCGAACGCCACCCTACGTGCCACTTGGATCCTCCCCCCCATTGTAAGGCCAAACTATTGCGAGATATTAAACTAATCCTTGTAGAACAAGGAACAATCGTAACGGATCGGATCTACTAAATAATGATCAAGCGGGGTGCCGCCCCACACCTGATATAGGCGTGAGGACGGCTAGATATGCAAGGGTTGCACTACGTAAGCATGCTTAAACGAAGAACAATGCTAACCCTAACACATCTAATGATAACTACGTTGCTCGCCATCAAAAGCGCTTCAGTACGAGCAACGCATGAACAACGTGGGGCTTGTGCTGCCTAGATCGCAAGATGCGATCTAGGCAGCATGTCACTTACCTGATAGAAACCCTCGAGACGAAGGAGTTGGCGATGCGCCGAGATTGGTTTGTTTTTGGGGTTGAACGTGAGTTGTTGTTTATTCCATAAACCCTAGGTACATATTTATAGTCCAGCGGACTCTCTAATGCGAGCGTGCACCAAACCGTGCACGAATAAGACTCTATCTCTAAACTAAAATACGATCTAATATGTTACAGATACACGGGCAATTAAGCCCAACTTGGTATAAAAGGCCGATCCACATACTTCTTCTATATATTTCTTCACACCCATCTTCGATCGCGGCCCACCTCTGACTTGGTCAAATTCTGGTGATAACAAGTACTTTGTTTTATATTTGTGTCTTGGAAGTTGTTTACTACTGTAGCAACCTCTCCTTATCTTAGTTTTGTGTTTTGTTGTGCCAAGTGAAGCCTCTAATCGAAGGTTGATACTAGATTTGGATTACTCGCGAGAAACAGATTTCTTTGCTGTCACGAATCTGGGTCTAATTCTCTGTAGGTAACTCAGAAAATTATGCCAATTTACGTGAGTGATCCTCAGATACGTACGCAACTTTCATTAGTTTTGAGTTTTCTGATTTGAGCAACAGAAGTATTTTATTAAAATTCGTCTTTACTGGCTGTTCTGTTTTGGCAGATTCTGTCTCTGTTTTTTGCATTGTCTCTTGTGGACTTTAAGCGAGGTTTTCTAGACGTGGAGAGCTGTAGCTAATGTTTTATTGAGTTCTTGCAATGTGCCACTACAGGACCAAGGTGGATTCAAATTTTTGAGTACTAACCCCTCTAATGAAGTTTGTGAGAAGTTTGGTGTGAAGGAAGTTTTCAAGGGTCAAGAGAGGAGGATGATATATGATCGAGAAGAGTGAAAAGTCTAAGCTTGGGGATGCCCCCATGGTTCATCCCTGCATATTTCAAGAAGACTCAAGCGTCTAAGCTTGGGGATGCCCAAGGCATCCCCTTCTTCATCAACTTATCGGGTTCCTCCCCTGAAACTATATTTTTATTCGGTCACATCATATGTGCTTTACTTGGAGCGTCTGTGTGCTTTTATTTTTGTTTATGTTTGAATAAATTCGGATCCTAGCAATCCTTGTGTGGGAGAGATACACGCTCCGCTTTTTCATATGAACACTCGTGTTCTTCGTTTTACTTTTAATGTTCAATGATAAAAGTTGGAAGCTATTGCACTTATTTATATTTGGTTGAAAACAGAAAATGCCTCATCATGTCTTGGGTAATTTGACACTTGGCAATTGTTTTGAGCTCTCAAGTAGATCATGATTAAGTTTTTTCATGTAGTCTAAGCCTATTAATGGAGAACTACTTGTAGAGCTTGTTGAAATTGGTTTGCACAATTGATCTCTCTTAAGGTCTAGATATTTACGGTAAAAGTGTTTGAGCAACAAGGAAGACGAGTGTAGAGTATTATAATGCTTGCAATATGTTCTTATGTAAGTTTTGCTTGTACCAGTTCATACTTGTGTTTGCTTCAAACAACCTTGCTAGCCTAAGCCTTGTGCTGAGAGGGAATACTTCTCGTGCATCCAAAACCTTGAGCCAAAAACTATGCCATCTGTGTCCACCATACCTACCTACTATGTGGTATTTCCTGCCATTCCAAAGTAAATTGCTTGAGTGCTACCTTTAAACAATTCAAAATTTATCATCTCTGATTTGTGTCAATGTTTTATAGCTCATGAGGAAGTATGTGGTGTTTATCTTTCAATCTTGTTGGGCAACTTTCACCAATGGACTAGTGGCTTCATCCGCTTATCCAATAATTTTGCAAAAAGAGCTGGCAATGGGATTCCCGAGTCCCAAATTAATTAACCAAAATAGACACTCCTCCATGGTATGTGATTGTTGGACGGCACCTGAGGATTCGGTTAGCCATGGCTTGTGTAAGCAAAGGTTGGGAGGAGTGTCATCATAATAAAACTAAAATAAAAAGGCACTCCTTCATGGTATGAGATTGTTGGCGGGCACCCGAGGATTCGGTTAGCCATGGTTTGTGAAAGAAAGGTTGGAAGGAGTGCCACCCAAAAATAAAAATAATTCATGGGAGCCGCTCTTGAAGGTTTGTCTAGCAAGGGGGTTAGAGTGCCCACTACCATTCGTTGACAACAACAAACACCTCTCAAAACTTTACTTTTATGCTCTCTTTATGTTTTCAAAACCAAAGCTCTAGCACAAATATAGCAATCGATGCTTTCCTCTTTGAAGGGCCATTCTTCCACTTTTATGTTGAGTCAGTTTACCTACTTCCTTCCACCTTAGAAGCAAACACTTGTGTCAACTGTGCATTGATTCTTACATACTTGCTTATTAGCATTCATCATATTACTTTGTGTTGACAATTATCCATGAGATATGCATGTTACAAGTTGAAAGCAATCGCTGAAACTTATATCTTCCTTTGTGTTGCTTCGATGCCTTTACTTTGAACTTATTGCTTTATGAGTTAACTCTTATGCAAGACTTTTGATACTCGTCTTGAAGGTATTATTCATGAAAAGTTTTGCTATATGTTATCTACTTGTTAGCAACTATAGATCATTGCCTTGAGTCACTTCATTCATTTCATATGCTTTGTAATAGTATGATCAAGGTTATGTAAGTAGCATGTCACTACAGAAATTATTCTTTTTATCGTTTACTCGCTCGGGACGAGCAGGAACTAAGCTTGGGAATGCTGATACGTCTCCGACGTATCCATAATTTCTGTCGTTCCATGCTTGTTTTATGACAATACTTACATGTTTTGCTTGCACTTTATGATGATTTCATGCATTTTCCGGAACTAACCTATTAACAAGATGCCGCAGTGCCGGTTCACGTTTCTAGCTGTTTTTGGTTCCGGAAAGGCTGTTCGGGCAATATTCTCGGAATTCGACGAAACGAAGACCAAACCTCCTATTTTTCCCGGAAGCATCCAGAACACCGAAGAAGAGTCGAGAGAGGGGCCGGAGGGCCACCACACCACATGGCGGCGCGGCCTGGCTCGAGGCCGCGCCGGCCGTGGTGTGGCGCCCCGAGTGCCCCACTGAGCCGCCTCTTCGCCTATAAAATCCCTTTCGACCTAAAAACACCGTAACTCTTGACGAAACTCCGAGAAAGACTCCGGGGCGCCGCCGCCATTGCGAAACTCCAATTCGGGGGACGAAGTCTCGTCCCGGCACCTGCCGGGATGGGGAAGTGCCCCGGAAGCCATCTCCATCAACGCCATCGCCACCACCATGCTCCGTGAGTAGTTCCCCCATGGACTACGGGTTCTAGCTGTAGCTAGTTGGTATTCTCTCCCCTATGTACTTCAATACAATGATCTCATGAGCTGCCTTACATGATTGAGATTCATCTGATGTAATCGGTGTTGTGTTTGTCGGGATCCGATGGATTGTTACGTTATGATTGTCTATCTACAAAGTTTATGAAGTTATTGTTGCTGCAATCTTGTTATGCTTAATGCTTGTCACTAGGGCCCGAGTGCCATGATCTTAGATTTGAGCTTTATAATTATTCCTTAGATTGTATCTACAAGTTGTATGCACATGTCATCTGTCCGGAACCAAAGGCCCCGAAGTGACGAAATCGGGACAACCGGAGGGATGGCGGTGATGTGAGGATCACATGTTTTCACCAAGTGTTAATGCTTTGCTCCGGTGCTCTATTAAAAGGAGTACCTTAATATCCGAGTAGTTTCCCTTGAGGCCCGGCTGCCACATGCTGGTAGGACAAAAGATGTTGTGCAAGTTTCTCATTGCGAGCACGTACGACTATTATTGGAAAACATGCCTACATGATTAATGATCTTGATATTCTTTCTTAATGCTATTTCAATCCTATCAATTGCCCGACTGTAATTTGTTCACCCAACACTTGTTATTGGAGAGTTGCCACTAGTGTAGATAGCTGGGAACCCCGGTCCATCTTTCATCATCATATACTCGTTCTACATGTCAAGCTTGTTTTACGGTGCCATTGCTCTCATACTACTATTCTACTGCTGCTGTATTCTTGTTACTATTGCTCTCATATCATTGCTACTTTCACATCACCCCTGTTACTAGTGCTTTTCCAGGTGCAGCTGAATTGACAACTCAGTTGTTAAGGCTTATAAGTATTCTTTACCTCCCCTTGTGTCGAATCAATAAATTGGGTTTTACTTCCCTCGAAGACTGTTGCGATCCCCTATACTTGTGGGTCATCAATGTACGACTTCTACGTCGTCTCCATCCCACTGTATCAGGCATTGGTGCATTGTAGATGGAATGCAGCAGTTGGCGTGAATCCAATCCCTTCCTAGCAGGGCAGCGTAGGTACTCTTGCTGTCGACGATGAAGAATGTCGTTGGGATCGTCTTTCGGCCTATGGTTAGATCCACGTTCAGGACACCTTGCGTTCCTGACGCTTGGCCGTTGAAGTCGTTTAGTGTGACGTTGGTCTTGATCAGATCGGCCTTTGGAGCGTCCCAAACGCCGTAACATGGAATATGGCATTATATTGACCGCCGCTCCCGTGTCAACCAACATCCTGCCGACGGGCTGCCCATTGATGTAACCCTTTAGGTACAGGGCCTTCATGTGTTTGTAGCCCTTCTCTCGTGGCTTTTCAAAGATGATTGGCCGTGGACCGCAGTCAAACTGTGCTATCGGCACTTCTTCGATTCTCGGGGCACGAAACTCTGATGGAAGGAAGAACACCATGTTTGTGCCAGCCGATGTACCCACATCGGCTTTTTCTTGCTTGGGACGCCAAACTTTCTTTGGTGGACGACTCTCTTCATCCAACGTCTGCTGAATTTTCACGGCCAGATCGGGCCGCGCTTTCCTCAACGTGTGCAAGTATCGCGCTTCGGCTTGCTCCAAGGCTGCGTAGCCGCCGAACCCTACGCTTTTGGGAGTGGCTGAGTCCATCGGGGCACCACCTTGGCCGGTGGTACCTATCCTCTTCTTCATCTTCGACTCCTCAAAGTCTTCATCTTGAGAGGACTCAGCTTGTTTGTTCTGTGGCGGGAGAGGTCCTAGACGCTTGAAAACTGAAACTTCCCCTGCATCCTTCTTCCGGCGTCTACACTCCGGGCAGTTGTCGATCGTAGGTAATCGGCTCATCCCTGAATCCCAGCAGTGTTTAAAGAAGGGACAGTCCCATTGTCTATCCATATCCTCCTGTTCCCTTGACCTCTCCTTAGCGCGGTGCTCACGTCCTTCGTCGTCTCTGTCATGCCGACGGTACCTTCCTTTGTCTTCATCGGACCGATTGTATCTCTCGTCGTTTACGTCAAATGCTGCCGACGTCGGTCATACTGATATTCATATTTGTTGAGGAGATGCGTGGAAAGTGGTTTTTGGTATCGAACGCTTCTCACTTGTTCCTTGGTGAGGTACCGTCTGTCATCATATCGGGGCCGGTCGCATGTATCGGCCTCCTCCTTTTCCTTGCTGCGGGAGTGACTGCTTTCCTCTTTATCCTTGCCATGGTGGCGCACAGGCCCTGCCATGTTGACATCGAACGAGAAGTCCAGTCGACGCCTTGCGGAGTGGTTAGGTTCCACCATGTTGACGCCAGGGAACGGATGTGTGTCCACTTTCATGGCAAATTGCCCAAAGAGCAATCGGCCTTGTTCTATCGCCATTTGGATCTGCTGACGAAACACCTTGCGGTCATTGGTGGTATGGGTGAGCGAGTGATGCCATTTGCGGTACGGCCTCCGTTCATTTCTTGTCTTGTAGGGATTTTATGGCCTTCGGGTAACTTCAGTTGTTTTTCTTTAAGCAATAGATCGAAAATCTGCTCGGCTTTGCTCAAATCGAAGTCAAACCCTCTTGCAGGCCCTTGTGGTTTTACCCATTTGCAGGACACGGGATTTGCCCCCCGAGCCCATTCAGCTACCGCCACCTCCAGGTCTGGTGCAGGATCTTCATCTTCTTCCATCTCGACCAGGCCTACCGGACGCTTGAACTTGTCTTGGTACAATTCAGGGTGCCGCTGTTCATACAATGTGAGTTTCTGCACCATGTGCGACGGTGAGCTGTACTCGCTCGGGAAGTCGGATCCTTGATCGGCGTTGCGAGGCCCAATGATGCCAGCTTGATTGCTTCTTTCTCGGATAAACGAACCGAATAACATCGGTTCCCGACGATCTGAAACGTTGGATGTATTCGGACATCTGTTTCTCCCCGCTCTGCCGCTTCGTGCTAGATCGGCAATGCCGGCTTCGGTAGCTTCGAGTGATATTGCACATGAAACTGCTCCTCCGAGTTGCTTCCATGTGCGGACTGAGTTTGGTGGCAACGAGGTGTACCACCGAAAGGCTGATCCCGTAAGAGATTGTGCGAAAAACCTCACACGTAACGGGTCTGACACTGAAATCATGCCCAGCTGTGCCAAATATCGGCTTACGTGCTCTATTGAGCTAGATCTTTCTGCTACATTGAATTTTGAGAATTCAGGGAGCCGATATTTGGGTGGCAGTGGGATCAGATCGTACTCGTCGGGGTACGACTTGGAATAGCCGATCGCTTTCCTCTTCGGCAAGATGCCGAACTGGTCTCTCAAGATAGTGCTGATCTGTTCCATGGTATTGGCTGTAGGGACCGAGCCTTCATGACTCGTTCCAGTAGCATATTTAGCCAGCCATGCTTGTTTGTCAGCATCTACTCCAGAAATCCCTGTTGGTGCGATCTGGCTTGTGCGCGCCAAGGCATTGCGATCCGGCACGTATGTGCACACGTATCCATGTGGGATCTCCTTGGGCGGCTCATATAGGAATTGGCAATCGCTAGGATCGCCTCCAACCTTGTAGACAACGTACGCCGGTGAACCCGGCGGCTCGCGCGCTGCGAGTGCGAATGGCAGCGGCGGTCTGATCTGGAGCGGTATCTCTCCCTGGTGAGTCCCTAGGGTAGGTCCTGACGGGGAGTACTGATGCTTCATGATCTCTTGCACCACTCGGACCGCCACGCGCTCAAAAGCGTTCACCAAGCTCTCAGAATGGCGGTGTAGGGAATGAGCTACCATGTAATTAATCTCCTGGCGTAGAGCCCTGGTGCGTTCCTCTGAAGAGGTAGAGAGGTCTACTTCATCGAGAGCACCTTCAGGGGAGAACCCTTTCCATCTGATGCCATGTGAACGGGTCTTCATGAAAGAGCTGATGAGATCGGCTTCCAAGATGGCTTTCATCTCATCGTACTTCTTCTTGTGTTCCTCCGGCAGATCTGCATACGTGACTGGTTCGCCCACCACCTCATCCGTAGCTTTTGACATGGTTGCTGCGGATGTCGACGTAGTGGTTGTTGTAGAGTGTCCCACCGGGCGTGCCAGAATGTGTTGCTGTCAAAAACCCACCGGCGAGTAGCGACGGGCAACACCGTAGAGCCGGGAGGCTCCCAGGGCTGCGGTGGGACCTGGTCCCTCGGGCGACGGCCCGCAATGCCTTCTGGCACACGTCCTGGTGCTTACGAGGGCGTGCCACCTGACCTATACCTGGTCAGGAAGGTGATGGATTGCTTCGACAAGTTTCCTGCATGGCAAACACGTAAACATTAAATACGAGCCCCGATCGGCTCTTAAGTTGTTCTGTGGATCGGCTCAAAGAGCCGATTGCCCCATGGTTCATGTTAGATTTATAATGACATGGGGATCATGCTTTATCAAAATCAAGCTAAACTAATCTACGATAGTCTAGGGTTTTCACCGCATAATCGGAACATCCTATGCGTAGTTGAGCCTAGCAAATACGTAAGATGATGCAAAACCAACCCTTAAGAGGCCTAAAAACCAACGTGAAGTTGATCCCCGGAACAATCCCTCTAGAGCTTAATAAACCACGCCTTACGCACCACCGGATCGTTCAACCCGTTTATAAGGCCTAACCATACGGATATCAAACCAATCCTTGAAGAACAAGGAGCAACTATAACGGATTAGATCTACTAAATAAAGAACAAGCAAGATGCTGCCCTTACACCTAAAATAGGTGTAAGGGCAGCTAGATATCGAGGGTAGCGTAGCTAAACAAGTACATCGTGAAAGCATCGACGTCAATCCCAAAACACCTAAGATAAGGGTGTTGCTCGCCATCAAAAAGGCTTCGGCACGAGCAACACCAACAACGAATAAACGATATCGCCTAGATCGCAAGATGCGATCTAGGCAGCATGTTGCTTACCGGGAGAAACCCTCGAAACAAGGGGTGGCGATGCGCCTAGATTGATTTGTTGTGAACGTGATCGTCCTTCTTTTCTCAATAACCCTAGATACATATTTATAGTCCGTAGACTTTCTAACTTGGGAATAAACCCAACCGTGTACGAGCTAAACTCTATCTCTTAATTCTAACCGACACGTAACCTATTATAATTTACAGATACACGGGCAATCTTGCCCAAACTTCTTGTACAAGGCCGGTTCGGGAATATTTTCCATGCATATCCTCTAAGCCCATTTAATCACGGCCCATCTCCAGACTTGGTTAAATTCTGGTGATAACAATTTCGCATTGCCTGTTTTGCTATGTTTGATGGATTTCTTTGTTCCATTAACTTTCAGTAGCTTTGTGCAATGTCCAGAAGTGTTAAGAATGATTATGTTACCTCTGAATATATGAATTTTCAATTATGCACTAACCCTCTAATGAGATTGTTTTGAGTTTGGTGTGGAGGAAGTTTTCAAGGGTCAAGAGAGGAGGATGATACAATATGATCAAGAAGAGTGAAAAGTCTAAGCTTGGGGATGCCCCCGTGGTTCATCCCTGCATATTTTAAGAAGACTCAAGCATCTAAGCTTGGGGATGCCCAAGGCATCCCTTCTTCATCGACAACTTATCAGGTCACCTCTAGTGAAACTATATTTTTATTCCGTCACATCTTATGTGCTTTACTTGGAGCGTCTGTTTGTTTTTGTTTTTGTTTTGTTTGAATAAAATCGGATCCTAGCATTCTTTGTTTGAGACACGCCCCACTGTTTCGTATGAACACATATGTTCTTAGCTTTATTCTTAATGTTCATTGCGAAGGTTGAACTACCTCATTCATTGTTATATGGTTGGAAACGGAAAATGCCGCATGTGGTAAATGGTATAATGTCTTGAATAATTTGATACTTGGCAATTGTTGTGCTCATATAGATCATGTTTAAGCTCTTGCATCATGTACTTTGCACCTATTAATGAAGAACTACATAGAGCTTGTTAAAATTTGGTTTGCATGATTGGTCTCTAGAGTCTAGATATTTTCTTGTTGAGGTGTTTGAACAACAAGGAGACGATATAAAGTCTTATAATACTTACAATATGTTCATATGTGAGTCTTGCTGCACCGTTTTATACTTGAGTTTGCTTCAAACAACCTTGCTAGCCTAGCCTTGTATTGAGAGGAATTCTTCTCATGCATCCAAATCCTTGAGCCAAAAATTATGCCATTTGTGTCCACCATACCTACCTACTACATGGTATTTCTCCGCCATTCCAAAGTAAATTACTTGAGTGCTACCTTTAAAAATTTCTATCCTTTGTCTTTGCAATATATAGCTCATGGGAAAAATAGCCTTAAAAAACTATTGTGGTGAAGAATATGTAGCTATGTATCTTATTTCTTAATAAGTTGCTTGTTGAGCGGTAACCATGTTTCTGGGGACGCCATCAACTTTTACCTTTGTTGAATATCATCTGAGTTGCTATGCATATTCGTCTTGTCTGAAGTAAGAGCGATTTTCATGATCAAATGGTTTGAGTATGCATATTGTTAGAGAAGAACATTGGGCCGCTAACTAAAGCCATGATCCATGGTGGAAGTTTCAGTTTGGACAATTAATCCTCAATCGCTTATGAGAATTTTAACTGTTATTGAATGCTTATGCATTAAAGAGGAGTCCATTATCTGTTATCTATGTTGTCCCGGTATGGATGTCTAAGTTGAGAATAATCAAAAGCGAGAAATCCAATGCGAGTTTTCTCCTTAGACCTTTGTACAGGCGGCATAGAGGTACCCCTTTGTGACACTTGGTTGAAACATATGCTATTCTATGATAATCCATGTTAATCCAAGCTAATTAGGACAAGGTGCGAGCACTATTGGTATACTATGCATGAGGCTTGCAACTTATAGGATATCTTATACATAACACATATGCTTTATTACTACCGTTGACAAAATTGTTTCTTGTTTTCAAAATGAAAAGCTCTAGCACAAATATAGTAATCCATGCTTCCCTCTGCGAAGGGCCTATCTTCTACTTTATTGTTGAGTCAGTTTACCTACTTCTTTCTACCTTACAAGCAAACACTTGTGTAAACTGTGTGCATTGATTTTTACATGTTTACCTATTGCACTTGTTATATTACTTTGTGTTGATAATTATCCATGAGATAAATATGTTGAAGTTGAAAGCAATCGCTGAAACTTACATCTTCCTTTGTATTGCTTCAATGCCTTTACTTTGAATTTATTGCTTTATGAGTAACTCTTATGCATGTCTTATTGATGCTTGTCTTGAAAGTATTATTCATGAAAAGTCGTTGTTATATGATTCATTTGTTTACTCATTATCTTTGCCACTGCTTCGAATCGCTGCATTCATCTCATATGCTTTACAATAGTATGATCAAGATTATGATAGCATGTCACTTCAGAAATTATCTTTGTTATCGTTTACCTACTCGAGGGCGAGTAGGAACTAAACTTGGGGATGCTTGATACGTCTCAAACGTATCTATAATTTCTTATGTTCCATGCTACTTTATTGATGATACTCACATGTTTTATACACATTATATGTCATTATTATGCATTTTCCGGCACTAATCTATTGACGAGATGCCGAAGAGCCAGTTGTTGTTTTCTGCTGTTTTTGGTTTCAGAAATCCTAGTAAGGAAATATTCTCGGAATTGGACGAAATCAACGCCCAGGGTTCTATTTTTCCACGAAGCTTCCAGAAGACCGAGGGAGAAACGAAGTGGGGACACGGGGCGCCGCCACACTAGGGCGGCGCGGCCTAAGGGGGGCCCGCGCGGCCCTAGCGTGTGGGCCCCCGTGACTCCTCCGACTCCGCCCTTCCGCCTACTTAAAGCCTTCGTCGCGAATACCCCGATGCCGAGAGCCACGATACGGAAAACCTTCCGGAGACGCCGCCGCCGCTAATCCCATCTCGGGGGATTCAGGAGATCGCCTCCGGCACCCTGCCGGAGAGGGAATCATCTCCCGGAGGGCTCTTCATCGCCATGATCGCCTCCGGATCGATGTGTGAGTAGTTCACCCCTGGACTATGGGTCCATAGCAGTAGCTAGATGGTTGTCTTCTCCTCATTGTGCTATCATGCTAGATCTTGTGAGCTGCCTATCATGATTAGGATCATCTATTTGTAATCCTACATGTTGTGTTTGTTGGGATCCGATGAATATTGAATACTATGTCAAGTTGATTATCAATCTATCATATATGTTGTTTATGTTCTTGCATGCTCTCCGTTGCTAGTAGAGGCTCGGCCAAGTTGATACTTGTGACTCCAAGATGGACTATTTATGCTCGATAGTGGGTTCATGCCTCCATTGAATGCAGGACGATGACGGAAAGTTCTAAGGTTGTGGATGTCTTGTTGCCACTAGGGATAAAACATCGATGCTTTGTCTAAGGATATTTGTGTTGATTACATTACGCACCATACTTAATGCAATTGTCCGTTGTTTGCAACTTAATACTGGAAGGGGTTCGGATGATAACCTGAAGGTGGACTTTTTAGGCATAGATGCATGCCTGGATAGCGGTCTATGTACTTTGTCGTAATGCCTTGATTAAATCTCATAGTACTCATCATGATATATGTATGTGCTTTGTTATGCCTTCTTTATTTGTCAATTGCCCAACTGTAATTTGTTCACCCAACATCTGTTTATCTTATGGGAGAGACACCACTAGTGAACTGTGGACCCCGGTCCAATTCTTTACATCTGAAATACAATCTACTGCAATACTTGTTCTTTACTGTTCTTCGCAAACAAACATCATCATCTACACTATACATCTAATCATTTGTTTACAGCAAGCCGGTGAGATTGACAACCTCACTGTTACGTTGAGGCAAAGTACTTTGATTGTGTTGTGCAGGTTCCACGTTGGCGCCGGAATCCCTGGTGTTGCGCCGCACTACACTCCGCCACCAACAACCTTCACGTGTTCCTTGACTCCTACTGGTTCGATAACCTTGGTTTCTTACTGAGGGAAACTTACTACTGTGCGCATCACACCTTCCTCTTGGGGTTCCCAACGGACGTGTCAACTACACGCAGCAGAGTCGAACTCAAAAACTTCCATATTGGTGAAACCTAGGTCAAGTGGGATTGCTCCCTTTCCTTGCTTCCATGGCCGGCCAACTAGGTGGAGTCCACCATGGAATCCACCTTCCCACTTGGTGGGTTGGCTAGGGTTGGTGGAGTCCCTCCGGGACTCCTCCTTCCATAGCGATTTATTCCGGATGATTCTAGAAACTTCTACAACCTTCCATAAATTCACCGGACCATTCCCAAACTTGGAATGTGACTTCCTATATATGAATCTTATTCTCCGGACCATTCCGGAACTCCTCGTGATGTCCTGGATCCCATCCGAGACTCCGAACAACATTCGAACTCCATTCCATATTCCATATCTACTTAAAACGACATCAAACCTTAAGTGTGTCACCCTACGGTTCGAGAACTATGTGGACATGATCGAGACTCCTCTCCGATCAATAACTAATAGCGGGATCTGGAGATTCATAATAGCTCCCACATATTCAACGATGACTTCGTGATCGAAAGAACCATTTACATACGATACCGATTCCCTTTGTCACGCGATACTTTACTTGTCCGAGGTTCGATCATCGGTATCTCCATACCTAGTTCAACCTTGTTACCGACAAGTATTCTTTACTCGTACCGTGATATGATATCCCTTGTGAACCAGTCACATGCTTGCAAGCTAATTGGATGTCATTCCACCGAGAGGGCCCATAGTATATCTATCCGCCATCGGGATGGACAAATCCCACTCTTGATCCATATGCCTCAACTCATACTTTCCGAATACTTAATCCCATCTTTATAACCACCCATTTACGCAGTGGCGTTTGATGTAATCAAAGTACCCTTCCGGTATAAGTGATTTACATGATCTCATGGTCAAAGGACTAGGTTACTATGTATCTAAAAGCATATAGCAAGTTGAACTTGATGACTTGATCTTATGCTAGGCTTACTATGGGTGTGTGTCCATCACATCATTCACCTAATAATATGATCTTGTTATTAATAACATCCAATGTTCATGATCAGGAAACCATGATCATCTATTAATCAACAAGCTAGTTAAACGAGAGGCTTACTAGGGACTCTGGTTGTTTACACAACACACATGTATTAATGTTTCCGGTTAATACAATTATAGCATGGGGTGTAAACATTTATCATGAACACTAAGATATAACAATAACTACTTTATTATTGCCTCTCGGGCATATCTCCAACATAATCCTGAGAGCATATGGGGTGGTCCTTGTCACCACATGCCCATATGAACTAGCCAAGCTCAAATGGAGGCATAATTCCACCGGGGAGGCGACGTCGGTGCCCAGTCAATAATGTAGACTGCGTGGTCAACCAAATCACGGGTTCTCCGAAAATCTACCTTCGGAGGGTGGGAATGCCCACATGGTGTGTACACTGGTGTGGTGGAGTGTTGTTGTATCCAATGTTGAACCCCCGGGTGCGTCCGGCTACACGCACATGCGCTGATGGCACTTAGACATGTTCTGGACGTATGAGAGGAACTCGTGGGAGGCACTAACCCTGAGAGCCTATGGGGTGTTTTAGCTGGAGAATGACCGCCGGAGACCGAAATCTCAACAAATCTTGCATGTGGGCCTAGTAAGTGTCGTGGAAGGTGTAATTTACCTATGACTTAAACATATAAAATGTGTGCTAAAAGAAAACCGAGGGAAAGGAGTAAAAAAAGCTCTTTGCCGTGTTGCACGGCAAAGAAGCCTTTGCCGTGTACCCCACACGTCAAACTTTGTTCCCGCGTTGAATAATTCGGGCAGGCCATTTTCGCGGGTTATAAAATCAAATGGCGGGAAATTTTCGTGGGGAAGTAGAATTTGGGGGGTTCAAATCTTTGCCGTGCTTGACAGTAAGGCACACGGCAAAGACCTGCCGTCACCACAGCTCCGTCAGCTGCGCCGTAGAGGTGGGCCCTACCTGATGGTGTGCCGTGTATTTTCTTTGCCGTGGGCTTTTTCTGGGCTTTGCCGTTCGTTTTTCTTTGCCTTGCGTTGTTTGTAGTTTTTGCCGTGCCATTTTTCTTTACCGTGCGCTGTCTCTAGACTTTTGCCGTGTAGTGTTTCTTTGTCGTGTGCTCTTATTTGTTTTTCCGTGGTTGTGTTCTTTGCTATGCGGCCATCTTCCCCTTCTCACGGCAAAGGGTTCTTTGCCGTGCGGCAGCACACGGCAAAGGCGCAACGCACGGCAGTGATGAATTTTCCTGTAGTTAGTGCTGGATACTTAAGAAGGTTATTTTATTTTTCTTCTGCATAATAACGCATAAACCTCAGATGGTTCAATGTAATACTGGAAACATATCAACAGCACTCAAATTCATTGAACATGATACAAAACATGACAAAGCTTCTCATTCTACAAAGAGAAGTGTAAGAGCGTATCATCTCTTTAATTACCATTTTATTTATAGCAAGTTATCAACGCGAAATAGTACATGCACACCAACTTACACCATGTGGCAATCCAGAATTAATAGTGTGTGCATATATATAGATAGTGCTAGCTCAAGGCTCACATCTACACTAATATAATCTACATCTACATCTACATCTACATCTACACTAATATAAAAAGAGTCAGAGAGTCCCATCCAAGCAATCTACACCGTTCACAGGGTAAGATTCAACGTTCGACGTCATCCCAATGATGGATTGTCTGCCATCCCGATCCCTTCCAAAGCCCACAATCTGCAGTTACAATCCAAACTCACGCACGACAGCACGACACCACGACCCGGAGCCTTCCTCCAATCCTCCGCCGTCTCCATCCTCTCCTTGCCGCAAACGCCCTCTCCTCCCCGTCATCGCGGTCAGAAGAACCACGTACTGCCGCTGCCTTCCAATCATCGCCCCCCGCGCCGCTCCAGATCCGCTCAAAACGCAAATCCCATAAATGGAGACGCAACTGCCACACCAGAGCCCCGGCGGCCCGGCCGCCCAACTCCCGCGGCTCCTCCAGCTTCACGCACCACCGCCAGGGACGCGGATATAACTAGCCACGCTGCCGCCATACATCGGCTTGCACGCCGCCTCAACCAGATGCGGGAACGCCGCCTCCCCATCCAACCGTAGCGATCAGCACAGACCTACGGCCCTTCAGGTTCATGTGTTTCTCTTCTCTGCTTGTCTTGTCAGATTCAGTTACTCCGTCTTTCTTCACTTCGTGTCTGGTTCCAGCTTACTTTTTCAACGAGAAAAGTTTTGGAGGCTGGAGTTGGTGGCTGTCACGTGTGTGATCGTCCATACAGTTCTTCAAAATTTATCCCGCAGTCTTTCCCTTGATTGAAATGGTAGTTTATATCCAATCTTTGAAGTTGTACAACCATACAGGATGTTGATCAGTAATAATAGTCATATGATTTCTGTTCTTCCATAGTCCTACACGGTATGTAATGCTGCTGCGCCTAAGTTAATGTCTAATTTCGCTCCTGTGTAGTATCCTTATATTTGTTGGAATCGTCAAATAACGGAAACTGTTGTCTGCTGCTTCCTATTTACTCTCTGAAGCATACTTAGACAATCTGGGTATACCACGTATCTTCCTTCCCATAGGTGCTAAATAACAGTACCCATGATTGCCTTGATGTAAATCTACTGGTTGTCCAAACAGTTAATTTCTTCAAAATGAATTACTGTGCAAACCAAGGGAATGAAATGAATGCATTTGTTCTATTTCCAAAAGTAAACTAAAACAGAGCTTCTTTATAAACGATGATACAAGTAAAAAGGTTCATTGCCTTATTTACCTGTCATCCCTACTATGTTATGTCTCTTTTTTGTAGCAAATGAGGAGCACAAATCTGTGTTGGATTTTTTAAAAAGAAATATATGTTGGTAACTTCTTATGAATGATCATTATTGTTTTCTAATTACTATCTGCTCGCGTACTTCCTGACTTGTGTTGTTATGTTATAGTGTACTTCTCTATTCTCTTCATAAGATATCACGTTGGTATTTTCAGTAATCAAATGCTAGCTCATCTAAAATCGCGCATCATGTTAATTGGCTTGCTAGAAGCAGTGTGTGTTGCTTCAGGCAAAACTGCTGTAGGTGTTTAGTGCTTTAAGTATGGTTTCTTCAGAATCTGAATTGTAACTAAATGAGTTCCATATTTTCTTATCTGTATGTCCTCACAACTATGTTGCATGGACACTGACAGGTACACATTTTGAGGGCTTCATGCATGATGAAGAAAAGTAGTAGATTATGATCAGGTCAGAGAGAACGGTGGATCATGGCAGAAGCAGCTCAATCTCATACTCTTATCTTCAGTGGATATAGTGCATCTGTTTGTTGCCCCTTCCTATTTTTCAGAATTCATAAAATTCCTCAATTTTTTTAGGTTAACTGCCATCCTTAGCAAGAGGTTCTCATTTCTTAAAAAGCCTTTTCCCACCCTATTATTTGGTTATCGTTGTTCATTGTAGTACGATATTTCCTTTTTTGATTGCTTAGCAAGAGGCATGACATGAAGTCTGAACTAAGTTCAAGCATATTTGTTAAGTTCGCATTCCTTTCATGTTCTTCAAGAAACTCGGGTGATTCTTTTTCTATTCAAGACGGATGCAGTAAGTTATTTATTGGCATTACTTACATGGTTGTTTATTGGATACTTTCCGGTGAAATTTTCCTTTCAGCATACTTTTAGTGATGTTTTTCGCCTTCCCGACCATCAACGAGCGCCGCCGCCGCTTCTACAACGTGCTTCCCGCGTGCTATATGTGGACTCTTATGTTGCTGGCGTTCCTTTCTTGCTACGCTGCTTCCAAATTATGTTCTTGAAGACGGTTCAGAGGTGAATAATCCTCAATACTTAGGTTCTTTGTTTTCCTGTGTTCATGTCATTCAGGTAATCTATTTGACTACTTTTTTCTTCTTCCCTACTATTACCATGTACTTGCAGTTCCATTCAGCATGTACCGTTGGCACGGGATCTCCTTGCTCCTTGTTACTATGTTCTTGGTGTTTCTAATTCCTTTTGTTGTTAACTTGTATGCTTTTCTTTTCTTCTGCATGCTTGTGTGTCTTTCGTCATGTGTTCTGAAGAGAAAGGGTGTACAACTGTGTCACCTCATGGACTCCAGAGATTCTGTACATTCACCTGACTAGCAGTTTGATTGTGCCCGGTTTCAGGAAGTGAGCTGCCAGTGTGACCTTATAAAGGAAGGTTCCAGGGAGTTAGCTGCCAATGTGAACTCATAAAAGAAAGAGTTAATTTTATTTTTTGCAGGAAATAATTGTTTGATCCTTCCAGTCGATCCTGGGAAATCCTGGATCGAAATGCCGACGGTGTGGATTCCCTATATATCAATGGTAGAAACGCTTCAACTGTATAGCCCTGAATGTGTTAGAGTGGTTCCCTCTACGAGAGAGAGAGGTTGCTAATCTTGGATCTTGATGATTAGTCAGAAGTTCGGATCGATGATCTTCTTGACGGAAAGGTAAGGTCATTAAAATCCATAGCTGAGCTTTATTCAAGCCCGAAATCTATACATGAAATTTGTAGTAGGTCAAAATTATCAAGCTTATATACTATAGTTCTTCTAGAATGACTTAATAAAAAGTAGAATATACTATAGTACAAACTTTATCATTTGAGTAGTATTTGGGTTCATCGTCATATAATAGTTTTTCATGGTGCAATGTTGTCACAACTGCACATAAAACATCAAACATATTCAGAAGATCCCCAACTGTGCTTGAATATCCATAATCAATGTGCTCGGCTATTGACACTACTTTTAACATGTGGATTCTTGATCACAGATCCTTTGATAGTGCTAGAGTTTAATATTTTTCAACCTTTTTCTTCTGAAATTTCCACAATTCATTATCTTTTGATAGTATCTTAATACCCTAATGTTAACTCTGAACACTCTGCTTTTTGAGGTTTGAGACTTCTACAAGAACTGCAACCTCTCTGGACTTTGCATGACCCTGAGCTCTCCAAATTCAGCTCCGAGGAGGTGGTCTGAGTGATATGTGTCACGCTCATCTGCACCCATGGATCGCCTCACGGACGACCGGCCAAGTCAAGCGTGATCTCAGTGCTCAAGGTCAAGGGAGATGCTAACATGGCCAGAAATGAGGACATCAAGCACAACTACATAACGGAGAGGCAGGTGAAATGTTGGGATTATGGGAATAAGCCGCCAAGTCAGCCCGTTGACACATTAGTCTTCCCGTGTCCATGCTGGGATGACGTAGTGAAGGGCATGAACTGATATGTCATCTAGCTTTTCAGCGTCAGGCAACACAAGGGCGAAGAAGACCGTGTGTTGTTGTCTACATACTATTTTTCTTTCCTCCTTGTTTTTGGGCTAAGCTTGCATTGTACTTACCACTTACGGCTGGTATATGTGATACTCTTGAGGGGTTTACTATCGTGAGGCAACTATATTTGTTGTCAAGCCGCTTCAAGTGGTGCCAATCTTTTCTCGATGTTGTACCAACAACTTGTGCGTCTGGACGATTTCGTTTAGCAAAACTAAAAGACGTGTCATGTGTTAATATTAGTCTCCAAAAAAATAATTACATGAGACATTTCTAGCATCAATCATAGAGAAAAAAAAACTAAAACATATGTCGACATGGTTCGTTCAGTACGTTGCACAAAGGGTGATCCATGAGACGTTCATTCAATTTTGTTGAGACCCACCAGATGCATTCAAGTAACTCTGTGGTTCCTAACAAGCTCGATGACCAAGCATTGTCCATGTAGGGCCTCGACAACTCGATGAAAGGTCATGGTGTGAAGAACTTGCCGGAGAATATGACAACTCGATGAAAGGTCATGGTGTGAAGAACTTGCCGGAGAATATACGAGGACGACACAGGTAAACCGAAATGTACACCAATCCATAGGCAAGCTGATTGTTCACTACAATGTTACTACCAACTTTAACATGTAAATATGTCATGTCTCGTTTTTTACTGAACACATGAGCTATGTTCTTTAGGACATACAATTTAAATTTTAGTATCTGTAGCATGGTTTGCTGCATACATATTAGTCGATACGTGCATGGACGTGCAAGCTTACTAGTAAGTTCTAAGGGACGACGCACTCTTAATTAGCAGACAAAAACAGAGGAACTATTAGCTCACCTCGAGAGATGGCACAGAAGAGCAAGAAATATTTTAGAAAGTAGAATAGGGAATAGGAGACATCAGTAATGCGAAGAGTATTGCTCTTTATATCTAGTAGACTCTCGTCGAATCTATATTCACGATCACCCACAGACTCACTCCAAGGTTAACGGGATCTTCATAGGTACGAGTACCTCTGCAGCGCTCGGATCAAGCGATATGGTAGGCTATCTGTTCGCCATAACTAGCTATTCCAGCACTCCATCTGAGCACCGCCGCTTGTCGCCATTGGCCTCTGCCGTGGAAGGCCTTTCCTCCAGCGATGCAAGGTTTCTGGCTGGGACTGCAGCGACAAGGCATATGGCTGGGCCTTAGCCCCTAGGCGGCAGCGCCCCGACGTTCTTGGACGGATAGGTAAACAGGGATCGAGGATGGAGACAACATATCTAGCTAACTAGTGGTCCACGCAAATGTGAGGTCTTTAGATCTAGATAAATTTGGGAAGTTGTTTTGGGATAGAGAGAGCAGAATTTGGTTTACAAAAAGTTATGTTTTTTCTGCACAAAACAACAAATATTTTTTGATGAAATAAATAGTACCATTTGACGAATAAGTAGTGACAGTCTATAATATGTTTCATTTCAAATAAGGACATGTACTCCAAGTGCAAATTGGTAAAGTATTTTGTATATGTTGGAATTTGATCTCAAGGTATAACAAACTAAGAGAGAAAGGAGGGAGACCAAGTTCTCTCCCTAATGAGGTTGTACCCTTGAGACCAGCAGGGTTGTAGCTAGATATTTGATGCCCAGTGAATCTCCCTAGGAGCATCGTTTTTGCGACACAGATGACAGATCATAGTAGGATTGACTTGACTACCGAATCATAGCAGGTATGCATGCACCGACATATGTAGTGCCACTGCCACCACGACCCTTGGCGCGCGGGGCTACAACTAGGACTCGATCGGCTACTTAAACACGCACCGGGCAGCCTATATGATCAAGATTGTCGGAGGATCAGGGCCAGCATCGCGCAACACTAGATTTACAGGCTCAGGCAAGGCAAAACTAGCAGGCGAATCATCAAAAGGCTGCCGCTTTCGTCCCGTCGAAGAGCCTGGCCACCACCTGCTTCATAGCCCTGCTCCTCGCCGGCTGCCTGGCCGTCGCACTGCCCACCATCGACGCGCGCCGTCTCTTCCTCACGGAGATGCCACCCGCGGCGTCTCCGGGACTCGCACGTACCAGCGCCGGAGTAGGGCGGCTAAAGAGGTTACTACCCCGGCCGGGCGCTTTTCGAAGGCCATGGGCTGCTCGCCGGCGGCTTCCGGGTTCCGGCTCCTTGGGAGGTTGCTCGTTGGGAGCCGCTCTCCGAAAGGATCTAGCTCGTTTCTGATCGATCCATTTTGCCTTTGTAAAAAACATTTTGCCTTTGTTTGTCGGGTGGATGAGTGGACGTCGCTTTGGATTTGTAATTTTGTATGCAACTTTATATAGCTTTTTTTTTTGAGCCGTACGTTATATACTGTATTATGTCAAGCAATTCCATTTCGCTCTCTCTGTTGTATGAGAATCAACCGTTTTATTTGTCATTCGTTTGAACAATTTAATTGTACTGAAGCAAGTTTGCACTTTTTTTTCATTTTTAATGCTCATTTTATAGTTTTGTGATGCATAACAAGTGACTAATTAACTTTTGCAGGTTGAAATATCCAATGTCTTTCTCCTATTTATATTAGTTGCTACTAGTATAGATGTATATAGAACTAAAATATATCTAGATACATCTATATTAATGTCAACTAATATGAATCGGAGATAGGACCGTTAGATCTGCTTTATTATTCGTGGTAGTTATGAGTTATAAAATAAGTTAGAACTGAGATTTGATGACGTCACTTGACTAACAACTAAGTTAGCTTCTAGCCAATAGAGAATTAGTCAGTTCATTGGATTTAATAATAGAAATGTCTCGATAAGCAAATCATATTTGTTGAACCATAAACCGGTAATACAGAATGTCACAAAAGCAACTTATTCTACCAAAAAAAGAACATCTCTTCAATTACCATTTTCCTTATAGCAAGTTACCAATGTGAAATTAGTATGCCCACACCAACCTTCAACCATGTCCCACCTCGAAAAAACCTTCAACCATGTGGTAATGCACCGTTGTGTGCATATATACATACTGATACTACTAGTTTGCTACCGCAACGCTCACACCGGCAGCTACAAGTTTCAATGGACAAGTCCTGGTGAAAACAGGGAACCATTAGCTGGCATGGGGATATGAGAGGAAAACAGACATGAAAATGTGAGAAACTAGATTTAGGGAATATGAGACATCAGTAATGAGAAGATGATGGCTCTCTAGACCTAGCAGTCTCTAATCGTCTAAATATTCACGTTGATGCTATGAGTTACTCCAAGATATCCATGGGTGATTTCGAATGGAACACATGATCTTCGTAGGGAAATTCATCTATGTATCTTAACCCGTCTTAGGACCGAGGAATCGCCTATGTGTCACTTGGATCGAGCAATATGAGAGGCGACCCATCCGACATACCTAGCCATGTCTTGATCGAATCTGAGCGCTACCGTTTAGCTCTGCCGACACCGGCGAAGGAGGCGACGTGGCCTTTTCTCGAGCGGTGGAACACATTGAGATTACACTTGGTTAGCAGATAGGCCAATCGTGCTCCAATACCCAACCCTATGTAATACTGTCTAACGAAAAGAGAGTTTTCCACATACTTCGCTAAATACTGCTTTAAAATGGTATTGATGGGGAATAAATGGATAAGCTAATTACAGTTAGTACAATGTTTGATGCGTGTCGAACTGTGTGTGTGGATCATGACACATTTAGGTGGAGTTTACCAACATCTGGTTCGTTCGTATTAAAGTGCATGTATCTGACTTAATTAAATGGCACACTAGGTATCTTCGAAAATTTTATGGGGTTCCTTCATTCGAAAGTACAATTAAGTAAAAAATAACTTAGCAAAAAGGAATTGGCAGAAAACTAAATAGTGTTGCTTTCGTGACAAAGAGGAAACAATACAATGCCTATTTACTCTCTGTCCCTTCACAAAAAATATTGGCGCATTGTTCATATAACATTTAGTATGCTACCCCCCACTAGTATCACCTATCTGTTTGGAAATTTGTTGAATGATGTTAATAAAAGAAATATAGTAGAAATAAGGGTGGGACTTTGTACTTTATTATGGTCTATATGGAATGTACAAAGTAATTTTTTCTTAACAAATCAAGAGATATATCTTTTTTGAACATTATCCCTTTGGATACCCATTGATCATATGTGGTCCTTTACCCATCTAGTGAAGGATTGGCATCCCATGAATTTTAGCTGAGGATCCTATATAACTAAGAAGTTCACCCCACTATCTTATTTCTCTCAATATGTAGCTATGCCACCTCAGCAGTCCCACCAAAACTGCATAAACTGATCACTATTTGCATCTCAGCCTCTACATGCAGGATGTCCACCTAAGCATGCTTGCTGCTTCAGCAAATTATTATACGACATTCATTTTATTTTGAAAGGGAATAATCCTTTTGTATTCGTCTCATAGATTTATACGCGTTTCTCTAGAAACGAACGATGATTCAAGTATATGTGTAAGGGTATTTTACCCTTATCCATTATTTTGGTAACAATGACACCGTGCTAGAGTATTTTGCCTAATACATGTTTGAAAGGATAATCCTAGGTATTAGCCAAAGAGGCATAAATGGTGTATCAAAGGAACAAGAAGGCTAAAGGAGACCCCCCCACTTCGACAAAAATAAAAAAGGGGTCTACAGCATCCAGCCGGTCAGAGGCCCGGTTGGACCGGCCCGCGCGCCGACCGTTTCCGGTCAGCCGCCCGGTCGACCGGGCGCACGGCCGGGCGCTCCGGCGCCAACCGGCCCCTGCGCTGATGCCTTCCGGGAGACGTACTGGAAGACACGGATTTGCCCCCGGTCGGGGTCCCTTCTGCCGCCCGGTTTGGACCGGCTGCTCCGGTCCCTGGCCCGGTCGGACCGGACGCTAGATCGGGCGCCCCTGCGCCAACCGGGCTCGGCGCTGATGCCAACCGAAGGGAGTACTGCGCGACACTTCAAGGATCCGGTCTGGGTCCGGTCTGCCGCCCGGTTTGGACCGGCGGGTCCGGTCCCTGGCCCGGTCCGACCGGGCCCTGCGCCGGACGCTCCGATCTGTGGTCCGGTTGACCGGGATTCTCGGGAGAAAGCTGAGTTGGCAAGTTGACAACGGCCATATTTCAAATGACACTATATATACCCCTTCTCCTACCTCTGAAGGGGTAGGCACTACACTATAAGCTGTTCTTGAGCTCTCTCTCTCATACTCCATTGCTAGAAACACCAAAAGCCTCAGATCTCCCTCCTCCTCCATCCAAACTCAAATCCCTCAGGGGAAACGATAGAGGAGGACCCGATCTACTGTTCTACCAAGCCAAATCTCATTCCCCCTTGTATTCATCAAGAAGCTTTCTCTCTAGGGTTCCTTGGAAACCCTAGGTGGGCAAGAGTGGTCCGGAAACATCCGGGCTGTGGATTTGCTCCTGACAAAATTGTGAAGGTTTGGAGGCTATCTCAAAGTCTACCACAAGTGAGAGAGCTATTCCTTCGTGGGATAGGCTCCGGAGAATAGGGTGAGCCTTCGTGGCGTGGGGAATCCTTCGTGGGACCTCCACCCCTCCAAACGTGACGTACCTTCTTGCAAAGGAAGGGAACACGGGAATACATCCTCGTCTCCGCGTGCTATCGGTTATCTCTAACCGAACTTCTTACTTGTGATATAACTGCCTACGAGAGCCTTCGTGCTTGAGTTACTTGTATCCTCATTTAGGTTGTTTCACCTAGTTTGCATTAGGCTCATCTTTATATTCCGCAAAGCCTAATATTGCAAAGAAAGAATTAAAATCTGTAGAAACCTATTCACCCCCCTCTAGGTTTACAATCTCTGAACTTCCAATATGTAACCGACGATGAAGCCAGGCAGGTGAGTTCCTGAAGTCTCTTCCGTTCACCAATCACCACCTGCATGGTTGCATGTTCTCGATCAAGCGAAGCTGACTGTCCCTCTCCCTCGATGGAGCAATACTATACGTACGATAGAAATTGTCGGATGGTTTCGTACGAGTCAAATCAGCTTCAGCCAGTATGTGGGCCAGATCATTGGAAGGCCCTTTTTGAGTTTAGTCGTACGGAGATCGTACAACTTCTATCGTACGGGAGGCATTTCCGCCCTCGATTCCACTTTGCAACCTACAAAGCCAAGACACACCTCTCAGCTTCCCGTTGTTGCCTGTATGCCTCCCAATTCACTCCCAATCCGCACAGCTCTGCGCCAGGTCTCTTGCCCATCAGCACTCTGCGATCAGTTCTATCGACTTTGGTTGCCCCCGCATGGACTGCGTGGATGCAGCCGGTGAAGAAGCTGAGGAAGGTTGTGTGCGCTCCAACCATCATCCCTCCCCATGAACCACAAGGTAGCAGATTTGCATTTGTTTTGCTCATGCTTTTTCAGAAATAGTAATGACTTCGAATGGCACGATGTGTACTAAGTGTTTGCCAAAACTGAGAAGCAGAGCATCATCGTTGCTTCTTTTCTTGCATCTGGATAGGATTTGTTTTGGTAGTAGCTTTAATTTTTTTTCTTCCCTATCAGGCTTTTTCACTTTTTGTCGTGTTGCCGGTTTTCCTCTGAATTTGGATCTATGATGTTTCTGACAGTAGCATAAACTCTGCTCCTTCCAACGGGTTAATGTACAAGTGCTCTTCCAAACAGTTCATTTTATTAGAGCTCAAAATTCGAGGTATATGTTTTTAGTTTGCAGAATTTAATACATGAACATCTTAAATAGCATGTTACGATCGAACCTGCTTTTTTAATTACAACACACAAGTAAAGAGAATTCCTATTGACTGATTCAAGAAATGATTCACCAAGATAAAAATAAGTTACTTACGGAAGATACATATGGGTGCTTGATTTAGGTTCCGTAGAAAAAATCTTAACTTAAGCATCATCATGCTCAGTTGGAGAAGGTATGATAACTATTTTTTTACCTTTAGTCTATGCGATTTTGAATTCTTTGTTCGTTCATGCATTGGATAAATGCGTAGCATTCATTTGTTTCTAGCAGAATGTAGGAAAATATAAGATGCGTTGTGTGGTTTCTTATCAAACAATAACCATTTTAAGATGAGGTCAGTGGTTTGAGTTTTATCGATCTGTTGCCTCTTTCAAATTTTCTTCAAAATAGGTTTCACAACTAAATGTACTGTTACCTCTTTCAGGAAATTCCATGCTTCACCAGCTAAAACAAGTTTCACATAGTTTTGTTGGAAAAAGATTTCAATTAGTTTATTAATGATATTTCCATTTAACATAATATATGATTGTAGTGTGCTCATTACACATTGTTGTAATATGTACTCCATGCTATTATTTGTTGTTAATCCACTTTCAGATGGTCATTTGTTGTTAATACAGCTCCAAATTATTTGTGGTAGCTCATATTTATTCCAAGTTTCTAACTCTTACCTTTTTATTCCAAGGTTCTTCATACAGTGAGTACTAAGGAACAGGACAAATTTTAACGTTGAGCAGCAATTCACAAGTAGTCGCAGACACATTTTAGTTGGCTACTTACCACCATTTACTTTGTAATCTGAGACTTCTAATATATGGGATTGATTCTGCAGTTGTGGTAATCCCAATCACGACAACTATGAGGCACTTAGCATAATCTTTTCTTTAAAGTTTTCTTTACTACTCAATACATGTATAAAAATCAGTTTGTAAGTCTGTAAACTTCTATGTACACAATCCCGCAACAACGTGCGAGGTATCATCTAGTTAATATAACCAGTGGAACCGACATCTTAAAAGAAGAATAACATATTCATGCAAAGATGCTTCATGTTTTTGTTTTGTTTTTTTAGATGATGGATTCATGTATCGACTTTCTTTGATTCTTGAGTTGTAAACTTTTGTAAATTTCACTTCAAGTAAAGAAATAAAAGGTGATATTTATTGATCAATGCAGAGGCCAGGTATTTCTCCTTCTCAAAATCTTTTGGTGCTTGTTTTCCGACCCCACAGCTCCCTTGCAAGCTAGGCTGCTTTCAGGATTAGACCTATACTATATGGAATGTTCGGGAATTAGTTGAAGGTCGAATTACCATCCCATCCATTTTAATACTAGGCTACAAGCTGGTCTTTACTAAGCGAATAAATATTACAGATTTTCTTGCCATTTTCATTTTATTGAAAGAGACGACACACTTTCATATTAATGAAAGTGACTATACACTTCCTTACAATTTTCATTTTATTTTAATGTGAGAGACATCAAATAAATAGACGATACACTTTCATCAATAGTAAGTTAATATGAAAGTGTATCCTCTCTTTCATTACCATATTTTCTTATAGCATGTTATTGTTGCAAAGTAGTACTATTGTACATGCATGCCAACCTTAAACCAACTGGCGATGTACTAGAATGTGCATATTCAAATGGAGGACACACGTTTAGAGCAATTCCAACAATGTAGCCAGCTGCCGGCTATAAGCCAAGTGTCATGTTATCTATAACCAATTTAGAGCTAACATATACAATAATGAGCTATAAAAATGTAGTAGTTTATCAATATATGGTCCACATTTCACCTCACAAAGTACCTAAAAGCACGTGCTAGAGCTGACTCTTGTATAAGAGTCCATTTTCCTTCTCTCTCCTCTCTCTCCTCCAACTAAGCAATAGTATACTATTTTAATCTTTATAGCCAGCTGATTAGGACTTATTGTATTTGCTCTTACAGTACATGAATAGATGAGGAAAAAACACAGAAAAGATGTGAGAACCTAGATTTGGGGAATATGAGACATCCACTACAAGAAAAGTTCTGATAGACAACGTCTCAAAATCGTCCGCTAAGGGGTATTTTTCGTCGCCCATGGGCCTAACCCGTCTATATATATAGCAGCTAGCTAGCAAATTAAACGGTAGATTAACACCAATTAATATATACGACATGGCCTATATCGATTTCAATCGCTCTCTCGTATGTAGATCTCTCTCTACCTCTCTCTCTCTCTCTCTCTCTCTCTCTCGTTAATTGGTGGCCAACAACACACACATGCACTTTGTGCGCAAAGGCATGCGCCTCTAATAATGTGTGCGCAATCGATCAATCTAGTTTTGATTAATCATAGCACACAAATAAAGAAGTTGTATTTGAATCCACACAACCTAATCTAAAACACATAACCCCTAACATGGCCTAATTAATTAACCCTTCTCTCTACCTAATTAGTGGAAATTGCACAAAATCAAAAGGGGTCCTCACTAATTGTGCATATCTCGCTAGATTGTGATAAACTTTTGCCCCATATATATTTGGTGGATGGGTGCATCTTGGCATGTAAAACAATTAGTGTTTGCAAATGGCGTTGTCAAAATTTATGTACAAATGATTTCTTTCCATCCAAAGTGCATAAAATGGGAGTTTTAATGAAGAAAGTACAAATAAAACAGCTCAACATGCTTCCACACCCCGATTTCCACACGAAGTAGAACATATTTAAAGGATAATTCCAGAGTTTTACTATTTTTCAAGCAACTTTGCTAATTTTCCCCCACTCACATGACTTTATGTCGATTTAACGAAAATATGGCGAATTTCAACTACATGGGCGGGATAGTTTGAATTGTGCGCGCGCAAAGGGAACCGCCTATTCCTCAACCTTGTGCACGGCAAATTACACACGCAACTCCATTAAACGCCATTTAATTATCACCCCGGCGGCCCGGCCGCATGACCCCCACCCACCCCTACACAACTTATCCCCGTCCGTGCGAAGAGCTTCCCTCCCCGTCCCGTCCGTGCGAAGAAGAAGCTTCCTCCCCGTCGTTCTTCTCGAGACGCACCGGCGGTCAAGTTGATCCACGGTAGGGTTGCTATCTCTAGCTCAATCATGTATCGGGCAAGACGGCCTAACGATTTATATTTTCTTGATGCTGCTAAAAAATTCGTCGAGATGCTCGAACTAATTGGCACTTTATAGTTTTCCGCTCGATTTGTCATCGATCAATTTGTTCATTTGCGTGGGCATATAGAGTCGATTCTGCACTCGATCCGTTAATTTGCTGAAATGCCATGGCAGAGTTTTGTACACGATCTCGTTTGCTAAAATGTCGATGGGCATTTTTGTTTTGTACTCGACATGATTGCTGAAATGCATAATCATGTAGTATAGTTTTGTACTCGATTGATATACATTTCCTACTTCGCCTTAAATTAATCACCAACCACGGTATCTCATAATTAAACAGATGGACGTAACTTGGATATCGCATGGACACTTATGTTCCCCTTCATATATAAATGGTGTTCAACCCTTTATGGGGTTTATTAGAGCTCATGAAGGTCACAACCTGGACGTGTATTGCTCACGCTGCACATGTATGAATGGTGAGAAGAGGCCTCACCTGTAGTGGCGTATCATTTACACATTTTTGGGATGGACCGCACATATGTTAGGCGGGTTTAGCATGGTGAACCATATAATGATCCTTTAGCAGGAGAAGCGAGATCTTGCTCACACCTGTATGTGTGTCGGCATATGTAGTTAATTATTTATATTGATGCTGCCGCTGTTTCAATCAATAGTTTGCATTGTCGTGCAAGGTTCTCGTACTCAAATTTAACTTGTTGCAGATGGATGGACGGGAAGGAGAGAAAACGCGCTTGCTTCAGGAAACGGCTTTCAGCTCTGGGACATGTGCTGTGCCAGATGAGAAGGTAAATATGTAAAACGGCATTTGTTCAAGTTGCATCCCTTAGATGTTTGTCTAATCGGTTGATGTACTAATTGCAGAAGCATAGAGTTGAAGAGGTCTCTCAGTTTGATGGGAGATTTGAAGATGAATCTCAGTTTGATGCACCCGTGGATGGTACCGATGACGAGCCTTTCATAGACGAAGGTCCCGCACCCGAGATTATCCAAACCTACGTAAGGAGGCCGTGGACCGAGTACACAGCCTTTGCGTTGAAGTGGATGCACGCCCGGAGATCATCGAAGGCGTCCGGTAGTCTCAAGACCAGCCAGCCCTGATGCACCTGTGGATGGTACTGATGACGAGCCTCTCATAGACGAAGGTCCTGCACCTGAGATTATCCAGCCTACAGAAGGAGGCCGTGGACCGAGTACACAGCTTTGCGTTGAAGAGGATGCACACCCGGAGATCATCAGGGGCGTCCCGGTAGTCTCAGGACCACCCAGCCCTGATGCAAAATGTTGAGCTACTTTATGATTCGTACTCTTATGTTCTGGTGCTGTAGTATGTTATGATTTGTACGCCTTTGGCGCTAGATTAAGCATTCAATGGATGATCGCGTTGCAAAATTCGACACCCACACAATCAGCTCATCGTATGAGTAGTAGCACAATTACTTCTACAGCTGATTCCCGCCAGACGCATTAGTTGGTAGCATGAAACACTTTCGGTACTCCCCTTCGATTCATATTAATTGACTCAATTCTGTCTAGATATGGATGTATCTAGATGCATTTGTTAACTAGACTAACAAACTTGAGTCAGCTTAATATGAATCCTGTAAACCGCCCGAGTCCTCGAGCAGCTAGTTTATTGACTCGGACTCCAAGCCTCTCGCGGCAAGCCATCGACGAAGCTTTGACCAGATCTTGGCCCGCAATTTTTTGTGTGTGGCGAATAGCAAAGCTTTGACCAGTTCCTCTCGGGATGCAAGCACGCCGGTGAGCTTGCACGGTTGCCATGAGCACTTTCCGGCGGAACTTCCTCTTCAGCGCCCTCAAGCCGCTGTCGCGAGACAAGCACGCAGGTGCCTCGAGGTGGACGGAATTCTGGATCTCGGGCATGGGGGTCCGCATCGTCCCGGAACGATCTCCAGCCGGGTTAACGAGGACATGCATGGCGGCTGTGGGATTTTTTTTTTTTGGTTTGAGCTTGGGATTTGGGGTTTTTCTGGATAGGGGAGGAGGAACCGAGGAAGAGGAAGGAACGAGCCGCGTGCTTGGCGCGTGGCGGTGTGCTTGAATTTCGAATTTTTGTGAAATGTTTCATTTCCCCGCTACAATTCGGGGGTTTCTTGACGCGCCAATGCGTCCCGCCGGGCAGCTTCAAGTGAATTTGGGGTGCCACGCTATGGGCCCTAGTTTCAGTGAGACATGTAATGACTAGTCACATCAGTAAGTTCACTGTGTAATAAAATATGTTACCCCTCCCCTTTATGTAGCACCCCTTCTCTCCCGATCGAGTGCCGATTGCCGACGGATGCAAGCCGCTAGCTCGATCCCCTCCTTTCGCCTCCACCGTCCAGGCATCCAGCTTGGAGGGGCAAGCTGCATCTAGACCAAGCGGATTAGGTAGGACTAGTAATGTTCTTTCCTTTCTCGAGATCGGTTCTTTTTCCTCTCCTCGATATCTTGCGCATCTCTTTTCTATTCTGGGCGAAGGGGCGTCTTTCTGGTCACCCTCGAGCTGGGAGTGATTGATGGGGGGGGGGGGGGCTACCTTTGCTTGGATTGGGGTGTTCTTCCTTTATTTGTCGACATTTGCAACCTTTGTAGTTTCTGCTGATCCTCACTGTATCTTTTGTCAGCTTGTACAGGAAAGGTAAGACCTCGGCGGTGGGGGCAATGGAGCGTAAGGCCACCACGCATGTGGGCAGTTGGCTGAGCCTGAGCTGCGTCCCCAGCCCCGCGAAGCAGGTACTCCGTTTTCTTATCCACTCTTTACCTTTTAAGTGTCTCTCTGCATCCTCAATCTGTTCCTGTTCCGGAATATGCTTAAAGTAGCACATGTCTTCACTGTTTGTGCGTAAAGCCTCTGTGACACCATGCTCTATATTCTCCGTATCAGAGTTGGTACCTCCAGTGTTCCGTGCCGAGGCTATGGGGAACGAGAATAGCGCCCCACCTGCTGCAGGAGCATGGCCCGATCTGCAGCACAAGAAGCGAAATGCCATCGCCGAGTCAGGCAGTGGACCGCCCGTGGGTAATTTTTTTAACCAACTTACCATGATGTAGTCTCGAATCCGATACTCCCTCGGATCCAAATTAATTGACTCAACTATCCGTAGATACGGATGTATCTAGATGTGTTTTAGCTCTAGATACTACTTGCCTCCATCCCAAAGCTTTGGGCTTATATTATTTTTAGAAAGTCAAACTATACCATGTTTGACTAAGCTTTTACCAAAAATCAGTAACATGCAAAATACAAAATTAATATCATTAAATAGATAATAAAATATATTTTCCTACAGTATCTACACAAGATTATATTTGTTGATAGAATGTTCTAAACTTTTGGTCAAACTTTGCTTGTTTTGATTTCTCAAAAATAAATAAGGCTTAAGCTTTTGGATGGTGGTAGTACATTCATATCTAGACAAAGCTGAGTTAACTAGTTTTTTGTCTGTCCATAGCTAGTGTTCACGCTGCAAAAGGCTAAGAGCATCCACTATATGCATCATCTATCTCATACAGTAATTCAATATCACCGCTCGAGGTCTCGCCTTTTGTTTTGCTATTCATATGCGATCGAAACTTTAGGGCCTTTACTCAAAAGGAAGATCAAAACTGCAGGCCGATCAGCTGCCGTATGTTGATGCCGCCCTCATCTTCTAAATGCCTCTACAAGCACAAGGCCACGCGCCAGCTGGGTGGTGATCTTTTAATGAATATGGTATATTTTCTTAATCCACAAAACATGCCTTGATTTTTCTCTCTTTATTGTCGGTTTTTTCTATGCTTGCCAAAAGTTTACAACAACAACAACAACAACCAAGCCTTTCAGTCCCAAACAAGTTGGGGTAGGCTAGAGTTGAAACCCATAAGATCTCGATGCCAAAAGTTTAGAAACACCAAATTCGTTTGCTTACAATCATCATACAGTAATGTTCATCTACTCCAGTTCCCTAACCCAACAAAAAATGATGTTAATTACGATTTTTAGATTAAAAGAGCACCATTAGGCGCCGTTAATTACGACTTTGAGATTAAAATGTCATTTGCAATTGTTAATTACAATTTTGAGACAAATGGTTAGTTTAACCTCGATCTCTTCTGCTCTCTATTTATCCCAACCGAACAAAAATTTAACCATTCCATTCCTCTGAAATGGAACCATTCCATTCCATTCCACGCTGTTTCAGAACCGAACACACCCTTGCATTGTTGAGAACTATTGTCCATACATGGCCATACCCTTCCACTTACATCCAGCACTATATGCATCAGTCTGTCTCAGAGTCATTCAATATCACTGCTGAGATCTGTTCCCATTCTTATGCAGGCTGAAACTGTTGCGCCTTTACTCAAGTGGATGCAAAATGAGGCTAATGAGGCTGTTGTGAGGACGATGGTGCCGCACCATCTTCCGAAAACCTCTACAAGCACGAGGCCATGGGCCAGCTGGGTGGTGACCTTTTAATGAATCTGGTATATTTTCTTAATCCACATACATGATTTCATTATTATCTGTTTAATTACTGTTGGCTTTGTCTAATGCTTACCAAAAGTTCAGAAACACTGCGTTTGCTTACAATCATCATACACTAATTTTTCACTTTTCAATCTGTCTCATCCAATATATAAACTGTTGATTTCCATTGGCTTCTTTTGTAATCATTTGCATTGTTGTCAACTCGTTCTCTATGCACAACCCTATTCTTCCACTTACACCCGCACTATTTGCATCAGTCTATCTCATAGATTTATTAAATATCAATGATGAGTTCTGTTGCTATTCATATGCGAGGATGAAACTTCTGTGCCTCTACTCAAATGGATAAAAAATGATCCCGATGAGGCTGCTGTGAAGACGATGGTGCCGCCACCATCTTCTCGAAAACCTCCTCAAGCACAAGGCCACGGCCACTGGGTGGTACCCTTTTCAAGAAGGTGTATATTTTCTTAATCCTCATACATGATTTGATTTTTGTCCGTTTATTGCCGACTTTGTCTAATGCTTACCAATAGTTCGAAACACACACACCTATTCTTACACTTACATCCAAGCACTATATGCATCAGTGTCTCATAGATTCATTTTATATATCACCGCTGATGTCTGTTGCTCTTCAATTTTCATATGCGACCGAAACTCGCTAACCCTTCATTGGTCAAAAGGATTGCAACCGCTGCCGATGAGGCATCCGCAGAGGCTGCCACCAAGTTACTGTCAGCCCCCCCTTCTGGATGCTTATATAAGCTCAAGTCCAAGGACCAGCCCGGCCGTAACCATCCAAGGGTTCGGGTATATTTTCTTAAGCCACATATACATGCCATGATTTATGTCTGATATTATCACCGGCATTGTCTAATGCTTTTTGGAATTCGGAAACACCAAATTAGCATGCTGATATTCATCATACACTAATTTTTCACTGCTCGGCTTTGTAACAGTGTTATGCACTCGCTTGTCAACATTTGCATTGCTCCGAACTATGCACTTTACACAACCTAATTCTTCCACTTACATTCAGCGCTACGCACCAGTAGTACCTCCCATGTTTCCTTCACCATCCCGATGCCGAGCTTGCGGGAATATGGCGGGCCCATGTACATACCCCGCATATAACACCTCCTATGGCTCTATCTACCTTTCTAGTAGCTCCTTCACAGTAGTTACAGTGTATGTATTCTCAGTGGTTTAGCATGAATTGGCATATAGTAAAGTCTTGTTTTTAGTCTTCCCGCTTCTTACATTTGTATCAATTTTCACATGCAGGACTGTACCTTGTGAACTTCGTCCTATGATTAACCAGATGTGTCCGCATGAAGGGTCTTTCACTATGCATGGCAATGGAAAATTGATGAACACCTACACGGTCTATGAGGTGTATGTCTACAAGACGCAGGCCATCACATATTTGTATGGACATGATTGGAGAAAGCTTGCTTTTGACTACGGTCTGAAGAAGGGCGACGAGCTGAGGATCAGAAACTCAAACGGGCAGATATACGTAACCGCTTACAGAGTTGGAGACACTTCCAAATATATAATATGTAACTTTTTTCTACTCATATCTTTTGATAACTGTTCTGAGCAGTTGTTCTAAACCATTCCCTCTGTTCTAGCTTGCTGGGTTTAACATGATCAAAGCTGCAGATCCCCTGATGGAACATGAGCGGATGTCACAAAGGGCAACCACACCAGCACCGGCACCGGCTTCCCACTCTCCTGGCATCAGCACCGGTTCTCGTACCAGCTCCGTTCATCGCATCTACCCGGCAGTCCCCTACATCAGCATTGGTTCCTCGTAGAGGCCCCATATACTACACCCGCCCAGCAGGCTCCTCGCATCAAGACCGGTTCCTCTAGCTGCACCGCTTATCGCACCTCGCCCAACAGCCTCCCGCATCAGCGACCGGTTCCTCTAGAGGCACCGCTATCGCACCTCGCCCAGCAGTCTCCCGCATCGCACCAGCTCGTGTACCAGCCCAGAGCTCCCGCACCTGCCCCAGCCCGGATCACCGAGGTCTCAGCTCATTGCCGTGGCCACCCGTGTGGTGACCGGGACGCATCCGAAGGCTATGTTCGTGAGTATATGACAAGATAACTCGCTCTTATCTTGATGTCTTCTCTGCTCAAAGTCTCACATGGTTCAGTGCATTGGTGTCATTGACTAATTTTTGGTGGTATCTCTTGCTTTGAATCAGAAATTGCCTAAAAGTATCGCCAAGGATCTCAATGCTGGCCGAAGGGGCAAGATTTCCCTCGTCATGGAGAGTGAAGGTCTCACCGTGGAGGGACGGTACTCCGTCGGTCCTACGGATGGACGCTTGGCTCGTTACTTCCGTGTGGAAAAAGTTCATTGACGGTGCCAAACTTCGCATTGGATCAAAGTTGAAGGTCAAGATCTTTCGATGCCGCCGTGACATGCTGGTCATAAAGTTCGCGGTTGTCTAGTTCTCGTTGCCCCATGAGCCCTTAGCAAATGCATTTGTAGTTATACTTATATAAGGTTATCTTATCCGAACTCGCTAAATAATTGTATGGGTGGTAAAACTCGGCAAGCTTTTGCTCTTAGCAAGTATGTATGTATGATCAACTATTATGATAACTAATGTTTGTGTTCATCTTAATTTGCATTTCCGTTTTAGAAAAAAACTTAATTTCTATTTTGGCCGACCTGTTAGAGAACTATCGATTGAACCCACAACATGATTCAAATAGATTCATTACACCGAGCCACATGTCTTGACCTTGCTATACACTACTTCCATTAATCAAGTGCAAGAAGGCTTACCCGAGCTGCTCGAACCATGGCAGATTCGAATCCACCTTATCTATCTAGAAATACAACCTTTGCGTAAAGAGGATTTGCAGGATGGGGAGGCTGACATTGGGGACCCATGAGCCAGCAGCGTCGTCAACGTTTTAAAGGTGGCAGGAGATCGAAAGAAAAATAAGCCAAAAATCAGTTGGTAAACAAATTCAAGAAAAGAAACATTTACCTTTCCGAGAGGATGACATGCGGGACCCATGAGGCAGCAGAGATCCTCAACTATTTCAAGGCGGCAGGGGATCAAAAGAAAAAAAGGAAATAGCCGGAAATTAATTAGGGTCAAAAATAAATCCATCAAAGGAAACTTTTATTGTTCATAGAGGATGACATGTGGGACCGACTTGCCACCTGCGTCGTCATCGTTTCAAAGGGGGCAGGGGATCAAAAGAAAAAGGCAAATAGCCAGAAATTAGGGGAAAAAAATAAATCCAACAAAGGAAACTTTTATTGTTCATAGAGGATGACATGCGGGACCCATGAGCAAGCAGCTTCCTCAACGTTTCAAAGTCGGCATGAGATTGAAAGAAAAAGGCAAGTGACATAATATCAGGAGCCAAAAATAATCCAAGAAAAGAAACTTTATTGTACATAGAGGATGACATGCGGGTCCCATTTTATAGCAGCGGTCTCAACGCTTCCAAGGCGGCACATGACCGAAAGAAAAATGAAGTAGCCAGAAATCAGGGTGTGAAAAAAAATCCAAGAAAAGAAAGATTTCAATTGGGCTGTATCTGGACATCTGGGCCTTCGAACTATCCTGCTGGGCCTTTTGACTCGTACAATTTCAGCCCACTCCAAAACAGGAAAGGTCAAATTTTTCTCAAAAAAAAAACCAGGAAAGTCCTATGCTTTGCAAAAACAAAAAACAAGGAGATTCAACATATAAGTTTGTTTATGTAGATATAAAGATTTAATTTATCCGTTTGCAATAGCTCAGAGCGAAATACAACGTTTATTGTCTGCAAAATAAAATATCACATGTTTCTTGTACGGGGAGGCTGACATCGGGGACCCATGAGCCAGCAGCGTCGTCAACGTTTCAAAGGCGGCATGGGATCGAAAATAAAAAAAAGCCAAAAATCAGTTGGTAAAAAAATACAAGAAAAGAAAACATTTATCGTTCTGAGAGGATGACATGCGGGACCCATGAGGCAGCAGCATCCTCAACGTTTCAAAGTCGGCATGAGATCGAAAGAAAAAGCCAAGTGACATAATATCTGAGCCAAAAATAATCCAAGAAAAGAAACTTTATTGTACATAGAGGATGACATGCGGGTCCCATTTTGTAGCAAGCGGTCTCAACGTTTCCAAGGCGGCACAGACCAAAAGAAAAATGAGGCGAGCAGCATTCTCAACAATTCCAAGGCGGCAGGGGATCAAAAGAAAAAAAGGAAATAGCCAGAAATTAATTAGGGGTCAAAAATAAATCCACCGAAGGAAACTTTTATTGTTCATAGAGGATGACATGTGGGACCGACCTGCCAACAGCGTCCTCATCGTTTCAAAGGGGCAGGGGATCAAAAGAAAAAGGCAAATAGCCAGAAATTAGGGGTCAAAAATAACTCCAAGAAAGGAAACTTTTATTGTTCGTAGAGGATGACATGCGGGACCCATGAGCCAGCAGCTTACTCAACGTTTCAAAGGTGGCATGAGATCGAAAGAAAAAGGCAAGTGACCAAATATCGGGAGCCAAAAATAATCCAAGATTTATTGTACATAGAGGATGACATGTGGGTCCCATTTTGCAGCAGCGGTCTCAATGTTTGTAATGCGGCTTGAGATCAAAAGAAAAAGAAAGTAGCTAGTAATTAGGGGGTGAAAAAAAATCCAAGAAAATAAAGTTGATGGACATAGAGGATGACATGCGGGTCCCTTGAGCCAACAGCTTACTCAACGTTTCAAAGGGGGCAGGGGATCAAAAGAAAAAGGCAAGCCAAAAATCAGAGGGTGAAAAAAATCCAACAAAGGAAACTTTTATAGCACATAGAGGATGACATGCGGGTCCCATGAGCCAACAGGTCTCTCAACGTTTCAAACGTGGCATGAGATCGAAAGAAAAAGGCAAGTGAAAAAATATCGGGAGCCAAAAATAATTCAAGAAAAGAAAGTTTTATAGTACATAGAGGATGACATGCGGGTCCCATTTAGCAAGCAGCGGTATCACCGTTTGAGAGGCGGCAGGGGATCGAAAGAAAAAGGCAAGTGAAAAAATATGAGCAGCCAAAAATAATTCAAGAAAAGAAAGTTTTATAGTACATAGAGGATGACATGCGGGTCCGATTTAGCAAGCAGCGGTATCACCGTTTGAGAGGCGGCGAGGGATCAAAAGAAAAAAGAAATTGCCAAAAATCGGAGGGTGAAAAAAAACCAAGAAAATGAACTTTTATAGTACATAGAGGATGACATGCGGGTCCCATGAGCTCGCAGGTTCCTCAAAGTTTCAAACGTGGCATGAGATCGAAAGAAAAAGGTAAGTGACCAAATATGAGGTTCCAAAAATAATTCAAGAAAAGAAAGTTTTATAGTACATAGAGGATGACATGCGGGTCCCGGTTAGCGGCGAGCGGTATCACCGTTTGAGAGGCGGCAGGGGATCGAAAGAAAAAGTCAAGTGACCAAATTTGAGGTGCCAAAAAAAACTCCAAGAAAAGAAAGTTTTATAGTACATAGAGGATGACATGCGGGTCCCATTTAGCAGCAGCGGTATCACCGTTTGAGAGGCGGCAGGGGATCGAAAGAAAAAGGTAAGTGACCAAATATGAGGTGCCAAAAATAATTCAAGAAAAGAAAGTTTTATAGTGCATAGAGGATGACATGCGGGTCCCGAGTTAGCGGCAGCGGTATCACCGTTTGAGAGGCGGCAGGGGATCGAAAGAAAAAGGCAAGTGACCAAATTTGAGGTGCCAAAAAAACTCCAAGAAAAGAAAGTTGATTGCACATAGAGGATGACATGCGGGTCCCATTTAGCGAGCAGCGGTCTCAACGTTTCCAAGGCGGCAAGGGATCAAAAGAAAAAGGAAGTAGCCGGAAATCGGGGGTCAAAAAAGATCCAAGAATAGAAAGAATTTTGGTTCATAGAGGATGACATGCGGGACCCATGATCCTGCATCGTAAACGGCTCGATCGGAGAACGTTGAACGAGATGGCGCGATCGAGAAAAAAAACAATGCCAGAGAGGCTGCCATCCGGGCCCTACATCCCTCGGCGGTGCGGATTTGCGTTGACTCGGCCGGCGAACCCGAGAATTCGCGATGCACCACGTCCCGGGCCACCATACGCGACGTTTTGGCCGCTTTCGTCGGGCTAGGTGGCCTCAAAAACGAGAAAAAAAAGTTTTGACATGCACCACGGAGGGACCAAAATCGTCGGCCATGGTACACCAGCAACCACGGCGCGACTTCAACTTCGTCGGCCATGGCAACTTTTCTTGTAGTGTTTGCGGGCCGTCGCTCTGAGGGACTGGGGCCAGCCGCAGCCCTAGTTGTTCCCGGCTCTACGGTGTTGCCAGTCGCTGCCCGCCGGTGGGTTTCTGACCGCAACAGACCTATCACTAATATATGGGTATCCCATGTGATCATTTTCATCAGACCTAAATAATCAAGTAGGGCCAACCAAGTGTAAACCCTAGATCCTATTACCAAAGCCATTATTCTTATTCATTCCTACTTAGCATCACACCAATGTGATGAACCTCAGGAGCAACTATGTCAAACCCTGAGCATTACCTAACCATATTCCACTAAACCCTACTAGTGTTGGATACTAATCAACCATCATATTTAGGAGCCAATTATTCCTTACTTAATAGAACCAACAGTAAAACCTAGACCACCTCAACCCTAATTGTTATACTTCTTATTATTTAAGAAGTATGTTCTTCAAAAGTTATTCTTTTGAAGAAAAGAGAGAGTATCCTCAATCCTATCTTATAGGACCTATAAACCCTACATGGCTATCACCAGCAAGATGAAACCACCATGATAACAACCATGTATAACTAATTGCTTAAGTTTCTTATGCTTAAGTAAAACCAATCAAGCCTAGTTATTGATGAATCCAACTATGTTGTGATCCATCTTATACTTACTCCAGAAACTACTTGGAACCAGAATAAATTATAGCAACCCACAAACCCAATTGTCATACTTGTTCTTTATTAAAGAACATGTTCTTCAAAAGTTATTCTTTTGAAGAATATAGCAAGTAATCATCAACCATGCACTACAAGACATAAAATTGACAACTGCTCTTTACTTATTATACAACTACTATTCCTGGTTGTGTATGATTGTTACTATTCCTTTTGCCACATGCTTATGGTTCTAAAACAACACAACCCTGAATAAGAACCTTGTTTGTGAATCACTCTAAAAGTGCAACACACCCTAAACCAATCATTACAACTCACTGATCCTAAATCATCGGGGTTAGGTCACTCTTAGAGCGATTGCATCTCATACTTATGCATTATTGCATCCTTGCCAATCTTTTAAACATCGTCCTTACCGGACGATGATGCTATTTCAAAATTTGGAGTTATTGCGTATCGAAGACCTTGCCTGCATAATCTTGCAGTCAAGAAAGGCAAGTTCATCGCTTGCTCATACCATTTGAGTATTTTTACCAAATTACTTGCAAAGTACTATGTTTATCACTATTGCATAAAAAGCAAAACCACTATTTTCATAACTATGAATATGACTATGTGGTGGGCAATGGAACCATGGATTGTGTTGATATGGTGGAGGTTCCATTGCAAGGGTTTATATCCATCTAGGATTAAACAACAAATGTCGCCGATGATTCTTGTGCCGTAATACCCGTGTTAACCATAAGATCCGGAGTGGGACGGAGTAGTCAAAAGTGTTTCCACCTCTCGTTCATCAACGGATGCTCATTACTGGGTGCACATGATCTTGCGAGACATGATGCAGGGGTGGGAACCCGTAGAAGTCCCAACGGTAATGAGGTCTATGATGGGTTGCAACTGCCGGCGTAGGAATGTATGGTAGAGCCCTGCATTGACGTCGTGGTCGGGGTCCACCCTGAAATCTATGGGAATAATGGGACCGGCGTGGACCCAGGGTTGGAGATTGCAGCAACGGGTGGGTGTTCGAGGTAGCGGAGGAACATGATTGGCTAGACCTTATACCGGGCCTCACACCATAGGAAGTGTGGACGGGTTGCGCGCCCGGTTGGCACCAAGGTTAAGATCTCTTATGGGTAAAGCAACACACCTCTGCAGAGTGTAATGAATCGTGATCTGTCACTCACTGTTCCGGGATATGGAACTGCGAACGCGGCCGGAAAGGAGCTCCATGAAGTTCTAGTAAACCGGTGAAGGCTGACGGACATAGTTCTTCTGAATAAAAGCAACCTTTTGAAGAAATGGTTATGAAAACCTGCATTGGTATTAGATTTTCTGGTCTAATGCTGTAGCTAGTGCATTAAACACCTCTTTCCTATAATGAACTTGTTGAGTACGCTCGTACTCATCCCACTCTTAAATCCCCTGCTTAGATTTGGAGGCATCGAAGGAGGATCTTCAGTGCAACTCGAAGGCCGAGGAGTCAACAACTACTTCAAGGGACAAGACCCACACAGAAGAGTCAAACACCACATCCAACAAGGATAAAACCTAAATTAGCAATAGAAAGGAACTAGCTTCCTAAACTTAGCACCTATTTAGCTAGAATCTATTCATAGCCTCTATAGCTAGTTCAATACTCTACAAATAGAGTTCGTGATAGGATTAGACTACGAGTCGTTCTTCTGGAGTTATCTGCAGTTTTACCTCATTGTAAATTAGGAGGCTGTGATGATCTTATGTAACAGAGTCTGTGTGTAATTCTATAGACATGCCTTGGAACCGCATATGTTTCTGTTGTACCACTCTGAGCGATATAATACTAGTGGAACGGTGTTTCATTGGTGTTATATCAGACTTGCATACTACACCATGCAGTGGTATGCCGGGTCACCACACCTTTTCATTGTCATGTTTTAAACTTGTTCAAATCTCGGTCAAACTTATGATTCGACCAAGATTCAAATGGGCATAAAAATTGGGAGGAATGGTACATGAATTACAATTCAAGAAAAAAACAAGGTAACTTAAATACTTGGATGCCCCAAAGATGTGTGGAAGCCCAAAACAATGGCAAAACATGTGCGCACGCATCATCCAATTCAAGTATAACACATACCAGGCACCAATAGTTTGACCTAATTTTGAAATCAAAGAGAAGGTGGTTAGAAAAAATCGAAATTGGAAAAGCAAAGCATGAAATCATGAATTTGTGATGCACTATAGCTATGAAAAGTATATAACAATGTATACTAAAATGATTTTTTTAGAGGAATACTAGTTCAACTTATTTAATTTTATATTAGTAGCCAAAAATCGATTTTTCTACTTTTTTATTATTACTATGCAGCACACGTGTGTTTGCCCGTCGAGTGAAACTCGGAGGAAGAGGGGTCACTCGGAAGTCGGAAGGAGAGAAGAAGAGATAGAATTATGGTGTCTCCCCTTTTTCGGGTGATGATGTTGACTGTTGTGCAGGTTTTGTCAGTGAGCAGGAGGTGCGAGCGAGCGAGCGAGTCGAGCGAGGCCGAGAATGAGAGAGATTTTTTTGTGTGAGAGGGACAACCGAAGGATCTAGAAGGACCCAGAGACTTCCAGTACGCATCCTGATGCGTCTTCTCTTGACAAAGAAGATGGCTTGGAGTTTGCGTACCTACCGCACTTGACTTGAGATCACTGAAGTGTGGGACCTCACGCATGGGCACCACACGTAAGTGACAGACCTGTTAGTGTAAAAACTCGGTTGATTATTATTATACTACTACATTTGTACAAAGTTTCCTACGGATTCAAGGGTACGAAAGCCAAGTTAACTCATTTACATGACATTATTTTTTCCATGAAGCCAAGTTAACTCATCTATCAATTGGTACATTTTGGAGTGACTAAGAAGGATCCTGGCTTACTTTTTCATTTTCATGTTTTAAACATGTTTAAATCGTGGTCAAACCTATGATTTGACCAAGATTCAAATGTGCATAAAAATTCAAAAAAATCAAAAAAAAACACGTCATCTTCTTATGTCATATAGTAAGCATTCAAGGTGATAAACAAGGTCTGACATATTCAAACCACAAAAATCATGTATCTACCCCCTAACCCTAAACTATGTCTTATGAAGTCAAGCACGATGAGAAGTTGTTTTGGGTTTCAAACATGGACATTTCAAAAACCATCCCAAAAGCTTCATTTTGGAGTGACTAAGAAGGATACAAGCTTACCTTTTCATTTTCATGTGTTAAACTTGTTTAAATCTTGGTCAAACCTATCTAGGATTTGACCAAGAGATTCAAATGGGCATAAGAATTCAAAAAAAAAACCAAAGCGCATGGTCTTCTTATGTCATATAGTAAGGCATTCAAGTTGATAAACATGGTCTAGAAATATTTAAAACAGACGAATCATGTATCTACCCCCTAACCATAAACTCTGTCTTGTAAAGTCAAGCATGAAGAGAAGTGGTTTTGGGTTTCAAACATGGAAATTTCAAAAACCTCCCAAAAGCTTCATTTTAGAGTGACTTAAGAAGGATCCAGGAATACCCTTTTCATTTTCATGTTTTAAACTTGTTCAAATATTGGTCAAACTTAGGATTTGACCAAGATTCAAATGGGCGTAAAAATACTTAGAAAAATCATGTACGTATCTACCACTAATTAACCCTAAACTCTATCTTACGAAGTCAAGCATGAAGGGAAGTGGTTTTGGGTTTCAAACATGGTGTTGATTGTTGTGCAGGTTTTGTCAGTGAGCAGGAGGTGCGAGCGAGCGAGTCGAGCGAGGCCGAGAATGAGAGATTTTTTTTGTGAGAGGGACAACCGAAGGATCCTGAAGGACCCAGAGACTTCCAATACGCATCCTGATGCGTCTTCTCTTGAGAAAGAAGATGGCTTGGAGTTTGCGTACCTACTGCACTTGACTTGTGCTCACTGAAGAGTGGGACCTCACGCATGGGCACCACACGTAAGTGACAGACCTGTTGGTGTAAAAACTCGGTTGATTATTATACTACACTAGTACAAAGTTTCCTATGGATTCAAGGGTACGAAAGCCAAGTTAACTCATTTACATGACATTATTTTTTTCCATGAAGCCAAGTTAACTCATATATCAATTGGTACATTCTGGTTATATTCGAAATTTTACTTGAAACTTGTTGTTCATGCCATTTTACTACTCACCTAACACTTTTTCCGCGCGTGAAGGGAGGGGGGTGGGCATGATGTTACCCTGAATCTTTGTGACCCCCAAAAACTAGCAAATACGAGAGAGGCATCCAAAGAAACACACTCGTCCCCTACCCCCACCCCCCAATTTTAAATCCAGCCAAAGGTGGATCAAAAAAGGCAATCGAAAAGCATGGATTGTTCATCTTTTTCTATATAGTTAGGGTTAGGGTTTATGGTTTATAGAGATGCTGTTGACTGCCAAAACCTACCGGCGGGCAGCGGCCTTGTCAACACCGTAGAGCCGGGAAGAGCCTAGAGCTGCGGCTGGCTGAGACCCCTCCGAGCGACGGCCCGCAATGCTCTTCTCGGTCACACGCGGCGATGCGAAGTGCAAGGGCGTGCCACCTGACCTATACCTGGTCGGGAAGGTGATGGGGATGCCTCGCTTAGTTTCTGCAGGGCATACATGTAAACATTAAATACGAGCCTCGATCGGCTCTCGGGTTATCTCGTGAATCGGCTCAAAGAGCCGATCCACCCATGATTCGCACGGGGTACACGAATACTTGGTGGTCCCGCTTGATCAAGATAAAGCTAATGAGATCTACGACGATTTAGGGTTTTCACCGCATAATCGGATCATCCTACTCCAGAGTTGGGCCTCGCGGCCACGCACGGTGCTCGTAAGCCGATCCTAAACAAGGCCTAAAAACCAACATGAAGTTGATCCTCGGAACATCCTGTTTAGGACTTGCGAACGCCACCCTACGTGCCACTCGGATCCTCCCCCTTCGTAAGGCCTAACTATTGCAGATATTAAACTAATCCTTGTAGAACAAGGAGCAATCGTAACGGATCAGATCTACCGAATAATGATCAAGCGGGGTGCCGCCCCACACCTGAGATAGGTGTGAGGGCGGCTAGATATGCAAGGGTTGCACTACGTAAGCATGCTTAAACGAAGAACAATGCTAACCCTAACACATCTATGATAACTACGTTGCTCGCCATCAAAAGCGCTTCAGTACGAGCAACGCATGAACAACGTGGGGCTTGTGCTGCCTAGATCGCAAGATGCGATCTAGGCAGCATGTCGCTACCTGATAGAAACCCTCGAGACGAAGGAGTTGGCGATGCGCCGAGATTGGTTTGTTTGGGGTTGAACGTGAGTTGTTGTTTATTCCATAAACCCTAGGTACATATTTATAGTCCAGCGGACTTTCTAATGTGGGCGTGCACTAAACCGTGCACGAGTAAGATTCTATCTCTAAACTAAGATGTGATCTAATATGTTACGTATACACGGGCAATTAAGCCCAATTTGGTATAAAAGGCCGATTCATGTATTCCTCCTATATATATTTCTTCAAGCCCATCTTGATCGCGGCCCACCTCCTGATTAGCCAAAATCTGGTGATAACAGATGCACATATTTTCATTTCACATTTGTGATTACAATAATACATAGGTAAGATTCCAAGCATGACCTTTGTTAGAATAACCTTTAACGTGTTCTCTCACCTTTAGATTCAAATGGGCATAAACATTCACAAAAAATCAAAAAAATGAAAAACCAAAGCACATAGTCTTCTTATGTCATATAGTAAGAATTGAAGTTGATAAACAAGGTCTAGACATATTCAAACCAGAAAAGCTCCCAAAAGCTTCATTTTAGAGTGACCAAGAAGGATACAGGCTTACCTTTTCATTTTCATGTTTTAAACTTGTTTAAATCCTGGTCAAAACTAGGATTTGACCAAGATTCAAATGGGTATAAAAAAATAAAAAACGCACATAGCCTTTTTATGTCATATTATAATGCATGAGCATTCAAGTTGATAAACATGGTCTAGACATATTCAAACTAGAAAAATCATGTATCTACCCTGGCCCTAACCTTAAACTCTGTATTATGGAGTCAAGCATGAAGAGAAGTAGTTTTGGGTTTCAAACATGGAAATTTCAAATTGATGAACAAGGTCTAGGCATATTCAAAACAGAAAAAGCATGTATCTACCCTCTAACCATAAAGTCGGTCGATCTTATGAAGTCGATCTAGCATGAAGAGAAGTCCTATTGGTTTCAAACATGGAAATTTCAAGAACCTCCCAAAAGCTTCATTTTAGAGTGACTAAAAAAGATCCATGCATGCTTGCCTTTTCATTTTCATGTTTTAAAATTGTTTAAATCTTGGTCAAACATGGCTAGTATTTGACCAAGATTCAAATGGGCATAAAATTCAAAAAAAAGAAAAACCAAAGAACATAGCCTTCTTATGTCATATATAGTAAGCATTCAAGTTGATAAACAAGGTCTAGACATATTCAAAACAGAAAAAAGCATGTATCTACCCCTAACCCTTAACTCTGTCTTATGAAGTCAAGCATGAAGAGGAGTGGTTTTGGGTTTCAAACATTGAGATTTCAAGAACCCCCCAAAAGCTTCATTTTAGAATGACTAAGAAGGATCCAGGCTTGCCTTTTCATTTCATGTGTTTAAACTAGCTTAAATCTTGGTCAAAACCTAGAACTTTACCAAGATTCAAATGGGCATAAACATTCAGAAAAAAATCAAAAAATGAAAACCAAAGCACATAGCCTTCTTATGTCATATATATATATATAGTAAGCATTCAAGTTGATGAACAAGGTCTAGACATATTCAAAACAGAAAAAGCATGTATCTACCCCTAACCCTAAACTCTGTCTTATGAAGTCAAGCATGAAGAGAAGTGGTTTTGGGTTTCAAACATTGAGATTTCAAGAACCCCCAAAAGCTTCATTTTAGAATGACTAAGAAGGATCTAGGCTTGCCTTTTCATTTCATGTGTTTAAACTAGCTTAAATCTTGGTCAAAACCTAGGACTTGACCAAGATTCAAATGGGCATAAACATTCAGAAAAAAATCAAAAAATGAAAACCAAAGCACATAGCCTTCTTATGTCATATATATATATATATATATATATACAGTAAGCATTCAAGTTGATGAACAAGGTCTAGACATATTCAAAACAGAAAAAGCATGTATCTACGTACCCCCTAACCCTTAACTATGTCTTATGAAGTCAAGCATGAAGAGAAGTGGTTTTGGGTTTCAAACATGGAAATTTCTAAAACATCCCAAAAGCTTAATTTAAGAGTGAATAAGAAGGATATATACAAGCTTACCTTTTCATTTTCAGGATTTATGCTTGTTTAAATCTTGGTCAAACATAAGATTTGACCAACACACACATAGTCTTCTTATGTCATATAGTAAGCATTCAAGTTGATAAACAAGCATGTGTAGACATATTCAAACCCGACAAATCATGTATCTACCTCTATCCCTAAACTCTGTCTTATGAAGTCAACCATGCATGAAGAGAAGTGGTTTTCGGTTTCTAACATTGAGATTTCAAGAACCCCCCAAAAGCTTCATTTTAGAATGACACTAAGAAGGATCCATGCTTGCCTTTTCATTTTCATGTGTTTTAAACTTGCTTAAATCTTGGTCAAATCTAGGATTTGACCAAGATTCAAATGGGCATAAACATTTAGAAAAAATCAAAAAATGAAAACCAAAGCACATAGCCTAGCTTCTTATATGTCATATATATATATAGTAAACATTATTCAAGTTGATGAACAAGGTCTAGACATATTCAAAACAGAAAAGCATGTATCTACCCCCTAACCCTTGACTATGTCTTATGAAGTCAAGCATATGGAGAGAAGTGGTTTTGGGTTTCAAACATGGAAATTTCAAAAACTTCCCAAAAGCTTAATTTTAGAGTGAGTAAGAAGGATCCAAGCTTACCTTTTCATTTTCGGGATTTATGCTTGTTTAAATCTTGGTCAAACATAGGATTTGAACAAGATTCAAATGGGCATAAACATTCAGAAAAAAATAAAAAATAAAAAGCCAACGCACATATAGTCTTCTTATGTCATATAGTAAGCATTCAAGTTGATAAACAAGCATGTCTAGACATATTCAAACTCGACAAATCATGTATCTACCCCCTAAAACACCCTAAACTAGCTTTGTCTTATATATGAAGTCAAGCATGAAGAGAAATGGTTTTGGGTTTCAAACATGGAAATTTCAAGAACCCCCCAAAGCTTCATTTTAGAGTGACTAAGAAGGATCCAGGCTTACCTTTTCATTTTCATGTTTAAACTTGTTTAAATCTTGGATTTGACCAAGACTCAAATGGGCATAAAAATTCAAAAAAAATAAAAAAAATCAAAAACCAAAGCACATAGCCTTCCTATGTCATATATAGTAAGCAACATTCAACTTGATGAACATGGCCGGTCTAGACATATAGTAAGTAATATGTATCTAAAAATGATTTTTGGGGATTTATAGGACGAAGTTATAACACACCTACATTTCAAATTGGAATTACTTTCAATAAATCAGCATAAAGTCATTTAAATGTGTGAAACTAGCTAGAAAGCACTAAAAACGTAAAGAGTTGGGAATTTTCACTAATATGTGGCTAATTTATCTTAAAAATGTAGAGGCGCCATTTTGAGCCGTATCTTATGTACCCCATTCACAAAATAAACCTATTTTGTCATCTAGAAAATGAAAATGAGTTTTTATATACCGAAAAGTTGAAAAGTCTAGTCAGCAACATTGTTGGGAATGGCAAGATGCACCACCATGCCCAATTTGGGCACATTATAACAAACTATGCCACAAATATGGCCATAACTATGCCATTTGTTGGCTTGAAACCCATGAATCTTCATACACGATAGTCCGTTTTGTGAAGACATTTTGTTTTTTACTACCCTATCACAGGTTTCTTATTTTCCCAGTCAACTAGTACACCTATAAGCACTCAATGCGGAAGGGTTTCATTTTTGAGGTTTTCTTCATTTTCATTTTATTTATTTCAAAACCAGGTAAAAATGGTCGACATGATTATCCATGCAAAGGGGTCGAATATTTGTAGGCAGCACATGTGTTTGCCCGTCCGAGTGAAACTCGGAGGAAGAGGGATCACACGGAAGGAGACGAAGGGAGAGAAGTGAGTGGGGCCCTCTTATTTATGGTGTCCGACCTTTTTCAGGGTTTGTCAGTGCGCAGGAGGTGCGAGCGAGCGAGCCCGATAATGAGAGAGATGTTTTTTTCCTTTTTTGAGAGAGAGAGGGACAACCGAAGGATCCTCAAGGACTCAGACTTCCAATACGCACCAGAACACAGTTTACAACAAGACACAGAATAAACAGGAAATTTCATCTAAATCCCTAACTTTTACATGGAAGACCCCACGCTGAAAGCAAGAAATGCGATTGGGTCCTTAACAGCCACCGACCAGATTGATCCTCGTCGCAGCCGGGGACGAACCACTTAGCGCGACCAAATCGCCATGGCTACAGTGCGTGCACACCATGGCCTCCGAGCTGAGCTAGAAACGCAATGCCAAAACCGGCAGCCGGCGGAGGTGGATAACTGGAGAGAGAGAGAGAGGGGGAGTTTTGATGCGTCTTCTCTTGACAAAGAAGATGGGAGTTTGCCTACCGACCGCACATGACTTGTGCTCACTGAAGTGTGGGACCTCACGCATGGGAACCACACGTAAGTGACAGACCTGTTGGTGTAATAACTCGGGTGATCATTATACTGTATTAGTACAAAGTTTCCTATGGGTTCAAGGGTAGGAAAGCCAAGTTAACTCATTTACATGACATTATCAGCTTGAATGCTTACTATATGACATTTGGGTTTCAAACATGGAAATTTCAAGAACCCCCCCAAAGCTTCATTTTGGAGTGACTAAGAAGGATACAAGCTTACCTTTTCATTTTCATGTGTTAAACTTGTTTAAATCTTGGTCAAACCTAGCTAGGATTTGACAAAGAGATTCAAATGGGCATAACAATTAAAAAAAATGAAAAACCAAAGCGCATGGTCTTCTTATGTCATATAGTAAGGCATTCAAGTTGATAAACAAGGTCTAGACATATTTAAACCAGACAAATCGTGTATCTACCCCCTAACCATAAACAAGCATGAGAGAAGTGGTTTTGGGTTTCAAACATTGAAATTTCAAAAACCTCCCAAAAGCTTCATTTTAGAGTGACTATGAAGGATCCAAGCTTACCCTTTTCATTTTCATGTTTTAAACTTGTTCAAACTTGGTCAAACTTAGGATTTGACCAAGATTCAAATGGGCGCAAAAATACTTAGAAAAATCATGTACGTATCTACCCCTAACCCTAAACTCTATCTTACGAAGCCAAGCATGAAGAGAAGTGGTTTTGGGTTTCAAACATGGAAATTTCAAAAACCTCCCAAAAGCTTCATTTTAGAGTGACTAAGAAGGATCCAGACTGGGCTTACATTTTATTTTCATATTTTAAACTTGTTCAAATCTTGGTCAAACCTAGGATTTGACCAAGATCAAATGGGCATAAAAATTAAGAAAAAATCAAAACATGAAAACCAAAGCATATAGTATTCTTATGTCATATAGTAAGAATTCAAGTTGATAAACAAGGTCTAAACATATTCAAACCAGACAAATCATGTATCTACCCCTAACCCTAATAAACTCTATATATCTTACGAAGTCAAGCATGAAGAGAAGTGGTTTTGGGTTTCAAACATGGAAATTTCAAAAACCTCCTAAAAGCTTCATTTTAGAGTGACCAAGAAGCAGGATGCATGCTTACCTTTTAATTTTCATGTTTTAAACTTGTTTAATTAAATCTTGGTTAAACCTAGGATTTGACCAAGATCAAATGGGCATATATAAAAATTCAGTAAAAATGGAAAAAATGAAAACCAAAGCACATAGTATTCTTATGTCATATAGTAAGCATTGAAGTTGATAAACAAGGTCTAAACATTTTCAAACCAGACAAACATGTATCTACCCTAAACCTAAACACTATCTTATGAAGTCGATCAAGCATGAAGAGAAGTTGTTTTGGGTTTCAAACATGGAAATTGCAAAAACCTCCCAAAAGCTTCATTTTAGAGTGACTAAGAAGGATCCAGGCTTACCTTTTCATTTTCATGTTTTAAACTTGTTCAAATATTGGTCAAACTTAGGATTTGACTAGGATTCAAATGGGCATAAAAATACTTAGAAAAATCATGTACGTATCTAGCCCTAACCCTAAACTCTATCTTACGAAGTCAAGCATGAAGAGGAAGTGGTTTTGGGTTTCAAACATGGACTAAAGGATCCAGGTCGGGATTACCTTTTATTTTCATGTTTTAAACTTGTTCAAATCTTGGTCAAACCGTACCTAGGATTTGACCAAGATTCAAATGCACATAAAAATTCAAAAAAATTCAAAAAAATGAAAACTAAAGCACATAGTATTCTCATGTCATATAGTAAGCATTCAAGTTGATAAACAAGGTCTAAACATATTCAAACAAAGACAAATCATGTATCTACCCTGGCCCTAACCCTAAACTTTGTCTTATGAAGTCAAGCATGAAGAGAAGTGGTTTTGTGTTTCAAACATGGAAATTTCAAAAACCTCCCAAAAGCTTCATTTTAGAGTGACTAAGAGGGATCCAGGATTACCTTTTCATTGTCATGTTTTAAACTTGTTCAAATCTCGGTCAAAATTATGATTCTACCAAGATTCAAATGGGCATAAAAATTGGGAGAATGGTACATGAATTACAATTCAAGAAAAAAACAAGGTAACTTAAATACTTGGATGCCCCAAAGATGTGTGGAAGCCCAAAACAATGGCAAAACATGTGCGCACGCATCATCCAACTCAAGTATAACACATACCAGGCACCAATAGTTTGACCTAAATTTGAAATCAAAGAGAAGGTGGTTAGAAAAAATCGAAATTGGAAAAGCAAAGCATGAAATCATGAATTTGTGATGCACTATAGCTATGAAAAGTATATAACAATGTATACCAAAATGATTTTTTTAGAGGAATACTAGTTCAACTTATTTAATTTCATATTAGTAGCCAAAAATCGATTTTCTACTTTTTTATTATTACTATGCAGCACATGTGTGTTTGCCCGTCGAGTGAAACTCGGAGGAAGAGGGGTCACTCGGAAGTCGGAAGGAGAGAAGAAGAGATAGAATTATGGTATCTCCCCTTTTTCGGGTGATGATGTTGACTGTTGTGCATGTTTTGTCAGTGAGCAGGAGGTGCGAGCGAGCGAGTCGAGCGAGGCCGAGAATGAGAGAGATTTTTTGTGTGTGAGAGGGACAACCGAAGGATCCTGAAGGAGCCAGAGACTTCCAGTACGCATCCTGATGCGTCTTCTCTTGACAAAGAAGATTGCTTGGAGTTTGCGTACCTACCGCACTTGACTTGAGATCACTGAAGTGTGGGACCTCACGCATGGGCACCACACGTAAGTGACAGACCTGTTGGTGTAAAAACTCGGTTGATTATTATTATACTACTACATTTGTACAAAGTTTCCTACGGATTCAAGGGTACGAAAGCCAAGTTAACTCATTTACATGACATTATTTTTTCCATGAAGCCAAGTTAACTCATCTATCAATTGGTACATTTTGGAGTGACTAAGAAGGATCCAGGCTTACTTTTTCATTTTCATGTTTTAGACATGTTTAAATCGTGGTCAAACCTATGATTTGACCAAGATTCAAATGTGCATAAAAATTCAAAAAAATCAAAAAAAAAAACATGTCATCTTCTTATGTCATATAGTAAGCATTCAAGGTGATAAACAAGGTCTGACATATTCAAACCACAAAAATCATGTATCTACCCCTTAACCCTAAACTATGTCTTATGAAGTCAAGCACGATGAGAAGTTGTTTTGGGTTTCAAACATGGACATTTCAAAAACCATCCCAAAAGCTTCATTTTGGAGTGACTAAGAAGGATGCATGCTTACCTTTTCATTTTCATGTGTTAAACTTGTTTAAATCTTGGTCAAACCTATCTAGGATTTGACCAAGAGATTCAAATGGGCATAAGAATTCAAAAAAAAAACCAAAGCGCATGGTCTTCTTATGTCATATAGTAAGGCATTCAAGTTGATAAACATGGTCTAGAAATATTTAAAACAGACGAATCATGTATCTACCCCTAACCATAAACTCTGTCTTGTAAAGTCAAGCATGAAGAGAAGTGGTTTTGGGTTTCAAACATGGAAATTTCAAAAACCTCCCAAAAGCTTCATTTTAGAGTGACTTAAGAAGGATCCAGGCATACCCTTTTCATTTTCATGTTTTAAACTTGTTCAAATCTTGGTCAAACTTTGGATTTGTCCAAGATTCAAATGGGCGTAAAAATACTTAGAAAAATCATGTACGTATCTACCACTAATTAACCCTAAACTCTATCTTACGAAGTCAAGCATGAAGGGAAGTGGTTTTGGGTTTCAAACATGGTGTTGACTGTTGTGCAGGTTTTGTCAGTGAGCAGGAGGTGCGAGCGAGCGAGCGAGTCGAGCGAGGCCGAGAATGAGAGATTTTTTTTGTGAGAGGGACAACCGAAGGATCCTGAAGGACCCAGAGACTTCCAATACGCATCCTGATGCGTCTTCTCTTGACAAAGAAGATGGCTTGGAGTTTGCGTACCTACTGCACTTGACTTGTGCTCACTGAAGAGTGGGACCTCACGCATGGGCACCACACGTAAGTGACAGACCTGTTGGTGTAAAAACTCGGTTGATTATTATACTACACTAGTACAAAGTTTCCTATGGATTCAAGGGTACGAAAGCCAAGTTAACTCATTTACATGACATTATTTTTTTCCATGAAGCCAAGTTAACTCATATATCAATTGGTACATTCTGGTTATATTCGAAATTTTACTTGAAACTTGTTGTTCATGCCATTTTACTACTCGCCTAACACTTTTTCCGCGCGTGAAGGGAGGGGGTGGGCATGATGCTACCCCGAATCTTTGTGACCCCCAAAACTAGCAAATACGAGAGAGGCATCCAAAGAAACACACTCGTCCCCTACCCCCACCCCCCAATTTTAAATCCAGCCAAAGGTGGATCAAAAAAGGCAATCGAAAAGCATGGATTGTTCATCTTTTTCTATATAGTTAGGGTTAGGGTTTATGGTTTATAGAGATGCACATATTTTCATTTCACATTTGTGATTACAATAATACATAGGTAAGATTCCAAGCATGACCTTTGTTAGAATAACCTTTAACGTGTTCTCTCACCTTTAGATTCAAATGGGCATAAACATTCACAAAAAATCAAAAAAATGAAAAACCAAAGCACATAGTCTTCTTATGTCATATAGTAAGAATTGAAGTTGATAAACAAGGTCTAGACATATTCAAACCAGAAAAGCTCCCAAAAGCTTCATTTTAGAGTGACCAAGAAGGATACAAGCTTACCTTTTCATTTTCATGTTTTAAACTTGTTTAAATCCTGGTCAAAACTAGGATTTGACCAAGATTCAAATGGGTATAAAAAATAAAAACGCACATAGCCTTTTTATGTCATATTATAATGCATGAGCATTCAAGTTGATAAACATGGTCTAGACATATTCAAACTAGAAAAATCATGTATCTACCCTGGCCCTAACCTTAAACTCTGTATTATGGAGTCAAGCATGAAGAGAAGTGGTTTTGGGTTTCAAACATGGAAATTTCAAATTGATGAACAAGGTCTAGGCATATTCAAAACAGAAAAAGCATGTATCTACCCTCTAACCATAAAGTCGGTCGATCTTATGAAGTCGATCTAGCATGAAGAGAAGTCCTATTGGTTTCAAACATGGAAATTTCAAGAACCTCCCAAAAGCTTCATTTTAGAGTGACTAAAAAGATCCATGCATGCTTGCCTTTTCATTTTCATGTTTTAAAATTGTTTAAATCTTGGTCAAACATGGCTAGTATTTGACCAAGATTCAAATGGGCATAAAATTCAAAAAAAATGAAAACCAAAGAACATAGCCTTCTTATGTCATATATAGTAAGCATTCAAGTTGATCAACAAGGTCTAGACATATTCAAAACAGAAAAAGCATGTATCTACCCCTAACCCTTAACTCTGTCTTATGAAGTCAAGCATGAAGAGGAGTGGTTTTGGGTTTCAAACATTGAGATTTCAAGAACCCCCAAAAGCTTCATTTTAGAATGACTAAGAAGGATCCAGGCTTGCCTTTTCATTTCATGTGTTTAAACTAGCTTAAATCTTGGTCAAAACCTAGGACTTTACCAAGATTCAAATGGGCATAAACATTCAGAAAAAAATCAAAAAATGAAAACCAAAGCACATAGCCTTCTTATGTCATATATATATATAGTAAGCATTCAAGTTGATGAACAAGGTCTAGACATATTCAAAACAGAAAAAGCATGTATCTACCCCTAACCCTAAACTCTTTCTTATGAAGTCAAGCATGAAGAGAAGTGGTTTTGGGTTTCAAACATTGAGATTTCAAGAACCCCCAAAAGCTTCATTTTAGAATGACTAAGAAGGATCTAGGCTTGCCTTTTCATTTCATGTGTTTAAACTAGCTTAAATCTTGGTCAAAACCTAGGACTTGACCAAGATTCAAATGGGCATAAACATTCAGAAAAAAATCAAAAAATGAAAACCAAAGCACATAACCTTCTTATGTCATATATATATATATATATATATATATATATATATATATATATACAGTAAGCATTCAAGTTGATGAACAAGGTCTAGACATATTCAAAACAGAAAAAGCATGTATCTACCTACCCCTAACCCTTAACTATGTCTTATGAAGTCAAGCATGAAGAGAAGTGGTTTTGGGTTTCAAACATGGAAATTTCTAAAACATCCCAAAAGCTTAATTTAAGAGTGAATAAGAAGGATATATACAAGCTTACCTTTTCATTTTCAGGATTTATGCTTGTTTAAATCTTGGTCAAACATAAGATTTGACCAACACACACATAGTCTTCTATGTCATATAGTAAGCATTCAAGTTGATAAACAAGCATGTGTAGACATATTCAAACCCGACAAATCATGTATCTACCCCTATCCCTAAACTCTGTCTTATGAAGTCAACCATGCATGAAGAGAAGTGGTTTTCGGTTTCAAACATTGAGATTTCAAGAACCCCCCAAAAGCTTCATTTTAAAATGACACTAAGAAGGATCCATGCTTGCCTTTTCATTTTCATGTGTTTTAAACTTGCTTAAATCTTGGTCAAATCTAGGATTTGACCAAGATTCAAATGGGCATAAACATTTAGAAAAAATCAAAAAAATGAAAACCAAAGCACATAGCCTAGCTTCTTATATTTCATATATATATAGTAAGCATTATTCAAGTTGATGAACAAGGTCTAGACATATTCAAAACAGAAAAGCATGTATCTACCCCCTAACCCTTGACTATGTCTTATGAAGTCAAGCATATGGAGAGAAGTGGTTTTGGGTTTCAAACATGGAAATTTAAAAAACTTCCCAAAAGCTTAATTTTAGAGTGAGTAAGAAGGATCCAAGCTTACCTTTTCATTTTCAGGATTTATGGTTGTTTAAATCTTGGTCAAACATATGATTTGACCAAGATTCAAATGGGCATAAAATTCAAAAAAAAAACCAAAGAACATAGCCTTCTTATGTCATATATAGTAAGCATTCAAGTTGATAAACAAGGTCTAGACATATTCAAAACAGAAAAAGCATGTATCTACCCCTAACCCTTAACTCTGTCTTATGAAGTCAAGCATGAAGAGGAGAGGTTTTGGGTTTCAAACATTGAGATTTCAAGAACCCCCCAAAAGCTTCATTTTAGAATGACTAAGAAGGATCCAGGCTTGCCTTTTCATTTCATGTGTTTAAACTAGCTTAAATCTTGGTCAAAACCTAGGACTTTACCAAGATTCAAATGGGCATAAACATTCAGAAAAAAAATCAAAAAATGAAAACCAAAGCACATAGCCTTCTTATGTCATATATATATATAGTAAGCATTCAAGTTGATGAACAAGGTCTAGACATATTCAAAACAGAAAAAGCATGTATCTACCCCTAACCCTAAACTCTGTCTTATGAAGTCAAGCATGAAGAGAAGTGGTTTTGGGTTTCAAACATTGAGATTTCAAGAACCCCCCAAAAGCTTCATTTTAGAATGACTAAGAAGGATCTAGGCTTGCCTTTTCATTTCATGTGTTTAAACTAGCTTAAATCTTGGTCAAAACCTAGGACTTGACCAAGATTCAAATGGGCATAAACATTCGAAAAAAATCAAAAAATGAAAACCAAAGCACATAACCTTCTTATGTCATATATATATATATATATATATATATATATATATATATATATATATATATATATATATATGTAAGCATTCAAGTTGATGAACAAGGTCTAGACATATTCAAAACAGAAAAAGCATGTATCTACGTACCCCCTAACCCTTAACTATGTCTTATGAAGTCAAGCATGAAGAGAAGTGGTTTTGGGTTTCAAACATGGAAATTTCTAAAACATCCCAAAAGCTTAATTTAAGAGTGAATAAGAAGGATATATACAAGCTTACCTTTTCATTTTCAGGATTTATGCTTGTTTAAATCTTGGTCAAACATAAGATTTGACCAACACACACATAGTCTTCTATGTCATATAGTAAGCATTCAAGTTGATAAACAAGCATGTGTAGACATATTCAAACCCGACAAATCATGTATCTACCCCTATCCCTAAACTCTGTCTTATGAAGTCAACCATGCATGAAGAGAAGTGGTTTTCGGTTTCAAACATTGAGATTTCAAGAACCCCCAAAAGCTTCATTTTAAAATGACACTAAGAAGGATCCATGCTTGCCTTTTCATTTTCATGTGTTTTAAACTTGCTTAAATCTTGGTCAAATCTAGGATTTGACCAAGATTCAAATGGGCATAAACATTTAGAAAAAATCAAAAAAATGAAAACCAAAGCACATAGCCTAGCTTCTTATATTTCATATATATATAGTAAGCATTATTCAAGTTGATGAACAAGGTCTAGACATATTCAAAACAGAAAAGCATGTATCTACCCCCTAACCCTTGACTATGTCTTATGAAGTCAAGCATATGGAGAGAAGTGGTTTTGGGTTTCAAACATGGAAATTTCAAAAACTTCCCAAAAGCTTAATTTTAGAGTGAGTAAGAAGGATCCAAGCTTACCTTTTCATTTTCAGGATTTATGGTTGTTTAAATCTTGGTCAAACATAGGATTTGAACAAGATTCAAATGGGCATAAACATTCAGAAAAAAAATAAAAAATAAAAAGCCAACGCACATATAGTCTTCTTATGTCATATAGTAAGCATTCAAGTTGATAAACAAGCATGTCTAGACATATTCAAACCCGACAAATCATGTATCTACCCCCTAAAACACCCTAAACTAGCTTTGTCTTATATATGAAGTCAAGCATGAAGAGAAATGATTTTGGGTTTCAAACATGGAAATTTCAAGAACCCACCAAAGCTTCATTTTAGATTGACTAAAGGATCCAGGTTTGGATTACCTTTTATTTTCATGTTTTAAACTTGTTCAAATCTTGGTCAAACTTAGGATTTGACCAAGATTCAAATGGGCGTAAAAATACTTAGAAAAATCATGTACGTATCTACCACTAATTAACCCTAAACTCTATCTTACGAAGTCAAGCATGAAGGGAAGTGGTTTTGGGTTTCAAACATGGTGTTGACTATTGTGCATGTTTTGTCAGTGAGCAGGAGGTGCGAGCGAGCGAGCGAGTCGAGCGAGGCCGAGAATGAGAGAGATTTTTTTTTGTGAGAGGGACAACCGAAGGATCTTGAAGGACCCAGAGACTTCCAATACGCATCGTGATGCGTCTTCTCTTGACAAAGAAGATGGCTTGGAGTTTGCGTACCTACTACACTTGACTTGTGCTCACTGAAAACCAAAGCACATAGTCTTCTTATGTCATATAGTACGCATTCGAGTTGATAAACAAGCATGCATGTGTAGACATATTCAAACCCCACTTTTCATTGATAGAACTTGCTTAGGAGCACGTGCTAGAGCTAGCTCTTGCATAAGAGCCCACTTACATTCTCTCTCCTCTTCTCTCTCCTCCAACTAGGCATAAATATATTATTTTAATCCTTGTAGCCAGCTGACTAGGACTTATTGTACTTGCTCTCATACTTCTCCTTAGCATTCTCGGCGGCTGCAGCATGCACGGCAGCAACCACCTGCGCACCCTCGCCATGCTCGAGCTCCGCCTGCTCTGCCTGGACGACGAGCACCGCCCCCTCGCCTTCACGCATGACGCCCTGAGCCTCTTCTTTTTCTTCGCTGTTGACGACAGGCACAACCTCGTCGATGACGGCCACGACCGTGTCCATCGCGGGCGGCGCCACCATCTCCATCGCAGGCTGCACAACCAACTGATCCACCATGACATGGTTGCCGTCGCCGAAGGATTGGATCCAGGTCTGCATGTCTGCGTCGAGAGCTTCCACCCATGCCCACGACGGAACTTTCTCATGGACATGGAACTCTAAATCGCCCTCTCTCTCTCCCTCCATTGCTTGTGAGTGTTATTTCCGGCGATGGTCCGACGGAACTCCATGTGCTGCAGCTTTTTATCTCCATTTTCCAATGGTCCTTGGGAAGAAGACGAGAAGAGAAATCAATTCGTGCAGTTAGCAACGTGGGGAGAAGACGATGGGATAGAGAGTTCTTCGAGATAAACAAGACGCATTCTATCGGAATCAGTTCCTGCCAAGAAAAAAAGTGTAGCACCAATAAATCCATGGGATAATATTTGTAAAATAGCTCCATTGAGTCCAATGTTGGTTATGGAACCAATTCCTATAATTATGAAACCCATGTGAGATATAGAGGAATAGGATAGTCTTTTTTTGAAATTTCGTTGACCAAGAGAAGTTGAAGCTGCATAGATTATTTGGATTGCTCCTATTATTACTAAGAGGAGTTATAGCTGGGTACTCCCTCCGTCATATATATAGTAAGCATTCAAGTTGATAAACAAGGTCTAAACATATTCAAACCATAAAATCATGTATATATCTACCCCTAACCCTAAACTCTGTCTTACGAAGGCAAGCATGCAGGAAGAGAAGTGGTTTTTGGTTTCAAACATGGAAATTTCAAAAACCTCCCAAGAGCTACATTTTAGAGTGACTAAGAAGCATACATGCTTACTTTTTCATATTCATATTTTAAACTTATTCAAATCTTGGTGAAACCTAGGATTTGACCAAGATTCAAATGGGTATAAAAATTCAGAAAAATAAAAAAATAAAAAACCAAGGTCTTCTTATGTTATATATATAGTAAGCATTCAATTAAGTTGATAAACAAGGTCTACACATATTCAAACCAGGAAAATCATGTTTCTACCCCCTAACCCTGAACTTTGTCTTATGAAGTCAAGCATGCATGAAGAGAAGTGGTTTTTGGTTTCCATAATGGAAATTTCAAAAACCCTCCCAAGAGCTACATTTTGGAGTGACTAAGAAGGATAAATGCTTAATTTTTCATATTCATGATTTAAACTGGGGTGCTTATTATATTGTATAAGTACAAAGTTTCCTATGGTTTCCAAGGGTAGGAAAGCCAAGTTAACTCATTTACATGATAGTATTTTTTCCATGAAGCCAAGTTAACTCATCTATCAATTGGTACATTTTGGTTATATTCAAAATTTTACTTGAAACTTGTTGGTCATGCCATTCTACTACTTGGCTAACATAATTTTTCAGCTCGGGAAGGTAGGGGAGGGGGGCATGATGCTACCCCGAATTTGTGGGACCCCAAAAACTTGCAAATACGAGCGATGCATCCAAAATAAACACTCGTCCCCTCCCCGCATGATTTTGCCCTACCTAAATTTGAAGTCAAGCCAAAGGTGGTTCAAAAAAGGCAATCAAAAGGCATGGATTGTTCATCATTTTCTACTTAGCTAGGGAAAATACCATACTGCCATACCAGTGTTTTAGGAAATATCCCTTCAAATAGTTTGGCAACATGTTTATCAACTTTAATGCTTACTATATGACATAAGAAAACTATTTGATTTGGTTTTTCATTTTTCTGTTTTTTTTTATTTTTCTGCCCATTTGAATCTTGGTCAAATCATAGGTTTGACCAAGACTTAGACAACTTTAACACGTGAAAACGAATAAGTAAGCCTGGATCCTTCTAAGTCACTCCAAAATGTACCAATTGATAGATGTGTTAACTTTGGTTCATGGAAAAAATAATGTCATGTAAATGAGTTAACTTGGATTTCCTACCCTTGAATCCATAGGAAACTTTGTTCTAATGCACTATAATAATCAATCGAGTTTTTACACCAACGAGTCCGTCACTTACGTGTGGTGCCCACGCGTGAGGTCCCACACTTCAGTGAGCAAAAGTCACGTGCAATAGGTACGCAAACTCCCAGCCATCTTCTTTGTCAAGAGAAGACGCATCGGGATGCGTATCGGAAGTCTCCGGGTCCTTCAGGATCCTTCGGTTGTCCCTCTCACACAAAAAAAAACTCTCTCATTCTCGGCCTCGCTCGACTCGCTCGCTCGCACCTCCTGCTCACTGACAAACCCTGCACAACAGTCAACATGATCACCCGAAAAAGGGGAGACACCATAATGATCTCCCTTCTTCTCTCCTTCCGAGCGATCCCTCTTCCTCCGAGTTTCACTCGACGGGCAAACACACATGTGCTGCATAGTAATAATAAAAAGGTACTGTACAAAAATCGATATACGAATCTATAATTAAATAGGTTAAACTAGGGTTTTGCCCAGTTCTACAGATCAAGGTTAAAAAGAAATCCAACTATGGGGTTCGAACAACATGATTCTAATCGAAGAATTTTTTTCGACCTCATCCAAATGGCCTCAAACTATAGGGTTAGCATCTAGTGCAGTATGTGTGAAAATGTATGCACTATGTGTGCTATAACTTGTATGTCTTTCAAATTTGAACCAAATTTGAATAAGTTTGAAATATTTGAAAAGGGGCTTTTGGCCTAAACGTTTGAAACCAAAAACCACTACTCTTAATGCATGCTTGACTTCATAAGATAGAGTTTAGCTAGGGTTAGGGGGTAGATACATGATTTTCCTGGTTTGGATATGTCTAGACCTTGTTTATCAACTTAATTGAATGCTTACTATATGACATAAGAAGACTACGTGCCTTGGTTTTTCATTTTTTGATTTTTTTTAAAAAATTTATGCCCATTTGAATCTTGGTCAAATCCTAGGTTTAACCATGGTTAAACAAGTTTAAATCATGAATATGAAAAATTAAGAATCTATCCTTCTTAGTCACTCCAAAATGTAGCTCTTGGGAGGGTTTTTGAAATTTCCATGTTTGAAACCAAAAACCACTTCTCTTCATGCATCCTGTGGTTTTGGGTTTCAAACATGGAAATTTCAAGAACCTCCCAAAAAATTCATTTTAGAGTGACTAAGAAGGATACAAGCTTCCCTTTTCATTTTCATGTTCTAAACTTGTTTTAATCCTGGTCAAACCTAGGATTTCACAAAGATTCAAATATATGGGTATAAAATTCAAAAAAAAATAGAAAAATAAAAAACCAGAGAACATAGCATTCTTATGTCATATAGTAAGCATTAAAGTTGATAAACAAGGTCAAGACATATTCAAACCAGAAAAAATCATGTATATATCTACCCCTAACCCTAAACTCTGTCTTATGAAGTCAAGCATGCATTAAGAGAATTGGTTTTTGGTTTCAAACATGGATATTTAAAAAACCCTCCCAAGAGCTAAATTTTGGAGTGACTAAGAAGGATAGATGCTTAATTTTTCATATTCATGATTTAAACTTGTTCAAATCTTGGTCAAACCTAGGATTTGACCAAGATTCAAATGGGTCTAGAAAATCAAAAAAAATCAAAAAAATGAAAAACCAAGGTCTTCTTATGTCATATAGTAAGCATTCAATTAAGATGATAAACAAGGTCTAGACATATTCAAACAAGAAAAATCATGTATCTACCACCTAACCCTAAACTTTGTTTCATGAAGTCAAGCATGAAGATATGTGGTTTTTGGTTTCGAACATTGAAATTTCAAAAACCCTCCCGAGAGCTTCATTTTAAAGTGACTAAGAAGCATACATGCTTACTTTTTCATATTCATGTTTTAAACTTATTCAAATCTTGGTGAAACCAAGGATTTGACCAAGATTCAAATCCGTATAAAAATTAAAAAATAAAATAAAAAACAAGGTCTTCTTATGTTATATAGTAAGCATTCAATTAAGTTGATAAACAAGGTCTAGGCATATTCAAACCAGGAAAATCATGTATCTACCCCTAATCCTAAACTCTGTCTTATGAAGTCAATCATGCATGAAGAGAAGTGGTTTTTTGTTTCAAACATGCAAATTTCAAAAACCCTCCCAAGAGCTACATTTTGGAGTGACTAAGAAGGATATATGCTTAATTTTTCATATAGTAAGCATTCAATTAAGTTTATAAACAAGGTCTAGATATATTCACCAGAGAAATCATGTATCTACCCCTAACCCTAAACTACTGTCTCATGAAGTCAAGCATGAAGATATGTGGTTTTTGGTTTCAAACATGGAAATTTCAAAAACCCTCCCAAGAGCTTCATTTTGAAGTGGTTAATTAAGAAGCATACATGCATGCTTACTTTTTCATATTCATGTTTTAAACTTATTCAAATCTTGGTGAAACCTAAGATTTGACCAAGATTCAAATGGTATAAAAATTTAAAAAAAAACAAAAAATGTTTTCTTATGTTATATAGTAAGCATTCAATTAAGTTGATAAATAAGGTCTAGACATATTCAAACCAGAAAAATCATATATCTACCCCCTAACCCTAAACTCTGTCTCATGAAGTCAAGCATATGAAGATATGTGGTTTTTGATTTCAAAGATGGAAATTTCAAAAACCCTCCCAAAAGCTTCATTTTGAAGGGACTAAGAAGGATAAATGCTTAATTTTTCATATTCATGTTTTAAACTTGTTTAAATCATGGTGAAACCTAGGATTTGACCAAGATTCAAATGGGCATAATTTAAAAAAAATTATGGGAAACCAAGGAACATAGTCTTCTTATGTCATATAGTAAGCATTCAATTAAGTTGATAAGCAAGGTCTTGAAATATTCAAACCAGAGAAATCATGTATCTACCCCCTAACCCTAAACTCTGTCTCATGAAGTCAAGCATGATGATATGCGGTTTTTGGTTTCAAACATGGAAATTTCAAAAACCGTCCCAAGAGCTTAATTTTGAAGTGATTAATTAAGAAGCATACATGCATGCTTACTTTTTCATATTCATGTTTTAAACTTATTCGAATCTTGGTGAAACCTAGGATTTGACCAAGATTCAAATCCGTATAAAAATTAAAAAATAAAATAAAAAACAAGGTCTTCTTATGTTATATAGTAAGCATTTAATTAAGTTGATAAATAAGGTCTAGACATATTCAAACCAGAAAAATCATGTATCTACCCCTAACCCTAAGCATGTATCTCGTTGTTTGCGCTATGATACAATATCTACCTATGTTACACTAATCTCCTCTCTCCTACTTAATTAGCTGCCACATCAGCAGTTTTGTGGGACCAATGTGTATGATACTAGCTATGATACTAGCACTATCATGTGGGTACCTAAATCTCGAGTCAAAGTTTGACACGAAACCGATGTGGACTTTATTAATGGTGGAAGGGAGTAACAATCATAAGCACATTATTATTATTGATTGAACAACATTTTATTTGATGTGCCATAAGAAATTTAGAAACTCCTAGCCCCTGGAGGTGGCGTTTTGGCACACGCGTGCATATGCACCCATTATTGAAAATAATAAAAAAACAATTATATAAATGTTAAAAAAATCTGACATAACTTTTTGGTATACATTGTGACATCCTATGTTCGTTCATAAGTTTTCATGGAAAAACAACATTTTTTGTGGTGTGTACAAAAAAGGCAAAAAATGTACTGTACGGAGTCGTGTTACAGCATCAAAATTTGCCTTTTTTACATAAGCTACATAATTTTTTTAAAAAAACATATGTACCAACATAAAATGTCTAGATATACATGTAAAATTTTAGTTTAGAATTTTTTGACACTTTGAAATGTGGATTCACATAATGGATTCCTCTACCTCGACCCCCTTGGATTCCTGAACGGACTTACAGTACTACTAGTAGGGCCTACTATTTTTTATTATTATTACCTACTGCAGCCAAAATTTAATCTCATCGAGCGGTAAAATTCCCCGCCAACGCCCAAATATCTCGCGCCGCAAAGTTTCAGATCTGCGAATATTTTTTCCCTCAAAAGAAGGACTGCGAAATTCCCTTTTTCTCCTCTATCGCCCAGCTTCGCCCTAGTTTCGCCCGCAAGCCCTCAGAGAAACCGCCCCTCTTACCTACCTCCCACCTTCTCGGCCGCCGCACCGGAAAATCACCGCCGCACTTCGCCGTTCAAGCTGCCACGGCTTCAAACCTCGAGGCTGCCCTATCCGCTTAATCCGCACCTACTCCGGCGTCCACCGCACCGTATCTCGTTCGCCGACTCTATCGACCACCGCACCTGACCAGCTTCACCGACACCGACGTCCCCGTGCACTGCACATCATCTTGCTTCACCGACCTTCTACTTCGGCCGGCGCGCTGAACACTTCATCGACCGCCCAGCATGTCCTTCTCCGACCCCCAAGATCTGCTTCCCCGGCACCCACCGCAACAGCAGTCCCCTCGCCGACCTCCACGTCACCCGTAAGAATGCGGAACACGTCTAAACGCCGCCCAGAAATAGGTAACCAGACATCCCTGCGTGTTTTGTTCTGTTAGGAGTATTGCAGCTGACTGTATTTTGAATTCTTGCTATATTTTTAACTTACAAGTGCTTTCGTTGGTAACCACCTCATCCTTTAGATTTAAACACGACGCATAAGTATTTTTTCCCTGACCTAACCCACCCATTTGCTGAAACTCTACATGGTATCAGAGCCGGAGCCTAGGTTTCCTTCCTGCTAGTGCTAGCCGCCCCAAACAGTACCATACAAGTTCTTCCTTTGACCACAAAAACCACCGTTGAGATGTAGAAATCCAGGCGGCGGGAGGCCGCATCAGGTGCTCTGCGTGGGTTGCGGCTATCACACATAGCGATGTGAGTTGTGTGAGATCGGCGGCTGCTCGCGCGGGGACAAAGAAGAGGGTGAATATCGTTTTGGTTTAGAAAGGAGAGAAGAGGAAGTTAATCCGTGGCAGAGAGATCTGGATCCGTGCGAGGGGGAGATGTTGGAGGCGTGCGGAGTGGGCCGAGCCTTTGAGCGCAGGGCGGAGCCGGAGGTTGGTGCTGGACATTGACCAGCGCGAGCCGGTCGATGTGGCCAGGTGCGGTCTGCCAGGTCGGCCAGGGCGCGCAGACGAGGCGCCATCCGAGTGGAAGTGAGGAGAAAATGGAGATGTGAGGCTGTGAGGATATGTTGTGATGGAGTTGATGAGGCTGCGGTTGAGTCGTGATGGAGTTGATGAGGCTGCGGTTTAGTAGTGATGGTGATGGTTGTGGATATGTCCATGGGAAAGGCATGCGTGCTCGAGGTGAGACTGGTTGAGGCCTGACCGGGGGATAGGCATGGGTGCTTGAGGAGTGGATGGTTGAGGCGAGGAGTTGGCCGGGGGTTTGTGGGAGAGATGGAAGAGGTCGAGTGGCCGGGCGAGTGGAGAAGAGAGGCTGAGGACATTGAGGCGAGTGTGGATGGTTCCGCGGAACTTGTGTGGTGAGGCAGCGGGGTTGTTGAGGACGTGTATGGTTAGGAGTTGTGCATATCCCGAGATGGTTGAAGGCTGGATGTCTTCGCTGGCGATGAAGAGATGAATCGAGATGACAAGATGATGGAAAGTGCAATGCTGTCATGTATCCTAGGAGTTATGCTTTGAAAGTTCATTACTCGTCGTTGTCATATGTGGCATGTTGTTGTTGCAAGATGGCCATGGTTGTTTACCCATGATCATCTTGAGGGGGTGTGTTGGACCATGAGTGAGTTTAGTAGTAGCGCTGTAGTAATATTGTATCCAGTGTGTGGCCCATAGAGGCCCATGTCCAGTGGTATTGTAACCCTAACTCAGATGATATAAATACAGAGTGTGGTGGTCTGAGTGATTTAACCCACCCATTCGCTGAAACTCTACAAAATATGAGCCACCAATCATGAACCGTTGAATGCTCTACATGTCCACGATTGACAACAACAACAACAACAACAACAACAACAACAACAACAACAACAACAACAACAACAACAACAACAACAACAACAACAACAACAACAACAACAACAAAGCCTTTATTCCCAAACAAGTTGGGGTAGGCTATACAAGTCCACCATTGACACGATTACAATTTCTCACTATTTGGCCGTAGGCTACTTGCTCTAGTTACATCATGTTTGATATCTTTCTGCGATCATGTATTACATGTTTATGCACGTCATAATGCTTCTACTACTTGTTTGGTGTCAATTTCATTATAGCAAATCCTTGACTCGTAACTCGTTTGTTGTTATTACACGTGCGACCAGGCACATCTTACACTCAGAAACGTAGAGTAAAGCTCGCCTATAATCATGTAAGTACCTGTTGTTTTTTGTATATTGCTTAATGCAAACTTCTATATCTTGGATCCTGTTTCTGTTTACAATTGGCCTCTCCTTCATGCAGAGGAGAAACAGTGAGGCACCAGGTTCTTCTGTCCAAGTACCTGATGAGGTCCGTGTGACTCAAAAAAAAGCTCACGTAAGTTCCCTGTTTTTTTTTTGGAATGTTAATTTACCTCCTGTGCGTAGTTCAATTGCATCATTTTTCTGTATGTTGCACTACCTAAGTTGCCTAATGGAATCTAATAAAATATAAACAATGACCATATGGAACATTGTACACTGCCTTTGACCCATCCGGCATCCGGCATGCCCGGGTATAAGTTACATGATTTGGCTATGTTAAACAAGTCCTGAAATTCTATTATGTTAATTTTTTACTGTTGCTTCATTGAGTTTGCTCGTTGTTCCATGGCTAGTGCATGAAGTTTGATAGAAATGATCCTAGCTGAAATGATGCACTTCGTGTTTTTTTATTGCTTTATTCCTAACCTAGCTTCCTATTCTACTTGAAACATGATTGCTTTATTCCTAACCTAGCTTCCTATTCTACTTGAAACATGATTGCTTTATTCCTAACCTAGCTTCCTATTCTACTTGAAACATTGTGAAAAAAATAGTTATATTACTTGTTTAAATGTCTAGCTTTGTTTTTCTGAATCCCATTGACATGATGTGATATATCCATATTCAAATGATCTGGCTGTTTATATAATACGCTCCATGTTCAATTGCATCATTCATTTTCTAGTAATCTACTAGTAAGTAGCACGTGCTTTGCACGTCACGACATATATAATTTTAAAATGTATTTCCATATTTTATTTGATGTTGATAATTATTATTTTTTGCTAAAATACTCACAAAGCCTAAAGTTTGGCTTTTGAAAAACTAATACACCCTAAAAGAAGTAATGGAAGGAGTAATATGTGAGTTCATTACAATTAAGTTTTTTAGTCAGTATGAAATAGAAGTATACCCTAATACGAAAGTGACAAAACTTTTTCATGGACACCCCATTAGGATTATGTATATTTTTGTGATTAGATTCGAGAATTTTTAAGGATCTATCTTACCTTTTGCGGCATGCATATTGCACGGCAAGACTATCTAATTTATATATTTCTACCATATTTTTTGAAATTTAAAATACATTATCCAATATCTATGTATAAATTTACTACCTCAATACTTTTTATGTGACCCACACATGGCCACCGTTAGATTTTATATCAAAACTGGTTTGTCATGGGGAAAAAAGTTAGAACTTAATATGAGTAAATACGAAATATTAGTACTAAATTAATATATAATAGTTTATCAGCCTTGGTTGGTGGACCAATGAACTTCGTATCTTCGAGCTTGAAGATGGTTCTTGTAACATAGTAATTGCTATTTGTTTTCCTAGCACAGAATTATATATCAATATCTTCACATAACCATGTACGATGAAGATGATATTTTTCATAACACAGTGCCAATGTAGAGGATGGCTTGTGCTTCTATAAACTCCCAAAACAAAAATGTTTTCTTGAGTAAAACAAAAGAACGGCCGAGATTAAATGATACATGTTTGGTATTAGGGGTGAGATGGCTGAGATTAAATGATACCATGATACCCTTTCGGGGATTACACTATTTTAAATTTTGAGGGTATATGAAAGCTAAAGCCTTAGATTTTGTTGGCAAGTGAATGTTGTCATTGGCCCTGTTATGGATTTTTCATTTCTATTGCCACTACTTGTACTGACATCTCGCTTCATTCGTGTTTAATTCGGTCCCGTTGGTACTCGAACCCGGGTGGGCTGGCTGTGCACTCACAAGCCTTGCCAGCGAGCTAGCACTCGGTTCTCGGATTAAGCAATGCCTCGTTATGCTTAATTTAAATGTTATGGCACTTCATACAAGCCATACAATTAATTGTTGCATTGACCTTCTACGTTGTCGAAGGCACTATCTGAGTCATGCTTAAATCAATCATACATTATTTTCCTAATTGTATCCAATCCAACATGCACATGTTTTGACTGTATTTGGCTATTTGCTAGATTTCTTATGTGCGGTGACTCGGCTTCGTTATTGGGCACATGATGTCTAGTTGCTTGGTTCATTGTATACATCATCGCCATGATCTAGTTTGGTTTGTTCTAAGAGGCATGTGGCTTAACTGGTTTCTTTGTTATATCTGCCCATGGTTCTTTCAAAATTATGTCAACAGTGCTGTTTGTTTGCCGTGTATTGTATTGCATTTTAACTTGTTTTGTCTTAGTTTCAGCCTACAAACAAAGCTGTAATGTCAGTAGGGACAACCCATTTATCAAGTGTTGCGGTCATTTCACAAAGCAACAGTGACAGTGGCACGTGCTCTCATTGGTCCACTGAGTCCAGTACACCAACCGTTCCAGAAGAAATAGATGTACGAGGCTCTATTTTGGATTGCTTGCTATGTTATATCAGCTCAATGATGCTCTTGAAATTGGAGGTCTTTTATTGCATCATATGATGTTGTAACTTGTTTTATCTAAATTTCGGGCTTCAAATAAAGCTACAAAGCCAGAAGCAAGGGCCAATGCCTCAAGTATTGATGTTTCACAAAGGAGCAGTGAGAGTGCATATTGCTCGCATAGGCCCATGGTATCTATTGCTCAAATTAATCCGGCACAAAGAGATTTGGGGGATGCACTCCAAGAGGCAGTTCATATATTTGGGCGGGAAAACAAAGATGCTGATGAAATAATTGCCAACACACGCCAACAGATACATGAATTGAAAAATAGGCAAACTTTGACAGAAAATGTTCTAAAGAATCTCCTATGCACTTGTCATGGTAAGCCAGTTGTGATGTGTCTGGGAATTGAAGGTGTCTAAATAAACTTTGATTCATGTTGTTCGGTCAAGTGGACTCGCTGATGCCAATGCTTGTAATTACTTACTGCTCAAAATTTCGTTCAAAATTTCGTGATCTGTAATAATTGCAAATTTTGTTGTTGTACTAAAATTAGATATGTTCCATGTGGCTGCTGTATTTTGTGTGAAATAATATCCTGTTGTGTACTTCAATTAAACCATAAATCGGCTGCATGCCGAAAATTTGAATCTGAGCGCACTTGTGAACTGTTTTCTGCTCGTACTGCAATAAAGGCTGTTTCTTCGAAGACTATGAACATGGTAGCCCATTAATAATACCTTAATAATTATGCCTGCTAGCAAGATAGATGGTCCTTATTATAGTCAAGCATGCCAACTTGTATGATTAAAAGTAGTTCGTACACATTAAATCTACCATCTGCATTTTTCGCTGTAATAACTTTTCTTTTTACACAACTCAAAACTTGTCATGCTAATTGATGTCTACGGGTGCTTCTATTCTTGTAGACAGTGTTGGGCCTCCAAGAGTAGAGTTTTGTAGAACAGCAGCAAGTTTCCCTTAAGTGGATCACCCAAGGTTTATCGAACTCAGGGAGGAAGAGGTCAAAGATATCCCTCTCAAGCAACCCTGCAACCACAAAGCAAGAAGTCTCTTGTGTCCCTGTTGCTGTCAAAAACCCACCGGCGAGTAGCGACGGGCAACACCGTAGAGCCGGGAGGCTCCCAGGATTGCGGTGGACCCTGGTCCCTCGGGCGATGGCCCGCAATGCCTTCTGGCACACGTCCTGGTGCTTACGAGGGCGTGCCACCTGACCTATACCTGGTCAGGAAGGTGATGGATTGCTTCGACTAGTTTCCTGCATGGCAAACACGTAAACATTAAATACGAGCCCCGATCGGCTCTTAAGTTGTTATGTGGATCGGCTCAAAGAGCCGATTGCCCCATGGTTCACGTTAGATTTATAATGACATGGGGATCATGCTTTATCAATATCAAGCTAAACTAATCTACGATAGTCTAGGGTTTTCACCGTATAATCGGAACATCCTATGCGTAATTGAGCCTAGCAGATACGTAAGATGATGGAAAACCAGCCCTAAAGAGGCCTAAAAACCAACGTGAAGTTGATCCCCGGAACAATCCCTCTAGAGCTTAATAAACCACACCTTACGCACTACCGGATCGTTCAACCCGTTTATAAGGCCTAACCATACGGATATCAAACCAATCCTTGAAGAACAAGGAGCAACTATAACGGATTAGATCTACTAAATAAAGAATCAAGCAAGATGCTGCCCTTACACCTAAAATAGGTGTAAGGGCAGCTAGATATCGAGGGCAGCGTAGCTAAACAAGTACATCGTGAAAGCATCGACGTCAACCCCAAAACACCTAAGATAAGGGTGTTGCTCGCCATCAAAAAGGCTTCGAGCACGAGCAACACCAACAACGAATAAGCGATGTCGCCTAGATCGCAAGATGCGATCTAGGCAGCATGTTGCTTACCCGGGAGAAACCCTCGAAACAAGGGGTGGCGATGCGCCTAGATTGATTTGTTGTGAACGTGATCGTCCTCTTTTCTTCATAACCCTAGATACATATTTATAGTCCGTAGACTTTCTAACTTGGGAATAAACCCAACCGTGTACGAGCTAAACTCTATCTCTTAATTCTAACCGACACGTAACCTACTATAATTTACAAATACACGGGCAGTCTAGCCCAAACTTCTTATACAAGGCCGGTTCAGGAATATTTTCTATGCATATCCTCTAAGCCCATTTAATCACGGCCCATCTCCAGACTTGGTTAAATTCTGGTGATAACACATGCCCCCCTGGTTTTGGCAATGATAATTTCAAAACCACTCTGCTTTTTCTGCTTCGTAGGGTCACGTCGTGGCAGAGCAGAACCGTCGGAGTATCCTTCATCATGATGCCTTGCCTTCTCAACTTCTCTGCACGATTTGACAGTTTTTTGGCACCACTTCCTCGGAAACTGTTGTAACATTAACTCTCCCCCATATCCCTTTATTTAACCGCGCCGAGCAGTTCGCCTCTTCATCCTCTTCCTCCGTACTAGCCGTCGGCAAAAAACCCTCTTCCTCTGTAGCCATGTCTTCCTCCTCCTCCTCCTCCTCCTCTGCCTCATCAGGCCTCTCCGACGTATCTTATCCCTTCCGTGAGCCCACGCTGGAGTGGGACTCGCTGGCGGTGTACGAGCTCCGCGCCCCGGAGAAGTGGGACATCAAGTCCCACGATTCCTCCGTCTGGTCCGAGGACGACAAGTCCTTGACCGACGGAGAAGACGACTTCCAGTTCCTCGTCGACGGGGAGCTGGATGCGGGGAGCGAGGACGACCGCTTCTTGTGGGACGGCTACACCTCCTCCGACGAGGAGGATGAAGAGGAGGACGACGATTCCTCCGACGAATACCCGCCGGCGAAGCGCTTCCACGCCGGGTCGGACGACGACGACGACGATGACGAGGAGGACGAGGCTCCCGTAGAGGGCTACGGGAGCAGCGACGAGGCGCCCGCCAGCAACAGCGCCGGCGGCAGCGATGACGACGACGAGGGCAGCAACGGCCCTTAGATTAGGGACTACTAGTATAGGACTAGTAGTAGTAGTAATCGGCTTTTGTTCTTTCTTCCTTGAGCAATCGGCTCTTCTTTGTAAAAGCCCCCTTTATTAATGAAGAAAATATTTCTAAGCCGATTTTTCCTTTCTATCAATTTTGCCGAATTTCAAAGCAAGTCAACGCACCAAGAGCCGATGGCAGCTCATCGGCCTTTGCCATAAAACGCGAGTAAGGCCAACTCTGTTGCCTATTCAAACGGTAACCTGCAACTTATCCGAAAGAACAACACCCAGATCCCCAAATCGCCGCTTGAACAGATCCAACTCACGGCCACGCGAACCTCAGATCTCAATCGCGCAGGCTCAACCCCGCAGCGAATCCAATGGCGGAATCATCCAACGCCAACGCTATGGTCTCCGGCCTGAAGGTAATCCTCAACCGCTCCTCACTGTCCGAACATAGCGCCTGAATTAACAACAAACATCTGAATTAATGCTTCGTCCCGTCATTAATTTCTAGGTATCAGACATTCTTCTGCCACATCCTTCTCTTCCAAATTCTCTCTGTCTTGGCCCTCGTTCTACCGAGAGTCCTGCCCATTTGATTTCATGCGAGGCCAATGGAATTCCCTTCGTGAACCAAAATCTAGATCTGACCTCTTGGGCCGACTGCTTACGAGCCTGGCCTAATCCTCCTGAAGATTGGGTTACATGGTACAATAGAATCTCCAAAACTCACCAAGCCACCTGGGAAACCGCAGGAATAGCCGATGCTTTAGCTTTATCACTGTCTCCCCTTGAGAAACATGAAAACCTTCTGAAAACCATCGGCTATTTTTGGTCTAATGCTTTGAATTGCTTCATGTTTGGTCATGGCCCCATGACACCAACCTTACTAGATGTGGCCATGATCACTGGTTTAGACATTGCATCCCCAAGCCCATCTGCCTTTAGGCTGCCAAAGGTCCCCTTCACGCTTTCTTCTAAAACAGAGTGCACAAACTGGGGTGCTTACCTTCGGCGCCACATGAAAAACAAAGGCCCCGTAACAGAGAAAGAACACACGGCCTTCTTGAATTTCTGGTTGGAACACTTCATATTTTGTGGCCCTTCACTTGCTCCAACCAAGAATTATCTTTCCCTGGCCTATGAACTTGCCAGAGGCACTCAGCTTGGCATTGGCAAACTGTTTCTTGGAGAGGTCTATAGATATCTCCAGTTAATGTCTGTTAAACTTGTTCTCCCAAAAGACGAGTCAAAACCGGAGGTCCCTGGTGGTTTATTCAGCTATGGGCTCAGCTGTACTTCCAAAACCAGATCCCAAACCTTCCACCCTTGGCTACTTGCACCTTCCCAGATACTAATGGGAGGCAGATCCGATGCACTAGCTACGGCCAAGCTCTATATAGCCTCCCGAGCGCAGACCGAGCTTTAAGGGAGCATCAGAGTGGTTCAGAACTTTCTACCAAGGCCTGGACAACCCTCTCTTCTTTCCTTATACGGAGTCTGAAAATTTTGAAAATCCAGTCTCCTTCAGGTTAGATAGCTTTGCCGATGACGCCAGCACTCGGCAATTGTATTCCATCATGATTCGTCCCTGCTTCCTTCCAGTTGGTATGAGCACCTCAAACAGGATCATCAAACCTGGTTATGAGTCTTATCGGCCCGGTCGTAGCAGCCCGGCAACTTGGTCTTGGACAGGTATCTCCCCATTTCTTTACGCACCACCCGACGGAGAGCGGAGCTGATCTACACGATGTCCTCACTAGTCAGAGGTGTTATTCCTTCTTTGACGCTCTAGCCACCCCAATTCCTCACAACCTCTCTTTTACCTCATCAACCGATGGTTTTGAGACCTGGTGGTCAATGTGGAAGACTCATGCCTTCAGGAGAGCTCTGGGACCATTGCTGAAACAACTTGATGCTGAATATGACATCCCTGCAGAACAAGTACCACTACTCACAAATTTTTGAAGTGGTTTACAATGATTTCCTTTTATAACCTTGCTCCGTCTCCTTGCAGCAACAAGACGGTCCAGATCCTGTAAATGATGACGGCTCCCCTTTCAGATTCCTCCCACCAGCTCCGGTGGTCCTCTTCTGCAAAAACTCACCATCTCTGAAAAAGGTTGTGATGCAGAGCCAGCCGATGACGCCAAAATCGGCTTCCAAAAGCAGAGTGTCTTCTAGGCCAGCTGCCCCCCGAGCCTCAGTCAAGGCGAGAACAGCAGTGAGGAAGGTAGCTGCCAGGAAGACTCTGAAGCGCCAAAGCCCTACTCCAGCTCAAGAAAGTTCGCACGTAAGTTGACCCATGCTTTGGCTGATTTCATTCATCCTTCTAGGCTTCTGCAGCATACTTGTATTCCTTTTACAGACCTCCACTAAAGAAAACTCCAGTGAGGACACACAGTCCAGTCGAAGGGACTCGAGCTTGGGCAACTCTGGGAAAACCAAAACGCAGAGCCAGCCAGACTTGCCACCATCGGCTTCCAAGAAAAGGTCGGCCCCTGAACCTGCTGTCTCCCAAACTCCCATCAAAGCAGGGCAGGGCAGTCTACGAACGAAGAGCCGATGCATCAAGAGAGCTCGCAAGGAACCGCAAGCCTCTTCATCAAACCAAGAGATTTTGAACGTAACCCCTCCATACTCTCCTTGGCTTATATTTCATGCTAACCCATTGCTGTTCTCATCGGCTAACCATTCCCTTTGCAGACTGATGATACCTCCAGTGGGGAAGTCGAGGAAGTGCCAAAGCCATCCGCCACCCTGGACCTAGCAACTTCTAAAAGTGTAGCTGACAAGGTGGCCAACTTGGCCAAACCCACAGCAGGAACGCAAGAGCCGATCACCTCTCCATCGGCTGTTCCCCTGGTCTTAGGAGAGGTACAATCTTTTTCCCTTAGCTCTACCCTTCTCCTTTGCTGTCTCCTGACGTTTTTCTTGTTGCTTGTCAGGGTTATGACCTCTCAAGCTTGCTAACCTTTGACCCTGAATCTATCGAACCGGCTACTGCTAAAGCAAGCGAGGAGCCGGGACCCAGCGCTACACATGGTAAACTCCAGCATCTCAAGGCCCTGCTTTCCTCTTCCATTGAGACATTGGTTGAAGACTCCGAGGCGGTGAAGAGCGTTCTGGAAGACATCCAGCCTCATCTCCCGGTGACGCTGCAGGTGAAACTTTGGCCGGTTGTAACTCTGTCTGCCTACAGGTCAAGAGTGACATTGGCTCGTCAGAGAATCGACCTGCGCCACGCCCAGCTTCCGTTGAAAGCCGATATCGCAGACAAATGCCAACGGCTCAATGAGAAAAAGGCAGCTTTGGACGCCAAAACTGACACTTCTGATAGTACTGCTGAACTGGCGACCTTGCGCAAAGAGTTGGAGGCCCTTGAAGGGATGGTTCGGGCAACAAAACAGCTCATTGAAGCTAAGGAAGCTCTTATCACCCACTCCCTCGAGGAAGCAGAAGGCCTCAAAGCTGAACTGAAGACTGATCTGGCCGAAATCCGCGCCTTGAACAAGCAGCTGGTGGCAGGCAAAGACGAAGATGATGAGGCCGAGATTGCCGAGGTGGATCGTGTTCGTGCTGATGCCCTCCATGCCCTTGAGATGTTCCTTCAGTAGAGTCTCCTTGTGTAATCTGAGAAACTTCATTATTGGGTTTGTACTCTAGAGTCGATGGTTGTGCATCGGCTTTTTGTTTCTTAGTTCTACAGTCGATGTCTGTGCATCGGCTGTACTCTATAAAAAAAAATTTACTGGCCGATTTCGTGCATCGGCCTACATATTTTATTGTCCATTATTCCATATTAGGTGCCCCCGAGCCGAATCTTTCAAGTGATTGAAGATATCGGCTCTTGCTGATGAATGTTGGTCGTAGCTTATCCCAGGACCAATGTCAATCTCTTCTAGCTCATCAGCTGACGTAAACCCATATCCTAGCTTTCCGTCGCATGTTAGATCGACGTTGAACAAAGGCAGAACGTATGGCGAGGATAATTTTGGCCGATTGCTGGAATCGGCCTCCATGTCGATTGCATTGCTCAATGAAGGTTTACAACTTGTACGTGCTCCCTTACAGGAGGGAGTCTCCCTACCACGACTACGTGACATGTTTGAAGCGAGATCCTTGCTTTTTATTTTTTGGGGCCGATCACAGGGATCGGCCTTGCCACGTATGTCGATGGATGTTGCTCCTGCTACTCTATCAGGCCGGTGGATAAGACCAGCCTCACCCCATTTTTTGTCACCTCAATGCGATCACAGCCGTCCAAACTAATCCCAGAGAGCGGCTCTTGGTCTTCCGAGTCCCAAATGTTCATGCTGGCTATTGAGACATCGATCGAGTCATCTGCATGTACGACTTCTACGTCGTCTCCATCCCATTGTATCAGGCATTGGTGCATTGTAGATGGAATGCAGCAGTTGGCGTGAATCCAATCCCTTCCTAGCAGGACAGCGTAGGTGCTCTTGCTGTCGACGATGAAGAATGTCGTTGGGATCGTCTTTCGGCCTATGGTTAGATCCATGTTCAGGACACCTTGCGTCTCTGATGCTTGGCCGCTGAAGTCGTTTAGTGTGACGTTGGTCTTGATCAGATCGGCACTGGAGCGTCCCAAACGCCGTAGCATGGAATATGGCATTATATTGACCGCCGCTCCCGTGTCAACCAACATCCTGCCGACGGGCTGCCCATTGATGTAACCTTTTAGGTACAGGGCCTTCATGTGTTTGTAGCCCTTCTCCCGTGGCTATTCAAAGATGACGGGCTGTGGACCGCAGTCAAACTGTGCTATCGGCACTTCTTCAGTTCCTGGGGCACGAAACTCTGATGGAAGGATGAACACCATGTTTGTGCCAGCCGATGTACTCACATCGGCTTTTTCTTGCTTGGGACGCCAAACTTTCTTCGGTGGACGACTCTCTTCGTCCAAAGTCTGCTGAATTTTCACGGCCAGATCGGGCCGCGCTTTCCTCAACGTGTGCAAGTATCGCGCTTCGGCTTGCTCCAAGCTACGTAGCCGCTGAACCCTACGCTTTTGGGAGTGGCTTAGTCCATCAGGGCACCATCTTGGCCGGTGGTACCTATCCTCTTCTTCATCTTCTGACTCCTCAAAGTCTTCATCTTGAGAGGACTCAGCTCGTTTGTTCTCTGGCGGGAGAGGCCCTAGACGCTTGAAAACTGAAACTTCCCCTGCATCCTTCTTGCGGCGTCTACACTCCGGGCAGTTGTCGATTGTAGGCAATCGGCTCATCCCTGAATCCCAGCGGTGTTTAAAGAAGGGACAGTCCCAGTGTCTATCCATGTCTTCCTGCTCCCTTGACCTCTCCTTAGCGCGGTGCTCACGTCCTTCGTCGTCTCTGTCATGCCGACGGTACCTTCTATTGTCTACATCAGACCGATGATCTCTTTCGTCATCTCTGTCGTACTGCCGACGTCGGTCATACTGATACTCATATTTGTTAAGGAGATGCGTGGAGAGTGGTTTTTTATATCGCACGCTTCTCACTTGTTCCTCGGTGAGGTACCGTCTGTCATCATATCGGGGCCGGTCGCGTGGATCGGCCTCCTCCTTTTCCTTGTTGCGGGAGTGATCTGCTTTCCTCTTTATCCTTGTCATGGTGGCGCACGGGCTCTGCCATGTTGACATCGAACGAGAAATCCGGTCGACGCCTCGCGGAGTGGTTAGGTTCCACCATGTTGACGCCGGGGAACGGATGTGTGTCCACTTTCATGGCAAACTGCCCGAAGAGCAATCGGCCTTGTTCTATCGCCATTTGGATCTGCTGACGAAACACCTTGCAGTCATTGATGGTATGGGTGAACGAGTGATGCCATTTGCAGTACGGCCTCCCGTTCATCTCTGGTGCTGTAGGGATTTTATGGCCTTCGGGTAACTTCAGTTGTTTTTCCTTTAGCAATAGATCGAAAATCTGCTCAGCTTTGCTCAAATCGAAGTCAAACCCTCTTGCAGGCCCTTGTGGTTTTACCCATTTGCAGGACACGGGATTTGCCCCCCGAGCCCACTCAGCTACGGCCACCTCCAGGTGCGGTGCGGGATCTTCGGCTTCTTCCATCTCGACCAGGCCTACCGGACGCTTGAACTTGTCTTGGTACAATTCGGGGTGCCGCTTGCTCATACGATGTGAGTTTACTGCACCATGTGCGACAATGAACTGTACTCGCTTGGGAAGCCGGATCCTTGATCGGCGTTGCGAGGCCCAATGCTTGCCCGGCTCGATTGCTTCTTTCTTAGATAAACGAACCGAATAACATCGGTTCCCGACAGTCTGAAACGTTGGATGTATTCGAGATACTGTTTCTCCCTGCTCTGCCGCACCCGTGTTAGATCGGCAATGCCGGCCTCGGTAGCTTCGAGTGATATTGCACGTGAAGCTTGCTCCTCCATTTGCTTCCACGTCCGGACTGAGTTTGGTGGCAACGATGTGTACCATCCAAAGGCTGATCCCGTAAGAGATTGTGCGAAAAACCTCACACGTAAGCGAGTCCGACGCTGAAATCATGCCCAGCTGCGCCAAATATCGGCTTACGTGCTCTATTGAACTAGATCCTTCTGCTCCATTGAATTTTGAGAATTCGGGGAGCCGATATTTAGGTGGCAGCGGGATCAGATCGTACTCGTCGGGGTACGGCTTGGAATAGCCGATTGTTTTCCTCTTCGGAAAGATGCCGAACTGGTCTCTCAAGATGGTGCTGATCTGTTCCATGGTATTAGCTGTAGGGACCGAGTTCTCATGACTCGTTTCGGTAGCATATTTAGCTAGCCATGCTTGTTTGTCGACATACGTTCCCAGAAATCCTGTTGGTGCGATCGGCTTGTGCGCGCCAAGGCATTGCGGTCTGGCACGTATGTGCACACGTATCCATGTGGGATCTCCTTAGGCGGCTCATATAGGAATTGGCAATCGCTAGGATCGCCTCCAACCTTGTAGACGACGTACGCCGGTGAACCCGGCGGCTCTGGCGCCGCAAGAGCGAATGGTAGTGGCGGTCTTATCTGGAGCGGTATTTCTCCCTGGTGAGTACCCAGGGTAGGTCCTGACGGAGAGTACTGATGCTTCATGATCTCCTGCACCACTCGGACCGCAACGCGCTCGAAAGCGTTCACCAAGCTCTCAGAATGGCGGTGTAGAGAATGAGCCACCATGTAATTAATCTCCGGCGTAGAGCTCCGGTGCGCTCCTCGCGAAGATGTAGAGAGGTCTACTTCATCGAGAGCACCTTCGGGGAGAACCCTTTCCATCGATGCCATGTGAACGGGTCTTCATGAAAGAGCCGATGAGATCGGCTTCCAAGATGGCTTTCATCTCATCGTACTTCTTCTTGTGATCCTCCGGCGGATCTGCGTACGTGATCGGTTCGCCCACCACCTCATCCGCAGATTTTGACATGGTTGCTTGCAGATGTCGACGTAGTGGCTGTAGAGTGTCCCACCGGGTCGTGCCGGAATGTGTTGCTTGTCAAAAACCCACCGGCGAGTAGCGACGGGCAACACCGTAGAGCCGGGAGGCTCCCGGGATTGCGGTGGACCCTGGTCCCTCGGGCGACGGCCCGCAATGCCTTCCGGCACACGTCCCGGTGCTTACGAGGGCGTGCCACCTGACCTATACCTGGTCGGGAAGGTGATGGATTGCTTCGACTAGTTTCTGCATGGCAAACACGTAAACATTAAATACGAGCCCCGATCGGCTCTTAAGTTGTTCTGTGGATCGGCTCAAAGAGCCGATTGCCCCATGGTTCACGTTAGATTTATAATGACATGGGGATCATGCTTTATCAATATGAAGCTAAACTAATCTACGATAGTCTAGGGTTTTCACCGTATAATCAGAACATCCTATGCGTAATTGAGCCTAGCAGATACGTAAGATGATGGAAAACCAGCGTGAAGTTGATCCCCGGAACAATCCCTCTAGAGCTTAATAAACCACACCTTACGCACTACCGGATCGTTCAACCCGTTTATAAGGCCTAACCATACGGATATCAAACCAATCCTTGAAGAACAAGGAGCAACTATAACGGATTAGATCTACTAAATAAAGAATCAAGCAAGATGCTGCCCTTACACCTAAAATAGGTGTAAGGGCAGCTAGATATCGAGGGGCAGCGTAGCTAAACAAGTACATCGTGAAAGCATCGACGTCAACCCCAAAACATCTAAGATAAGGGTGTTGCTCGCCATCAAAAAGGCTTCAGCACGAGCAACACCAACAACGAATAAGCGATACTTGCCTAGATCGCAAGATGCGATCTAGGCAGCATGTTGCTTACCCGGGAGAAACCCTCGAAACAAGGGGTGGCGATGCGCCTAGATTGATTTGTTGTGAACGTGATCGTCCTCTTTTCTCCATAACCCTAGATACATATTTATAGTCCAGTAGACTTTCTAACTTGGGAATAAACCCAACCGTGTACGAGCTAAACTCTATCTCTTAATTCTAACCGACACGTAACCTACTATAATTTACAGATACACGGGCAGTCTAGCCCAAACTTCTTATACAAGGCCGGTTCAGGAATATTTTCTATGCATATCCTCTAAGCCCATTTAATCACGGCCCATCTCCAGACTTGGTTAAATTCTGGTAATAACAGTCCCCAACACACCTAATAGGTGCACTAGTTCGGCGAAGAGATAGTGAAATACAGGTGGTATGAATAAATATAAGCAGTAGCAACGGCACCAGAAAAGTGCTTGCTGGCGTGTAGTTGATGGTGGTAATATTGCGGACAATACAGATGCGATAGAACGATGAAACAAGCAGCGATAGCGATATTTAGGAACAAGGCCTAGGGATCATACTTTCACTAGTGGATACTCTCAACATCGATCACATAACAGAATAAATAGATAAATGCTAGAGTCTACACTCTATTGTTGGATGATGAACACCACTAAGCGTGTAGGATTACACGAACCCTCAATGCCGGAGTTAACAAGCTCCACAATATTCGATATTCATGTTTAAATAACCTTAGAGTGCATGACAGATCAACACAACTAAACCAAGTACTAACATAGCATGCACACTCGTCACCTTCACACTACGAAAGGAGGCATAGATCACATCAATACCATCATAGCAATAGTTAACTTCATAATCTACAAGAGATCACAATCATAGCCTACGCCAAGTACTACACGATGCACACACTGTCACCATTACACCGTGCAGGAGGAATAAACTACTTTAATAACATCACTAGAGTAGCACACAGATAAATTGTGATACAAAACACATTGCAATCATAAAGAGATATAAATAAGCACTTCACTATGCTCTTCATAACAGTGTATAAGTATTCTGTGAAATATAGCCTAAGAGACCCACACGGTGCACACACTGTCACCTTTACACACGTGGGACAAGGAGTCTCCGGAGATCACATAAGTAAAACCCACTTGACTAGCATAATGACATCTAGATTACAAGCATCATCATATGAATCTCAATCATGTAAGGCAGCTCATGAGATTATTGTATTGAAGTACATAGGAGAGAGATTAACCACATAGCTACCGGTACAGCCCCGAGCCTCAATGGAGAACTACTCCCTCCTCATGGGAGACAGCAGCGTTGATGAAGATGGCGGTGGTGTCGATGGAGGAGCCTTCCGGGGACACTTCCCCGTCCCGGCGACGTGCCGGAACAGAGACTCCTGTCCCCCAGATCTTGGCTTCGCGATGGCGGCGGCTCTGGAAGGTTTTCTCTGGTTTCGTCGAACGTGATAGGGTTTTCGCGACGGAGACTTTAAGTAGGCGGAAGGGCAAGGTCGCTGGAGTCCTGGTGGGACCACACACTAGGCCGGCGCGGCCAGGGCTTGGGCCGCGCCGCCCTACTGTGTCCCCACCTCGTGGCCCCACTTCGTTTCCCCTTCGGACTTCCGGAAGCTTCGTGGAAAAATAGGACCCCGGGCGTTGATTTCGTCCAATTCCGAGAATATTTCCTTACTAGGATTTCTGAAACCAAAAACAGCAGAAAACAGAATCGGCCCTTCGGCATCTCGTCAATAGGTTAGTTCCGGAAAACGCATAAATATGACATAAAGTATGTATAAAACATGTAGATATCATCAACAATGTGACATGGAACATAAGAAATTATCGATACGTCGGAGACGTATCAGCATCCCCAAGCTTAGTTCCTGCTCGTCCCGAGCAGGTAAACGATAACAAAGATAATTTACGGAGTGACATGCCATCATAACCTTGATCATACTATTGTAAGCACATGTAATGAATGCAGCGATCAAAACAATGGTAAATGACATGAGTAAACAAATGAATCATATAGCAAAGACTTTTCATGAATAGTACTTCAAGACAAGCATCAATAAGTCTTGCATAAGAGTTAACTCATAAAGAAATAATTCAAAGTAAAGGTATTGAAGCAACACAAAGGAAGATTAAGTTTCAGCGGTTGCTTTCAACTTATAACATGTATATCTCATGGATAGTTGTCAATGCAAAGCAATATAACAAGTGCAATAAGCAAGTATGTAAGAATCAATGCATAGTTAACACAAGTGTTTGCTTCAAAGATAGAAAGAAATTGGTAAACTGACTCAACATAAAAGTAGAAGAATGGCCCTTCGCAGAGGGAAGCATTGATTTCTATATTTGTGCTAGAGCTTTGGTTTTGAAAGCAAGAAACAATTTTGTCAACGGTAGTAATAAAGCATATGTATCATGTAAATTATATCCTACAAGTTGCAAGCCTCATGCATAGTATACTAATAGTGCCCGCACCTTGTCCTAATTAGCTTGGATTACCGGGATTGTCATCGCAATACACATGTTTTAACCAAGTGTCACAAAGGGTACCTCTATGCCGCCTGTACAAAGGTCTAAGGAGAAAGCTCGCATTGGATTTCTCGCTTTTGATTATTCTCAACTTAGACATCCATACCGGGACAACATAGACAACAGATAATGGACTCCTCTTTAATGCATAAGCATTTAGCAACAATTAATGTTCTCATATGAGATTGAGGATATATGTCCAAAACTGAAACTTCCACCATGGATCATGGCTTTAGTTAGCGGCCCAATGTTCTTCTCTAACATTATGCATGCTCTAACCATTAAATGAGTGGTAAATCTCCCTTACTTCGGACAAGACGGACATGCATAGCAACTCACATGATATTCAACAAAGAGTAGTTGATGGCGTCCCCGGGAACATGGTTATCGCACAACAAGCAACTTAATAAGAGATAAAGTGCATAAGTACATATTCAATACCACAATAGTTTTTAAGCTATTTGTCCCATGAGCTATATATTGCAAAGGTAAAGAATGGAAATTTTAAAGGTAGCACTCAAGCAATTTACTTTGGAATGGCGGAGAAATACCATGTAGTAGGTAGGTATGGTGGACACAAATGGCATAGTGGTTGGCTCAAGGATTTTGGATGCATAAGAAATATTCCCTCTCGATACAAGGTTTAGGCTAGCAAGGTTATTTGAAACAAACACAAGGATGAACCGGTGTAGCAAAACTCACATAAAAGACATATTGTAAACATTATAAGACTCTACACCGTCTTCCTTGTTGTTCAAACTCAATACTAGAAATTATCTAGACTTTAGAGAGACCAATTATGCAAACCAAATTTTAGCAAGCTCTATGTATTTCTTCATTAATAGGTGCAAAGTATATGATGCAAGAGCTTAAACATGAGCACAACAATTGCCAAGTATCAAATTATTCAAGACATTCTACCAACTACTACATGTAGCATTTTCCGTTTCCAACCATATAACAATTTAACAAAGAAGTTTCAACCTTCGCCATGAACATTATGAGCTAAGAACACATGTGTTCATATGAACCAGCGGAGCGTGTCTCTCTCCCACACAAGCATTTATTCAAACAAAAACAAAAACAAAAGCACACAGACGCTCCAAGTAAAGTACATAAGATGTGACTGAATAAAAATATAGTTTCAAGAGAAGAAACTCGATAAGTTGTCGATGAAGAAGGGGATGCCTTGGGCATCCCCAAGCTTAGATGCTTGAGTCTTCTCGAAATATGCGGGGATGAACCACGGGGGCATCCCCAAGCTTAGACTTTTCACTCTTCTTGATCATAGTATATCATCCTCCTCTCTTGACCCTTGAAAACTTCCTCCACACCAAACTCGAAACAAACTCATTAGAGGGTTAGTGCATAATAAAAAATTCACATGTTCAGAGGTGACACAATCATTCTTAACACTTCTGGACATTTCTCAAAGCTACTGGAAGGTAATGGAACAAAGAAATCCATCCAACACAGCGAAAGAGACAATGCGAAATAAAAGGCAGAATCTGTCAAAACAGAACAGTCCGTAAAGACGAGTTTTATTGAGGCACCAGACTTGCTCAAATGAAAATGCTCAAATTCAATGAAAGTTGCGTACATATCTGAGTATCACTCACGTAAATTGGCATAATTTTCTGAGTTACCTACAGAGAATTAGGCCCAGATTCGTGACAGCAAGAAATCTGTTTCTGAGCAGTAATCCAAATCTAGTATGAACCTTACTATCAAAGACTTTACTTGGCACAACAATGCAATAAAACTAAGATAAGGAGAGGTTGCTACAGTAGTAACAACTTCCAAGACTCAAAATAAAAAACAAAATTACTGTAGTAAAATAAACACATGGGTTATCTCCCAAGAAGTTCTTTCTTTATAGCCATTAAGATGGGCTCAGCAGTTTTAATGATGCACTCGCAAGAGATAGTATTTGAAGCAAAAGAGAGCATCAAGAGGCAAATTCAAAACACATTTAAGCCTAACATGATTCCTATGAAAAGGAATCTTGTAAATAAACAAATTCATGAAGCATGATGCAACAAGCATAGAATGATAAAACAAGTGTAACTTCAAAAATTTCAGCATATAGAGAGGTGTTTTAGTAACATGAAAATTTCTACAACCATATTTTCCTCTCTCATAATAATATCCAGTAGCATCATGAGCAAACTCAACAATATAAGTATCACATAAAGCATTCTTATCATGAGTCTCAAGCATAAAATTATTACTACTCCCAACATAAGCATAATCAATTTTATTAGTAATAGTGGGAGCAAATTCAACAAAGTAGCTATCATTATTATTTTCATCATCAAATATAGGAGGCATATTGTAATCATAATCAAATTTATCCTCCATAACAAGGCGGTACTAAAAGACTACTATCATTATAATCATCATAAATAGGAGGCAAAGTATCATCAAAGTAAATTTTCTCCTCAATGCTTGGGGGACTAAAAAGATCATGCTCATCAAAACCAGCTTCCCCAAGCTTAGAATTTTCCATATTATTAGCAACAATGGTATTCAAAGTATTCATGCTAATATGTTCCATTGGTTTTTTAATTTTCGCATCAAACCATCCATGTCTTAAATCAGGAAATAGAATAAGAAGCTCATTGTTGTCCATTATGCCAAATTAGTGTAAACAAGAAACAAAAAGATGCAATTGCAGGATCTAAAGGAAATAGCTTCGAACACACACACAACGGCAACAGAAAAGTACTTTACCTGGGACCGAAGTATGAGTGCCTTTTACCTTTCCTCCCCGGCAACGGCGCCGGAAAAGTGCTTGATGTCTACGGGTGCTTCTATTCTTGTAGACAGTGTTGGGCCTCCAAGAGCGAGAGGTTTGTAGAACAGCGAGCAAGTTTCCCTTAAGTGGATCACCCAAGGTTTATCGAACTCGGGGAGGAAGAGGTCAAAGATATCCCTCTCAAGCAACCACTGCAACCACAAAGCAAGAAGTCTCTTGTGTCCCCAACACACCTAATAGGTGCACTATTTCGGCGAAGAGATAGTGAAATACGGGTGGTATGAATAAATATAAGCGATAGCAACGGCACCGGAAAAGTGCTTGCTGGCGTGTAGTTGATGGTGGTAATATTGCGGACAATACAGATGCAGTAGAACAGTAAACAAGCAGCGATAGCAGTATTTAGGAACAAGGCCTAGGGATCATACTTTCACTAGTGGACACTCTCAACACTGATCACATAACAGAATAAATAGATAAATGCTAGAGTCTACACTCTATTGTTGGATGATGAACACCACTAACTGTGTAGGATTACACGAACCCTCAATGCCGGAGTTAACAAGCTCCACAATATTCGATATTCATGTTTAAATAACCTTAGAGTGCATGACAGATCAACACAACTAAACCAAGTACTAACATAGCATGCACACTTGTCACCTTCACACTACGAAAGGAGGCATAGATCACATCAATACCATCATAGCAATAGTTAACTTCATAATCTACAAGAGATCACAATCATAGCCTACGCCAAGTACTACACGATGCACACACTTGTCACCATTACACCGTGCGGGAGGAATAAACTACTTTAATAACATCACTAGAGTAGCACACGGATAAATTGTGATACAAAACACATTGCAATCATAAAGAGATATAAATAAGCACTTCACTATGCTCTTCATAACGGTGAATAAGTATTACGTGAAATATAGCCTAAGAGACCCACACGGTGCACACACTTGTCACCTTTACACACGTGGGACAAGGAGTCTCCGGAGATCACATAAGTAAAACCCACTTGACTAGCATAATGACATCTAGATTACAAGCATCATCATATGAATCTCAATCATGTAAGGCAGCTCATGAGATTATTGTATTGAAGTACATAGGAGAGAGATTAACCACATAGCTACCGGTACAGCCCCGAGCCTCAATGGAGAACTACTCCCTCCTCATGGGAGACAGCAGCGTTGATGAAGATGGCGGTGGTGTCGATGGAGGAGCCTTCCGGAGGCACTTCCCTGTCCCGGCGGCGTGCCGGAACAGAGAGTCCTGTCCCCCAGATCTTGGCTTTGCGATGGCGGCGGCTCTGGAAGGTTTTCTCTGGTTTCGTCGAACGTGATAGGGTTTTCGCGACGGAGACTTTAAGTAGGCGGAAGGGCAAGGTCGGTGGAGTCCTGGTGGGACCACACACTAGGCCGGCGCGGCCAGGGCTTGGGCCGCGCCGCCCTCTCGTGTCCCCACCTCGTGGCCCCACTTCGTTTCCCCTTCGGACTTCGGAAGCTTCGTGGAAAAATAGGACCCCGGGCGTTGATTTCGTCCAATTCCGAGAATATTTCCTTACTAGGATTTCTGAAACCAAAAACAGCGAGAAAACGACAAGCTGGCCCTTCGGCATCTCGTCAATAGGTTAGTTCCGGAAAACACATAAATATGACATAAAGTATGTATAAAACATGTAGATATCATCAATAATGTGACATGGAACATAAGAAATTATCGATACGTCGGATACGTATCACTAATATGAAATTCGAGATGGCAAAACATGGGAAAGATAAAGATATCACCAAAAACTCTTTCCTGCGAAATGCTGGGTTTTGAAGCCCAAGTCCAAGTCTTTCTCTGCTCAAGTTTTGGAGTAACAACTCCAAGTCGAACGAGTTGCAACAGCTATGCTAAGAACAAAAGTTGACATGTTGAGATCGAGATTAGAAGCATGTGATGCCCTACTGCACGAGGCCAATCAAGTTCGTTGTAATCTCCCAAAGACTAAGAAAATGCCATAGATAATTGGAGATGAACACTACATAGTGAGTACATTGGTCTTGTGAAATGTTTCCTTAGATTATGGCACCTTTCCTACTTTTGTTGGTGGATGCATTTATCTGCGGTTGGGATCAACTTGGTAGTTGTTCCTGTGGATGTTATATAAATTAATTGCATAGCCTTTTTCAATCAGTTCGAACTAAAATGGTATCATAGCCAAGGTCTCAAGTTTGAATTGTCGAACGTGTGGTTTAATTTAATCTCAGTCGGGCGGCAAAATCTCCCACCAATCCTGAAATATTTCAAACGCATTTTTGAATTGGATTAAGAAGATAGGGACAGAGATCCAGGTGCCCCACGTTCACGGGGCACAACGTGACTCGAGGCTTCCCATCCACCATTCGTTTCAATCCAACGGCAAGGAAAGCAACAACGTGACCCAATTAATTTCTGCTCGAGCGAAGAGCTGCGGTGTTCTCTCGAACCTTAAGAAATAGAGAAGGGAACGAGAAGATGATTTCGGTCCGAGCGCATCCGGCCGGGCCAAAAATGCGTACGGTACACGCTCCGAGCGGAGCGACGCATAGTGACTGGGCCGTTCACAGCGACGCAAACATGCCTAAATACGCGCCTCAGATCCGTCGCGCGGACGCTACGTGGACGCGTAAAGTGTCCGCTCGCGTCTGGCTGACGTTTTGCTGGGCCCGCCTGGCAGTGACCTAGCGTCGATGCGTCTTCTCAGCGGCGCCGCTTCGGCAGTCCGCAGTCGCGTAAAATGGCGATGCCTCGCGTGGCACGAGCTGTCACCTACCTCTGCGAATGGCGATGCCATGCGTGCTGCGGCCGTCGCGTGCCTCCGACCTATATAAACAGGAGCGCACGCATATCATCTCCTCCCACACTAAACAGCGGTGAGTAGGAGGTTGAGCGGCATCGGCTAGGGTTTAGTGTGGGAGGAGACGATATGCGCGCACCCCTGTATATATATGTCGGAGGCAGGCGACGGCTGCTGCACGCGTGGCATCGCCATTCGCAGAGGTAGGTGACGGCGCGCGCCACGCGAGGCATCGCCATTATGCGGCCGCAGACTGCCGAAGCGGCGCCCTGAGAAGACGCATCGACGCTGGGTCACTGCCAAGCGGGCCCGACGAAACGTTCGCTAGACGCGAGCGGACACTTTACGCGTCCACGCATCATCCGCGCGACGGATCCGAGACGCATATTTGGGCATGTTTGCGTCGCTGCGAACGGCCCAGTCACTATGTGTCGTCCCGCTGGAGTTTGTACCAGACGCATGTTTGGCCCGGCCAGATGCGCTCGGAACCGAAATCATCTTCTGTTCCCTTCTCTATTTGTTCAGGTTCGAGAGAACACAGCAGCTCTTCAGTTCAGCGAGAAATTAATCGGGTCACGCTGTTGCTTTCCTTGTCGTTGGATTGAAACGAATGGTGGATGGGAAGCCTCGAGGTCACGCTGCGTCCCAGTGAACGTGGGGGCACTGGATCTCTGTCCAGAAGATAGATGATGATCATGGTAGTAACCGGTATTTAATGTGATGATGATTTGATTTTGCACTCGGCCATGAACAGAGGTACTAGTACGGTCTCACAATTTTTTATCATTATACTTGGACCTTAGCCAAATTCAAAATCTCATAGCGGCAAAACTTCCCGCCCACAAAATACAAAAAATTCACACGCTTCCAAATTCCCATTCTACCCCTGTGGAGATGACAGCAAAGTCGGTTGGTGGGGGGTCTGCCCGTCATTTTTTGGATCACCACCTCCCTAGCCCGGAAACCCTCCAAAAAAAAATTCATTTCCCTCAGACCACCCACCGGAACTTCCCAAGTCCCTCTCTCTCCCACCTCCACGACCACCGCACCGGAACATCCCCGCCGGACTTCCCTGGCCTACCCGAGGCCTCGCGATCCTCGTCATCCGGCTGCCTGCCGGAGCCGCTTCATCGACGCCATCATCAACCGGACCGGATCATCCCCGCTGAACCTCGAAACCATATGCTCATCTAGAAGTCTACCGCAGTCGCTTCAGCTGCGGTATCGTCCACCCCACCGGAGCTGCTTTGCCGGATCCGTCGTGCACCGCATCGGATCTTGCTCACCGACACCGCTGTGCATGAACCGGATCTGCTTCACCGGCGCCGTGCATGATCTAAACTCTTCTACTGTCGCTTTTCTATTGCTTGCCTGCAAGTTCTTGTTTAATCTTGCGGGAACCTGTTTGTGCTAACGACGCGCCGTTACGTTTTTGCAGATGAGATGAGAAACCATGAAGTGTAATGGCCGTCTCTCCAACCCCAAGTAGCACATGTAGCGTACTTCATAACCGGATCTATCAACCCCAGGAAGATCTGCCGTGACTCCCACGAGTGCTTCTCCTAATGTAAGTCCCTTGTTTTAGCGCCATGTTACGGGTTCGGATGCTTGTTTGTCCGAGCTCTTTTAGTTCATTCCTAGCTATGACCGTAACACCTTGCTATTTTCTAGTTCATTGCTAACTTTAAGAGATTCAACATTTTGGTTTGCATTCCCTGCTCTGTAGATGTAGCCATCATAACTTCTATCTTGCTCAGTCGTTGTTACAAAAATTATAGGTATTATAGTAACATCCTGCTATTATTTAGTTCATGGCCAATTTTAAGTAATTGCACATGTTGGTTCGCATTCCCTGCTCTATAGCTTTTGGCATTGTAACTTCTATATTTGGTTTACATTGCCTGCTCTGTAGATCTAGCCATCATAACTTTATCTTGCTCAGTCGTTGTTACAAAAATTATGGCCTGCTACTATGTTGTTTGTGCCAATTTTTTACTCCATGAACATGTTGGCTTGCATTCCCTGTACTACAGGTGATGCCATTGTTTTGTACCTACTTCATTGTAAGCTAACAAAGTAAGGACTTAGTTTGGCATGCTATCACTCTGCTATCTAGCCTCGTAGTACAAATAAACTTGTCATATTACTAGATAATAATTTTGCGTGCCATCTTGTTCTTCAAAAGCTGCATTATTGACTTGTTTCTCCGACTTGGCATGACGCTCACATATGGAATGCTGAACATATTGGTTTGCATTCCCTCTTATACAAGTTCACGGGTGATCCCACTATATTACGTATCTGGTCCATCCTAAGCTCCAGCATTAACTATCCTCTATGTGTTGCTCATTACAAGTTTATATCCCGAAACATCTTGATTTGCATCCCCTTCACTATAAGTTCAGGAGTATTATTTAGTTCACGGCCAAAATGAAGTAATTGCACTTGGCACATGTTGGTTCACATTCCCTCCTCTTTAGCTTTTGCCATCGTAACTTCTTTCAGATATAGGTGCTGCATGGACAACTTAAAAGATTGCCAGATCGCTTCATTGTATTGCTAGGTTTAATTACCATTCAATTTCTCTGGGTTCTGTAATATTTTTTCAAAGCCTTGCAGCTGATGTAATATTTAGTTAGTTTTTATAGTTCTTTCGCGCATTTTTTCTTTGTTGCTTGTGGTAAGTGGGGCTATCCGACAGAAATCAATGCTGCGTAAATATTCTCAGTATCTAAATCACGAATTCCTATCCCTTAAACGGCCCAATTAACCGAAATCACATATGTGCCGGCCCGCAAAATCCTAAAGCGCCTATTATGCCGGCATATAAACATCAACTAAACGGGCTGGCCCACTTACTTATTGGGCCAGCCCACTTGATTTACGGTGGACCCCACACTCTAATTGGGCCGACCCACTTGCTTTAAGGTGGACCCCACACACTACTGGGCCGGCCCAATTGCTTTTGTGGTGGACCCCACATACTAAATGGGCCGGCCCTTTAAGAGGAAAGTGGGACCCACCTGTGTTTTGGCCCGGCCCACTATCTTGTTGGGCCGGCCCACTTGCTATATGGTGGACCCTACATACTAAATGGGCTGGCCCTTTAACAGGAAAGTGGGACCCACCTGTGCTTTTGGCCCGGCCCACTATCTTGTTGGGTAGGCCCACTTGCTGCATGGTGGACCCCACATACTTAATGGGCCGGCCCTTTAAGAGGAAAGTGGGACCCACCTGTGTTTTTGGCCCGGCCCACTAGCTTGTTGGGCCGGCCCACTTGCTATATGGTGGACCCCACATACTAAATGGGCCGGCCCTTTAACTGGAAAGTGGGACCCACCTGTGCTTTTGGCCCGGCCCACTGTCTTGTCGGGCCAGCCCACTTGCTACATGGTGGACCCCACATACTAAATGGGCCGGCCTTTTAACTCGAAAGTGGGACCCACCTGTATTTTTGGCCCGGCCCACTATCTTGTTGGCCGGCCCATTTGGTCTAATATTGACCCCACGTACTAAATGGGCCGGCCCGATATCAGGAAAGTGGGACCCACATGCTAATTGGGTCGGCCCAATAACTTCTTGGGCCGGCCCACTTGCTTTAAGGTGGACCCCACTTGGTAAATGTGCCGGCCCGATAACAGGAAAGTGGGTCCCACATGTTTTGTGGGCCGGCCCTTTTGCCTGTTGACCGGTCAAACGAGTGCATTCGGCCCGGCCCACATGCTTAGTGGGCTGGCCCATTAATGTTTTGACCAGTCAACCTTAGAGGTTAGGCCCGACCCACGTAAGTAATGGACCAGCCCAGCTATATAGTTGACCGGTCAAACTAAGTCAGCTGGCCCGGCCCGCAAACTTAATGGGCCAGCCCGCTTAAGACGTGGCAGGCCTCGTGTGGGCCTACCATCTACCACGGGGTTTCAGCGGTTAACGCCGTTAACCGCCGGTTAACGGCGTACGCCACGTGTCGGCTTGCATGACGTCGGCGGTCAACGGGCTCCCGGAAACACTTGCGCAACGGTCCGATTTTCCGTGGCGGAAGGGCGCCCAAGCGCGACGGACCGAAAAAAATCGTCGTAGGACTTTGCCTGACGCAGTTTCGACAACAGAACCCATATCGTCGGGTTAGGCCCATAGGCGACGAAAAATACCCCTTAGCGGACGATTTTGAGACGTTGTCTATCAGAACTTTTCTTGTAGTGAGGGCCATCATCGCGAGTCCGGTTCAGAAAGGTATTGGTGGACAATGGCAGTAGCTTTAACATGATGTACCGGGACACCATCCATACGCTCGGCATAACTCAAAACATGCTGGAGCCAACTCACATGACTTTCCACGGCATAGTTCCGGGATTGTCCTGTTCGCCAATGGGCAAAGTTCGGGTTGATGTGTTGTTCAGCGGCCGAGATAATTGCCGTGTAGAAAACATTCTGTTCGAAGTGGTGGATCTGGAGAGCCCTTATCATGCTCTGCTTGGAAGGCCGGCATTGGCTAAGTTCATGGCCCCAACTCATACGGCTTACCTAAAAATGAAGATACCGACACCCAACGGACCAATAACTATGGTGGGGAATTACAAAGTGTCACTGGAAACTGCCTCTGCTGAATCAAATCCGTCCGAATCGCTGGTTATAGCGCAAGAAAAAAAGGAGAATTCAAACTGCTTTTGCGCTGGCTCAGTCATCCCAGCTGAACTTAGTGGCAATGAGCGGCCAGGTTGGCAGTCCGGCTTTCAAGCCACCAAAGGAAACAAAGGACATCGTGCTGGATTCGTCTTACCCAGAGCGCACCGTCCACATCGGTGCCGGCCTGAGTGAAGCATAGGAAAGCGTGCTCATCAACTTCCTCCGTGAGAATCGGAACATCTTTGCCTGGTCTACTGATGACTTGGTGGGTGTACCGAGGGAGTTGGCTGAGCACTCTCTGAACGTCCGGAAGGACGCTAAGTCGATGAAGCAACCTTTACGCCAGTTTGCTGAAGACAGGAGGAAGATCATCGGAGAAGAAGTAAGCAAACTACTGGTGTCCGGTTTCATTGTGGAAGTGCTACACACCGAGTGGCTGGCCAATCCGGTGCTAGTCGAGAAGAAGAAAGAAGAAGACCCGAAGGCTCCAAAAGTGTGGCGAATGTGTATTGATTACACCCAATTGAACAAGGCGTGCCCAAAAGATCCATTCCCATTTCCTCGAATTGATCAGGTGATCGATTCTACCGCTGGATGTGAACGGTTGTCTTTTTTGGATGCTTATTCCGGTTTCCACCAAATTCCCCTGAAAAGGGAAGATCAAAAAAAGAATGCTTTCATTACCCCGCACGGGGCTTATTGCTATGTCACTATGCCTTTTGGTTTGAGAAATGCCGGCGCAACATACCAGCGTTGTATGCAAAAATGCCTTCACGACCAAATCGGTAAAAACGTGTAAGTCTATGTTGACGATGTCGTGGTAAAAACAAAAGTGAAAGATACTCTGATCGATGATCTGAGACAAACATTTAATAACTTGCGAACGTTCCGGATGAAACATAACCGGACAAAATGCACGTTCGGCGTACCTGCTGGAAAGTTGCTAGGTTTCATGGTCTCAAGCCACGGTATAGAAGTTAACCCAGTAAAGATTCGGGCTATCGAAAGGATGGAGTTACCTCAATGCCTCAAAAATGTGCAAAAATTTACCGGATGCTTGGCATCTTTAAGCCGGTTTATAAGCAGGCTGAGAGAAAAGGCTTTGCCACTGTATGCCCTAATGAAAAAATAGGATACTTTTGTCTAGATCTCGCAGGTAGACACGACATTCAAGGAGTTAAATAAGATGTTGGCCATAGCTCCGGTGTTGGCATCACCTCTGGAGAGAGAGCCCATGTTGCTTTACATAGCGGCAACAAACAGGGTCGTAAGCATTGTGGTTGTGGTGGAAAGAGAAGAGGAAGGAAAAACCGTGCAGAGACCAGTATACTACCTAAGCGAGGTGCTCTCCCTCTCAAAGCAAAACTACCCGCACTTCCAGAAAATGAGCTATGGCGTGTTCATGGACGCCACAAAGCTCAAGCACTACTTCGAAGAGCATCCAATGAAGGTGGTGTGTGAGGAACCTATCTCGGAAATTATTGGCAATAAAGATGCCATCAACCGGATCGCCAAATGGGCAATTCACTATCTCCTTACGTACCCTCCTACGCAAGGAGAGACGCCATAAAATCGCAAGCTTTGGCGGATTTCCTGGTTTATTGGGATGAAATGCAGTACAAGCCGCCCAAACCGGAAGTTGATTACTCGAGGATGCACTTTGACGGATCAAATCTCAAAGAAGGTCTCGGTGCAGGAGTGGTTCTCACCTCACCAAAAGGAGATAACTTGAGATGCGTGTTGCAAATATACTTCAGGGCATCAAACAATATCGCTGAGTACGAGGCTTTAGTCCATGGACTCAAGGTCGCAAAAGAAGTCGGAGTGCGCCGGATCAATTGTTACGGTGACTCAGATCTGGTGGTACAGCAGTGCTCCGGAGATTGGGATGCAAAAGATGCCAACATGGCCGCATACCGGTTCTATGTGCAGCAAATAGCCGGATTCTTTGAAGGATGCGAATTTCACCATGTGCCACGGGCGGAAAATAAAGCCGCAAATACATTGTCCAAGTTGGGCTCTAGGAAAGAAATTCCAACCGGAATAGCCCTATCTCACCTGAGGAAACCGTCAATCAAACCAAGTCCTGAATTCGAGTCAATTTTTGTGCCGGAGTCACATATTGTACCAATGGACATTGACGAGGTAAACCCGGGGACTTCTCCCTCTATCTCGGACTGCTCCATCTAACCCGGGGACTTCAGGGTTGAAGCCGGAAGAAACTATGTCAGTGGATTGCATGGAGATCGATGTGCCGGTCTTTGTGGTTCGAGAAGCACCCACTTGGGTAAAACCTATTAAGTAATTCCTAGTCCACGGTGGTTTGCCAGCTGATGAAACCGAATCAAGAAGAATCCAAAGGAGATCCAAAGCGTACACCGTCATCAATGGTGAGATGTACAAGAGAAGCGTAACAGGAGTACTTCAGTGTTGTGTGGAACCGGAAGAAGGAAAAGAGATGCTCCGAGAAATCCACCAAGGGGAATGTGGGTACCATGCCTCGTTTGGGGCATTGGTGGCAAAGGTATTCCGGCATGGGTTCTACTGGCCTACGGCTTTGGAAGACGCCGAGGACTTGGTCCGGAAGTGAAATGGATGCAAGAGGTACATCAAGCAAAATCATACCCCATCATCCGGTTTGAAAACAATCCCGATAACCTGGCCATTTGTTGTTTGGTGCCTGGACATTGTTGGACCATTCAAAACGGCAAGAGGAAACATGACTCACATCTTGGTCCTGGTGGATAAGTTTACAAGTGGGTGGAAGTGAAGCCAATCCGGAAATTTGATGGCACACCGTCGTAAAGTTTCTGAAGGACATCATCCTCCGGTATGGTTATCCGCACAGCATAATCACTAACAATGGCACAAACTTCGCCCAGGGAGAATTTTCATGGTTTTGCGAGGACAATAGGATCCAGCTTGACATTTCCTCTGGCACATCTGGAATCTAATGGGCAAGTGGAAAGAACAAACGCACTGGTGATGTCCGGTATAAAACATCGGCTTATCGAGCCACTCTAAAAAACGCTAGGATGTTGCCTTGATGAATTACCATCAGTATTGTGGAGTCTAATGACCACACCAAACCGATCAACCGGTTATACACCATTTTTATGGTATATGGAGCAGAAGCGGTCATACCAACCGACATCATCCATGAATCACCACGAGTCCAGCTTTATACCGAAGAAGAGGTCAAAGAGGCCCGAGAAAATGATGTCGACCTGCTCGAGGAGCAAAGAGAGCTGGCATTGGCAAGATCAGCCATATACCAACAAAACCTCAGATGCTATCATAGCCGGAAGGTAAATCCAAGGGTATTCCAAGAAGGAGACCTAGTGCTACATCTAGTGCAGCGCACTGAAGGATGGCACAAACTCTCACCTCCATGGGAGGGACCCTTCATTGTGAGAAAGGCTCTACACAATGATGCCTACTACCTGATAGACGCACAGGATGCAAAGGAAGGAAAGAAGGACAGGTCAGGAGAAGAAACCAAACACCCGTGGAACATAGCTCTACTTCATCCATTCTATTCCTGAAGATGTAATGTAAGCAGTTCATGTACCTTTCTAAGTATTTTGGTATCAATAATATGCCAGCACCTCGATTGTATCTTGGGGACTCCCTTTACCGGAATCGCATGCAATGTGTTTATTTTTTCTGTATGCCGGTTTGTTTGTTGGAAATTCTCTTTTCCGGTTTAGTACTATGTTTGACCTAAAGGTGAATCTTCGACTTAGCTGTTGTCCGCAACCCGGATTCATGGCAAGCAAGACAACCTGGAAGGATTTGAGCATGAAAAACGAAAAAGAAACCGAAAACAAACAATCCGGAAAAAAGTTTAACTAACCCCGGTTATACCGGTTTTTTGTGAAATAAATTCGAGTTTTTTCTCGAAATTCGAGAAAGTGTCTGCTTGGCAAAAGAACTTTGTGCCTCATACGTCAAACACCCAAAAGATGTAGATAGAGCCAAAGTAAAAGAACTAAGCATGCATTGGATTGAACTCGGGAATGAATCCGGAGTCTTCACCATGCAAGTTGAAAATAAAACAAACCGGAAGGTTTCCTTCAAACCAAACATATTCCGGAGAGGAGCTCTCCGGAACTTGGCCAGTTGTGGTGGGTTCATTGTTGGTAGCAGCGGTTTCTTCTGGGATAACTTCCTCTGCTTCTTCATCATCGCCATCTTTGGCATCTTCATCTTCATCTTCACTGAGCTCGTCCTCGAGATCGGCAGGAGCCGAAATGAAAATACTGGTGGGAGCATAATGAGCAATGCGGTAAGCCCGCTCGCGGTGCTTGGCAGTCTGGGCTGGATCATGTCAGTAGGAGCATCGCCACGCAAGGTGGTGAGGGTGTCCAGATCCATAGACTCGTACCAAGAGCAGACAAACCGCAGCGTTGTATCAGCTCTAGCCCGCAAAGCAGAATGCCGCCACTCGCTCAGCCGCTTGCCGGATTCCAGAAGCCGATCGGCGAGGGAACCAACGCTGTCCGTGGCGGGATCTTAAGGCCAAAGGCACTTGAAGACCTCGAGGGCGGCGTACGGTAGCTGGGCAAGATGCCAGTCGAGGATCTTCATGTGCATGATGCAAGAGGAGAGAGCTGTCAGGTAATCTTCTGTGGTCCAGGGGGCTGGCATCAGAAGACGGAGCCTCGACCCGAACTTTGGCAACGGCCGCTCTGGCACGTACCTGCGAGTCCGGGAAGATTTCTTCGGAAAGATCAAAGGAGGCCGGTGTAAGAATAAACCGGTAAGGCAAGAAAGCTTATAAACAAAGGCAAAATACATACTCCGGGCTTTGCCATCCAAGTCCTTGATGAGCTGGCCAACCGAGGCCTGGACCAATGCATGTTCGTCGTTCCGCTCCTTCTCGAGCCCCCAAAGCTTCCTCTCCTCCTCCAGCTCCTGGCGCAGTTGCTCCTTAGCCTCCTCCACCTCAGCTTTGCCGGTAGCGATGGCATCCTTCAGCACTCCCGCATGTTGCAGTCCGGCCTGGAGCAACTGTTCCTTGAGATTGGAAGTTTCGATTCACTGAGCCTGCAGATCGCGCTGGTGCTGGAGGGACAACTCTTCCTTTTCAGCTGAAATCCGGAAGGAATGGAGTTAGGAAAATAAAATAGCAAGGGAAAAAGAAACCGATGGATGCAGCTTACCTTTGAGCGCAGCAACTTGATTGACAAGCTCATCAAGAGAAGCTTCCGGAAGCGCGGCTGCGCAAAAGAAACCATTTAATAAAATTCGACAGAGGCAAAAACGGTTTGAAAGGAACCGGTTAGCTCAAACAAACCTTGGCATTGGCTGTGGGCAAGTTGGAGCGTGGCGAATACCTCAGTAAGGTCACGGTGCTCCCACAGCAGATTCTGGTTTTTTGGGAAGTTATGCGTTAAGTACTGCATGCTTAACCCGAAACTCGGGGATGATGTATGCCAGTTTTTCGACCAATTTCGCGCTAAGTACTACGTGCTTAACCCGAAACTCGGGGACTATGAGGATATATCTGTAAGATATAAGTTGAAACAAATTGGAATGGAAATAAGGTTCAAGCTCGGGTGAGAAACTTACCAGCACGTTCTTGTCAACGTCGTGCCAAGCGTTGTCAAACTCGCGCACGCTACACTTGAGCCGTGCCAGATGTTGCACGGTGCTCCAGGCGCCGCGGGTGTCCATCACCACCTGCCCATCCTTGCCCACGCCAAGAGTTGCTTCAGTCATGTCGGAGGTATTCCACTCCTCGACGTACTTTTGAAGCACGCCCAGGTTAGCCGCGCCGCAGTTCAGCTACATGATCCGGCCCGTTTGGGCCGAGATCTTCTCGCTGACTACGACCGCAGCTCGCCCGGCATGGAGTGTGAGGCTCTGGGAGCTGGCGGGCTGATTCAACGTGGCCTGTACGGCGCCGGAAAGTTGCTCAGCGGTAACCGCGGTGCTCTTCCAGGAGGAGAGCTTCTTGGGAGCAGGAGGAGGCTTCTTGGAAGGTGCCGACGGTAGCGCAGCGGTGTCCTTGGCCGGGGAGGATGGCTTCGATGGTGCAGAGGAGGAAACCTTGGATGGTGACGCAGTTGGTACTTCAGTTGTTTTCTCATGGACGGGCGGAACCAAAGGTTCCGACCGCCCGGTTTGATCTGAACCGGCGCCCGTGTTGCTGGTGCCGGGGTCTTCAAATTCCGAAGGGGAAGAGAAATCCTCCTCGGCACGGTGATCATCGGTTTCTGGGGCCGCGTTCTCCTAATTTGCAGTACGTCCCCGAGGGGGGAGCGAGTTTTGCCGGCACTAGAGTGTGCCGGACTTTCCAGAGGAGGATCTTGGGTCTTGCCGGTGTCTTGGGGGGCTTCACGCCTCATACCGGACGAGCTCCTGGTGAGTTCAAGAGCAGGTCTGAAATATTAGAGGAGATAGGAGTTAGCCGCAAGAGGTGCCAAAAGTAAAGGCTTAAACCGGAAAGGTGCGATAATGAAGTTTACCCAGAGCAGGTCGGAATGACATTTCGCTTCTTCTTCCCTTTGGGCCCGGTGCTTGATACCTTTTGGCGCTTGGAAGCGGGCGCTCCGCTGGAACCAGCTTCGGGAGTAGAAGCCTTCCGGACTCGAGAGGCCGGAGGATCTCCAACTTCGCCAGAAAGTGGGGTGACGTGCTCCAACACCTGGCGACCCCGGTCAGCTGAAACCGGCACCGCAGGGAGAGCGTGAGATATGGGAAGCGGCTCAAGTACCTCAAGAATTACACAATCGTCTTCCTCGCTGCCGAAATCATTGGCCCGAGCTCTTGGAGGGCGAGATGCAGAAGTATTACCCGAACGCGTGGTATGGGTGGCGCCCATCTCGCGCGTTGCTCCGGCCTTGAAAGGATCCGGGTCCACGTCGTCTTCCTGAGTGCGGTTCGAAGTAAACAAGTCTGGTATCTCTGTGCTTATGCGGAGGAAGTTCTGCAACGAAAGAAGAAACAAGTTAGAAGGTAGTTTTCAACATTCTGGAATAGATATTCCGGAGTCCCCAAGATCTTACTTGGGGCGCTGGCGGGCGTCGGCGACTGTGAGGCTGCAAGCCCCACCCCCACTCTGCTGGCATCTTTGTCTTGGAGATTTGCTTGGCCTTGGCAGCCATATCAGCTCTACTGAGCCGGAAAGTAGTGATCCGGGTCGGATCAAACCGTCTGGTCATTTGGCAAATTTTGTGTGCGCGGCGTTGTAGCGGGAGAACCCGGCCCGAGACAAATGTGCGCACGATGTCATCTGCGCATAGCTCAGTATCCCTCTTGAGCTTCTTGATATACCGGACAATCCGGTTGGTTTCATCATGGTTGTCCTTGGGATTGAACTGCCAAGTTTCTATGCACGCTTCTATTCCTGTAGACAGTGTTGGTCCTCCAAGAGCAGAGGTTTGTAGAACAGCAGCAAGTTTCCCTTAAGTGAATCACCCAAGGTTTATCGAACTCAGGGAGGTAGAGGTCAAAGATATCCCTCTCAAGCAACCACTGCAATTACGATACAAGAAGTCTCTTGTGTCCCCAACACACCTAATACACTTGTCAGATGTATATGTGCACTAGTTCGGCGAAGAGATAGTAAAATGCAAGTGATATGGATGAATATGAGTTGTAATAACAATCTGAAATAAATATGGCAGCGAGTAAACATGCAGTCGAACAATAAATAAACGGAGTTTCGATATTCGAAAACAAGGCCTAGGGATCCTACTTTCACTAGTGGACACTCTCAACATTGATCACATAACTGAATAAACAAATACTACTTTCTCTACACTCTCTTGTTGGATGACAAACACCATTCATTGTGTAGGGCTACAAGAGCTCCCTCAAGCCGGAGTTAACAAGCTCCACAACATTCGGTGTTCATATTTAAGTAACCTTAGAGTGCATAATAGACCATTGCAATTATACCGAGTACTAACATAGCATGCACACTTGTCACCGTCAAGCTATGAAAGGGGGAATAGATCGCATCAATACTATCATAGTAATAGTTAACTTCATAATCTACAAGAGATCACAATCATAGCTTATACCAAGTACTACATGATGCACACACTGTCAACATTACATCATGGAGGAGGAATAGACGACTTTAATAACATCACTAGAGTAGCACATAGATGATATTCAACTAGATCACAAAGAGAGAGATGAACCACATAGCTACAGTAGAGCCCTCCTCATCATGGGAGACAGCGATGGCGATGAAGATGGCAGTGGTGTTGATGGAGATGCCTTCCGGGGGCAATTCCCCGTCCCGACGGCGTGCCGGAACAGAGACTTCTGTCCCCCGAATCTTGGCTTCGCGATGGCGGCGGCTCTGGAACTTTTCTCGTATCGTGGCTTATTCTTTTAGGGTTTTCGCGACGGAGGCTTTAAGTAGGCGGAAGGGCAGCCTCGGAGGGGTCCTGGGGCCACCAGACCATATGGGGCGCCCCCCCTTGGCCGCGCCGCCTTGTGGGATGGGGCCACCCTGGCTCCCCTCTGGCCCCTCTTCGGTGCTCTGGAAGCTTCCGGGAAAAATAAGATACTGGGCGTTGATTTCGTCCAATTCCGAGAATATTTCCTTTGTAGGATTTCTGAAACCAAAAACAGCAGAAAATAGGAACTGGCACTTCGGCATCTTGTTAGTAGGTTAGTTCCGGAAAATGCATCAAAACGATATAAAGTGTGAACAAAACATGTAGGTCTTGTCATAAAACTAGCAGAAATTATAGATACGTTTGAGACGTATCACGGTTGCGCCGGGGACATATGCCGGGAGATTGATTAAATCAACCGGCCCATAGTTCCTCACGTAGAAGAAAGTTTGCTGCCATTTCCGGCAAGATTCTAAGCCGGAAAGCCTATAATAAACGCTCCCCTGGCGGGGCGTGAGTATGCATGCCCCGCACTGCACTACTGGTTTAGGGAGAGGGAGTTGTGGATCCTGGATCAAGTTGATCCAGAGGTTGTAGAAGCGGGCGAAGGTTTCAATCGTAGGCCAGAGGCCGATGAATCCTTCCATAAAAGCAACAAGGGAGGAGAGATAAAAGACGGCGTTGCCGGGGAGATGGTGGGGCTGAAGCCGGTAGAAATCGAGAAAGCGCCGGAAGAAATCCAACGCCAGAAGGCCGAGACCGCGCTCAAAATGGGCGGTAAAGACCACCGCTTCACCTGGATTGGGCACAGGCTTGCGCTCATTGCCAGGAATTCGACAGAATACCTCCTCTGGTATCCTGCGGGACCGGTACAACCAGTCTATCTCCACTTGGCTCACGTCGGAGCCCCTTCAGGAGCCGCGCGTGTAAACCGTGGGATTTGGGCCAGCTCCTTGGTCGCGGCTGCCGGCTTCTTCCTCCAGCCCACTGATTTCTTCTTCGGGCCCGCCGGCCTCTTGATCCATGGCATCGTCCTCGTCCAAGATATCTCATATCTTGGGCTCCTCGCTAATCCGAGAGCTACCGGAAAGCCCTAACACAGATTCTTCCGATGCCATTGAGCTAAGGTACTGGTCTTACCTAACAACAAGTTTCACGATCTCTACTCGTTCGCGAAGATCTAAAGACAAGAAAAAAGGAAAGCAAAAAGGCATAAGTAAATCTACCAACCCGGTGAAGAACACGAAGAACGCGAAGAGGGAAAAGTGATGGATCAAGGTGCACTGACTATAAACGAGCGGAGGATGTTCACCGCGACGGTGCGGCACCAGTTCACCGGACGAAGTGGCTCCGGCGAAGAGTGGTGGCGGAGGAGTTCGAGAGGTAGAGCGCTGTGGGACTGAGAGTGGCGAGAATGAGATGGGGAAGACGATGGTGAACCGTCGCCCATATATAGGCGCGGGGCTTAGTGGGTCGAAAACCGCCCGGCCCATGTCCCTTCGACGGTTGGGACGCCACGTGGCGTTGCGATACACGCTGGATCTACCGCGGCCACACGGAGGGCCACAAAGATCAGGTGTGGCGTAATAAATGTGCGCGGGAGACGAGAGATTTGACCCCTGATGTCTACGCACGCTTCTATTCCTGTAGACAGTGTTGGGCCTCCAAGAGCAGAGGTTTGTAGAACAGCAGCAAGTTTCCCTTAAGTGAATCACCCAAGTTTATCGAACTCAGGGAGGTAGAGGTCAAAGATATCCCTCTCAAGCAACCCTGCAATTACGATACAAAAAGTCTCTTGTGTCCCCAACACACCGAATACACTTGTCAGATGTATAGGTGCACTAGTTCGGCGAAGAGATAGTAAGATGCAAGTGATATGGATGAATATGAGTGGTAATAACAATCTGAAATAAATATGACAGCAAGTAAACATGCAGTAGAACAGTAAATAAACGGTGATTCGATATTTGGAAACAAGGCATAGGGATCATATTTTCACTAGTGGACACTCTCAACAATGATCACATAAATAAATAACTTCTCTTCACTTGTGCTACTTCCTCACACTCTCTTGTTGGATAACAAACACCATTCATTGTGTAGGGCTGTAAAAGCACACCTCAAGCCGGAGTAAACAAGCTCCACAACCTCCGGAGTTCATATTTAAGTAACCTCTAGAGTGCATAATAGACCATTGCAATTTAGACCGAGTACTAACATAGCATACTGCATACACACTGTCAACAATAGCTATGAAAGGGGGAATAGATCGCATCAATACTATCATAGTAATAGTTAACTTCATAATCTACAAGAGATTACAATCATAACCTACGCCAAGTACTACATGATGCACACACTCGTCAACATTACATCATGGAGGAGGAATAGACTACTTTAATAACATCACCGGAGTAGCACATAGATTAATAGTGATACAAAGCTCATGATCACATAAAGATCACACCATGGGAGAGAGAGATGAACCACATAGCTACCGGTAGAGCCCTCGGCCTCGGGGGAGAACTACTCCCTCCTCATCATTGGAGACAGTGATGGCGATGAAGATGGCGGTGGTGTCGATGGAGATGACTCCGGGGGCAATTCCCCGTCCCGGCGGCGTGCCGGAACAGAGACTTTTGTCCCCCGAAACGGAGTTTCGCGATGGCGGCGGCGTCCCTGGAGTCTTGCTGGAGTTTCGTCAATTGGTGTCAAGTTTTTAGTTTACGAGGGGTTAAATAGGCGAAGAGGCGGAGTCGGAGGGGCCAGGGGGCCCCTCCCCATAGGCTAGCGCGGCCAGGGGGCCACCCGCGCCGCCATATGGTGTGGGTCCCCTGCTGCCCTTCCTCGTCTCCCCTTCGGACTTCTGGAACCTTCCGTGAAATATAAGATCGTGGGCTTTTGTTTCATCCAATTCCGAGAATATTGCCCGAACAGCCTTTCTGGAACCAAAAACAACAGAAAACAGGAACTGGCAATGTGGCATCTTGTTAATAGGTTAGTTCCGGAAAATGCATCAAAACGATATAAAGTATGGATAAAACATGTAGATATTGTCATAAAACTAGCATGGAACATAAGAAATTATAGATACGTTGGAGACGTATCAAGCATCCCCAAGCTTAGTTCCTACTCGCCCTCGAGTAGGTAAACGATAACAAGGATAATTTCTGAAGTGACATGCTACTATCATAATCTTGATCATACTATTGTAAAGCATATGAGATGAATGAAGTGATTCGAAGCAATGGTAAAGACAATGACTAAACAACTGAATCATATAGCAAAGACTTTTCATGAATAGTACTTTCAAGACAAGCATCAATAAGACTTGCATAGGAGTTAACTCATAAAGCAATAGATTCTTAGTAGAATGTTTTGAAGCAACACAAAGGAAGATATAAGTTTCAGCGGTTGCTTTCAACTTCAACATGTTTATCTCATGGATGTATATCTCATGGATGATTGTCAACACAAAGTAATATGATGAATGCAAATAAGCAAGTATGTAGGAATCAATGCACACAGTTGACACAAGTGTTTTGCTCCTAAGATAGAAAGAAGTAGGTGAACTGACTCAACATAAAGTAAAAGAATGGGCCCTCCGCGGAGGGAAGCATGGATTACTGTTTTTGTGCTAGAGCTTTTCATTTTGAAAACATAGAAACAATTTTGTCAATGGTAGTAATAATTCATATGTGTTATGCATAAGACATCCTATAAATTGCAAGCCTCATGCATAGAATACCAATAGTGCTCGCACCTTGTCCTAATTAGCTTGGATTTACATGGATTATCATTGCATAACATATGTTTCAACCAAGTGTCACAAAGGGGTACCTCTATGCCGCCTGTACAAAGGTCGAAGGAGATAAATCGCATTTGATTTCTCGTTTTTGATAGATCTCAACTAAGGACATCCATACCAGGACAACATAGAAAACAGATAATGGACTCCTCTTTAATGCATAAGCATTCAACAACAGATAATATTCTCATAAGAGATTGAGGATTAATGTCCAAACTGAAACTTCCACCATGATACATGGCTTTAGTTAGCGCCCAATGTTCTTCTCTAACTATATGCATACTCAAACCATTTGATCATGATAAATCACCCTTACTTCAGACAAGACGAACATGCATAGCAACTCACATGATATTCAACAAAGGTGTAATAGTTGATGGCGTCCCCAGAAACATGGTTATCGCTCAACAAGCAACTTATAAGAAATAAGATACATAAGCTACATATTCGTTACCACAATAGTTTTTAAGGCTATTTTCCCATGAGCTATATATTGCAAAGACAAGGAATGAAATTTTAAAGGTAGCACTCAAGCAATTTACTTTGGAATGGCAGAAAAATACCACATGATAGGTAGTTATGGTGGACACAAATGGCATAGGTTTTGGCTCAAGGTTTTGGATGCACGAGAAGCATTCCCTCTCAGTACAAGGCTTTGGCTAGCAAGGTTGTTTGAAGCAAACTCAAGTATGAACCGGTACAGCAAAACTTACATAAGAAAATATTGAAAGCATTATAAGACTCTACACTGTCTCCTTGTTGTTCAAACACTTCACCAGAAAATATCTAGACTTTAGAGAGACCAATCATGTAAACCAAATTTCAACAAGCTCTATGGTAGTTTTTCATTAATAGGTGCAAAGTACATGATGCAAGAGCTTAAACATGATCTATTTGAGCACAACAATTGCCAAGTATCAAATTATTCAAGACAATATACCAATTACCACATGGAGCATTTTCTGTTTCCAAACAAATAGCAATGAACGAAGCAGTTTCAACCTTCGCCATGAACATTAAAAGTAAAGCTAAGAACACCAGTGTTCATATGAACGAGCGGAGCGTGTCTCTCTCCCACACAAGGAATGCTAGGATCCGATTTTATTCAAACACAAACAAAAACAAAAACATACAGACGCTCCAAGTAAAGCATATAAGATGTGACGGAATAGAAATATAGTTTCACTAGAGGTGACCTGATAAGTTGTCGATGAAGAAGGGGATTGCTTGGGCATACCCAAGCTTAGATGCTTGAGTCTTCTTGAAATATGCAGGGATGAACCACGGGGGCATCCCCAAGCTTAGAGTTTTCACTCTTCTTGATCATATTGTATCATCCTCCTCTCTTGATCCTTGAAAACTTCCTCCACACCAAACTCAAAACAAACTCATTAGAGGGTTAGTGCATAATCAAAAATTCACATATTCAGAGGTGACCTAATCATTCTTAACACTTCTGGACATTGCACAAAGCTACTGAAAGTTAATGGAACAAAGAAATCCATTCAACATAGCAAAAGAGGCAATGTGAAATAAAAGGCAGAATCTGTCAAAACAGAACAGTCCGTAAAGACGAATTTTTCAGGGGCACTTAACTTGCTTAGATGAAAAAGCTCAAATTGAATGAAAGTTGCGTACATATCTGAGGATCACACACGAAAATTGGCAGATTTTTCTGAGTTACCTACAGACGGGGCTACTCAATTTCGTGACAGCAAGAAATCTGTTTCTGCGCAGTAATCCAAATCTAGTATCAACCTTACTATCAAAGACTTTACTTGGCACAACACTGCAATAAAATAAAGATAAGGAGAGGTTGCTACAGTAGTAACAACTTCCAAGACACAACAAAACAGTAGCAAAATAAAAGCATGGGTTATCTCCCAAGAAGTGCTTTCTTTATAGCCATTAAGATGGGCTCAGCAATTTTAATGATGCTCACATAAGGATGAGAGTTGGAGCAAAGAGGGCATCGAAAAGCAAGTATGAAACAAATTTAAGCCTAACCCACTTCCTATGAAAAGTAATCTTGTTCACAAATAAATTCATGAAGAACAAAGTGACAAGTATAGGAAGATAAAACTCGAGTAACTTCAAGATTCTCAACATAAAGAGGGGAAACTTAGTATTATTAAGATGCATATAACCATGTTTCCCTATCTCATAATAACTTTCAGTAGCATCATTGATGAAATCCACAATATACCCATCACTTAAAAAATTCTTATCATGGTTCATATGCATAAAAGTATCATTAATTTTGGCATAAGAAAAACTCTTCTCATTAGTAGTAATTGGAATAGGATCATTATCAAAAATTTGAACATGGTAAACAAGTTGCATACTAAGGGAATGGTTTTTGGCAATCCCATCATAACTATTACAAGTTTCATAAGGATAATTATAACCTTTGTCATAGCATTCTTTATAATAGTTGTCAAAGATTGGAGGCATAGTGTCATCATAAGAAATAGAATAGTTATCTTCCATAGTATGTTCATCTGTAACCTTACCATCATTGTTACTAGAAGGAGATGTATCAAGCATATAATCATCAGTAGCAAAAGGATTTTCAAACACCTCATCCCCAAGCTTAGAGCTTTCTATATCATTATGGGAAGAAGCATGAATAGTACTAATACTATGGCAATTATTAACATCATCATTTTCAGAATTAGTTTCCTAGAGATTTTCAATATCAAAAGTAGTGTGCTCCTCTAAATCATAATCGCTAATGTACGTAAAGGGCATAGGAAGATCATTGTACTCAGATTCATTATCATAATAATCATTAGGAGCAACATACTTACGGTTACCTATCGTTATCTCATACACGCGGTGATATGCCGTTACCTATTTCTTTTTATTCCCCCTCTTTTTCTTCTTCTTCGTTCCCTTCTTCTTCTTCTTCTTCTTTTTCTTCTCCACGTTCCCTTCTTTAGGAGGAAGAGGCTTGAAGGGAGGCTTCTCCACAGAACCTGATTTATTTCCAGAAACAATAGAAGAAACTTGGGAGGATTCCTCCTTTTCATTAATAAGTTTAAAACACACAGCGGTCCTATCATATTTTGGCAAAGTGTCATCTTCTAAAATATTCTGTATGTAAGCATTTGTATGGCAATTATTAATGCAATAAGAAAGACACCCATGCAGGACACTATCAATATCAAGATCACTCATATGTAACAAAGAAATTTTTCTTGATAACTCTTCACACCCCAAAAATAAAGTAAGTTCATCATGCTGATTAGGAAGGATTTCATCATCACAATACAAATTTGCAGCACTCATGGGGTTCGAATTATCATTGGAGGAGCATTGAAAATTAAAATGACCCACTCTATGGCAAAGTTCACAAATAAAAGGATAGAGGTCACAAACTTTTTCACCAAGATAATCTAGAGCCCTAAACCACTTTCTAGTCTTTTCATTCCTATGATGAATACAATATTCATCTTCGATTTGATTAATTCCACAAGGTCTATGCATTCCACAAAAATTAACATGCTTATAAGAAATAGTATTTTCAGAAGTTTGGGCATGTTTATTGCAATCATTAACAACAATTTCATTTTCCATGCTAGTGTCTTTAAAAGGTTCATGATACATGTACCAATTTTCCTTAGGAACATTAATATGAGAAGCAAAGGCTCTATAGCAATCGACCATAATTTGAGGATCAAGACCATATTTAGCACTAAGCTCTTGAAAAACAACAGTTTCAATGAAAGACTTAATGCATTCATATTCATAGTTTATACCTGATTCTTTACCTTTGTCGTTCTCCCAATCTTCAGTATTCTCCTGAATCCGATCAAGAAGGTCTCGTTTAAACTCTTCTTTGTTGCGCGTGAATGATCCGGAACAAGTAGCATCCAGCAAGGTTTTATCTTGAAAAGAAAGTCTTGCATACAAATTATCAATGATGATATTACCAGGAAGCTCATGAATGGGGCATTTGAGCATTAAAGACTTCAATCTCTCCCATGCTTGGGCAATACTCTCTCCATCATGAGGCCAGAAATTATATATGCGGTTTCGATCTTTGTGAATTTCACTTGGAGGATAGAATTTAGAATAAAATAGAGGCACAATATCCTTCCAATCAAGAGAATGCCCATCCTTCAGTAATTTATACCAATGCGCCGCTTTACCAGACAACGACATAGAGAATAATTTCTTCCTAACTTCACCCATAGAAATACCTGCACACTTGAATAACCCGCATAATTCATGTAGAAACAATAGAATGATCTCCAGGATGAACAGTTCCATCCCCTTCATAGCGGTTATCCACAACAAGTTCAATAATTTTCATGGGTATCTTGAAAGGAAAACTTTCAGTAGGTGGATTTAAAATATCACAAGCATTATTAGAGTTATCGCATATGGGAGATAAAACATTATCAGAGCAAATTTTCTCCCCTAAAGATGGGAAGCTAAAAAGATCACAAAAACTAGCTTCCCCAAGCTTAGACTTCTCCATAGCATTAGCAGTAATTGCGTTCATACTAATAACATTGCTACTATCATGCAAATAAGGTTCCATAGGTTTTTTAATTTTCGCATCAAACAATTCATATCTTAAATCAGGAAATAGATTAAAAAGCTCACTATTGTTTTCCATTATGCCTAACTAGTGAAAAATAAAAACAAGAAACAAAAAGATGCAATTGCAGGATCTAAAGGAAATAGCTTCGAGCACTCACACACCGGCAACAGTGCTAGGAAATAGCTTAGTAGTCGGAGGATGTGAATACCTTTTACCTTACCTCCCCGACAACGGCGCCAGAAAATAGCTTGATGTCTACGCACGCTTCTATTCCCGTAGACAGGTGTTGGGCCTCCAAGAGCGAGAGGTTTGTAGAACAGCGAGCAAGTTTCCCTTAAGTGAATCACCCAAGGTTTATCGAACTCAGGGAGGTAGAGGTCAAAGATATCCCTCTCAAGCAACCCTGCAATTACGATACAAGAAGTCTCTTGTGTCCCCAACACACCTAATACACTTGTCAGATGTATAGGTGCACTAGTTCGGCGAAGAGATAGTAAGATGCAAGTGATATGGATGAATATGAGTGGTAATAACAATCTGAAATAAATATGGCAGCAAGTAAACATGCAGTAGAACAGTAAATAAACGGTGATTTCATATTTGGAAACAAGGCCTAGGGATCATACTTTCACTAGCGGACACTCTCAACAATGATCACATAAATAAATAACTTCTCTTCACTTGTGCTACTTTCTCACACTCTCTTGTTGGATAACAAACACCATTCATTGTGTAGAGCTATAAAAGCACACCTCAAGCCGGAGTAAACAAGCTCCACAACCTCCGGAGTTCATATTTAAGTAACCTCTAGAGTGCATAATAGACCATTGCAATTTAGACCGAGTACAAACATAGCATACACACTGTCAACAATAGCTATGAAAGGGGGAATAGATCGCATCAATACTATCATAGTAATAGTTAACTTCATAATCTACAAGAGATTACAATCATAACCTACGCCAAGTACTACATGATGCACACACTGTCAACATTACATCATGGAGGAGGAATAGACTACTTTAATAACAACACTAGAGTAGCACATAGATTAATAGTGATACAAAGCTCATGATCACATAAAGATCACACCATGGGAGAGAGAGATGAACCACATAGCTACCGGTAGAGCCCTCAGCCTCGGGGGAGAACTACTCCCTCCTCATCATGGGAGACAGCGATGGCGATGAAGATGGCGGTGGTGTCGACGGAGATGACTCCGGGGGCAATTGCCCGTCCCGGCGGCGTGCCGGAACAGAGACTTCTGTCCCCGGAAACGGAGTTTCGCGATGGCGGCGGCGTCCCTGGAGTCTTTCTGGAGTTTCGTCAATTGGTGTCGAGTTTTTAGGTCACGAGGGGTTAAATAGGCGAAGAGGCGGAGTCGGAGGGGCCGGGGGCCCCCTCCCCATAGGCCGGCGCGGCCGAGGGGCCACCCGCGCCGCCATATGGTGTGGGTCCCCTGCTGCCCTTCCTCGTCTCCCCTTCAGACTTCTGGAACCTTCCGTGAAATATAAGATCGTGGGCTTTTGTTTCGTCAAATTCCGAGAATATTGCCCGAACAGCCTTTCTGGAACCAAAAACAACAGAAAACAGGAACTGGCACTGTGGCATCTTGTTAATAGGTTAGTTCCGGAAAATGCATCAAAACGATATAAAGTATGGATAAAACATGTAGATATTGTCATAAAACTAGCATGGAACATAAGAAATTATAGATACGTTGGAGACGTATCAACCCCCGCTGACACTGCAGCGTCAGTCACAGTGCACATGTCACTGATAGGCACAATTATCGAGATATTCTCGACTTCGTCGAGGATAATTTAATGACAAAGAAACCGTCGAAAAGAAGCCGGAAGGGTTTCGAGGAGTTCGGTTTACCGGTATGACATCGGTTAGGTATAAGTGGAAATCGAAATTATTAATCGGTACGTTCGGAAAGGGAACCTGGCATGGTCCGTCACATGAATCAGCCGGGCCACACCAGCTTCGGGGGCTAATGTGGGGGGCTGACCCCCGGTAGGTCAAGACTACGGAAAATATGCCATGATTAACCATTTGTATACCGGATTAGAGATTAATCCAGATCCTGAGAGTTAAGTTTAATAATGAAAAGTTGGTACAATCCGGTATACAGGGAGGGGTATGCCGGAGTGCGGGAAGCAGAAGAGATTGAGCTGCGAAGGCAAAGAAGCTGGAGCTCACAAGTAAAGATACAAGAGATTCGGCATAGGCTCAACTGTAGCATGTCGGCATCCCGGTCAAAGATTCCCTCCAGGACTGAAGGACAAGATGAGTGAAGCACTTCAGCTTTAATCGAAGCCCTGACGCCAAAGCAGACGATGGCGTAAAAGAAGCCGGACAAGGTCATCAGCCCTTTGATTAAAGAAAGGAGTGTCATCCCTGGAGCCAAAGAAGCTTTATAAAGTAGCTTAGGTCACCAAAGATACCCCTAGGGTTTCTTCCCCTGTAAGCCTCCTCTCCAGTATATAAGAGGGGGACCCTTGAGCGGGAGAGTTCGAACAGAGAGATAGATCCTTGAGCTGTAGGTTTTCACCTTGTAGTCCATACATCTTCAACCTCTGGCCGTTTGGCTAAGTTCCTGAGTTCAATACAGCTCTGAGTTCTACCTCCCTTTTCCTCTAAACCTTCCCCTCACCCGGATCCTTGATACGTCTCCAACGTATCGATAATTTCTTGTGTTCCATGCCACATTATTGATGTTATCTACATGTTTTATGCACACTTTATGTCATATTCGTGCATTTTCTGGAACTAACCTATTAACAAGATGCCGAAGTGCCGGTTCTCGTTTTCTCGCTGTTTTTGGTTTCAGAAATCCTAGTAACGAAATATTCTCGGAATCGGACGAAATCAACGCCAAAGTTCCTATTTTCATCGGAAGCATCCAGAACACCCGGGAAGGACCAGAGGGGGGGCACTGGGCCCCCAGACCCTAGGCCGGCGCGGCCTAGGCCTTGGCCGCGCCGCCCTATGGTGTCGTCGCCCCTTCGACCTTCCTGCGCCGCCTCTTCGCCTATATAAAGCCCCTGGATCAGAAAACCCGATACCAATCGACGAAACCCACAGAAACCTGCCAGAGCCGCCGCCATCGCGAAGCCAAGATCTGGGGGACAGGATCTCTGTTCCGGCACCCTGCCGGAGCGGGGAAGTGCCCCCGGAAGGCTTCTCCATCGACACCGCTGCCATCTCCACCGCCATCTTCATCACCGCTGCTGCTCCCATGAGGAGGGAGTAGTTCTCCATCGAGGCTCGGGGCTGTACCGGTAGCTATGTGGTTCATCTCTCTCCTATGTAGTTCAATACAATAATCTCATGAGCTGCCTTACATGATTGAGATTCATATGATGATGCTTGTAATCTAGATGTCATTATGCTAGTCAAGTGGGTTTTACTTATGTGATCTCCGGAGACTCCTAGTCCCACGTGTGTAAAGGTGACAGTGTGTGCACCGTGTGGGTCTCTTAGGCTAGATTTCACGAATACTTATTCACTGTTGAATGGCGTAGTGAAGTGCTTATTTATATCTCTTTATGATTGCGGCATGTTGTATCACAATTTATCTATGTGCTACTCTAGTGATGTGTTATTAAAGTAGTTTTATTCCTCCTGCATGTGTGCAAAGGTGACAGTGCGTGCACCGTGTTAGTACTTGGTTTATGCTATGATCATGATCTCTTGTAGATTATGGAGTTAACTATTGCTATGATATATTGATGTGATCTATTCCTCCTACATATGCATGAAGGTGACAGTGTGCATGCTATGCTAGTACTTGGGTTAGTAGCGTTGATCTATCTTACACTAAAGGTTACTTAAACATGAGCATTATTGTGGAGCTTGTTAACTCCGGCATTGAGGGTTCGTGTAATCCTACGCAATGTGTTCATCATCCAACAAAAGTGTAGAGTATGCATTTATCTGTTACGTTATGTGATCGATGTTGAGAGTGTCCACTAGTGAAAGTCTATTCCCTAGGCCTTGTTCCTAAATACTGCTGAGTTACTACTGCTTGTTTACTGTTTTACTGCGTTACTACTGCTGCAATACCACCACCATCAACTACACGCCAAGCACTTTTCTGGCACCGTTGCTACTGCTCATACTTATTTATACCACCTGTATTTCACTATCTCTTCGCCGAACTAGTGCACCTATTAGGTGTGTTGGGGACACAAGAGACTTCTTGCTTTGTGGTTGCGGGGTTGCATGAGAGGGATATCTTTGACCTCTTCCTCCCTGAGTTCGATAAACCTTGGGTATCCACTTAAGGGAAACTTGCTGCTGTTCTACAAACCTCTCCTCTTGGAGGCCCAACACTGTCTACAAGAATAGAAGCTCCCGTAGACATCAAGCACTTTTCTGGCGCCGTTGCCGGGGAGGAAAGGTAAAAAGGCTCTCATACTACGGTCTCAGGTAAAGTATTTTTCACGGCGCCGTTGTGTGTGTGCTCAAAGCTATTTCCTTTAGATCCTGCAATTGCATCTTTTTGTTTCTTGTTTACACTAGTTTGGCATAATGGACAACAATGAGCTTCTTGTTCTATTTCCTGATTTAAAACATGGATTGTTTGATGCGAAAATTAAAAAACCTATGAAATCTTATTTGCATGCTTGGTAGTAATATTAGTATGAACGCTTTGAACACCAATGTTGCTAATGATATAGAAAGTTCTAAGCTTGGGGAAGCTGGTTTTCATGATATTTTTAGTCCCCCAAGCATTGAGGAGAAAATTTTCTTTGATGATACTTTGCCTCCTATTTCTGATGATTATAATGATAGTGGTCTTTTGGTGCCACTTACTATGGAGAGTAAATTTTGTTGTGATTATACTATGCCTCCTACACTTGATGAGAATAATAATGATAGCTACTTTGTTGAATTTGCTCCCACTACAACTAATAAAATTGATTATGCTTATGTGGAGAGTAATAATTTTATGCATGAGACTCATGATAAGAATGCTTTATGTGATAGTTATATTGTTGAGTTTGCTCATGTTGCTACTGAAAGTTATTATGAGAGAGGAAAATATGGTTGTAGAAATTTTCATGTTACTAAAATGCCTCTCTATGTGCTGAAATTTTTGATGCTACACTTGTTTTATCTTCCTATGCTTGTTACTTTGCTCTTCATGAACTTGTTTATTTACAAGATTCCTATGCATAGGAAGAATGTTAGACTTAAATGTGTTTTGAATTTGCCTCTTGATGCTCTCTTTTGCTTCAAATACTATTTCTTGCGAGTGCATCATTAAAACTGCTGAGCCCATCTTAATGGCTATAAAGAAAAGAACTTCTTGGGAGATAACCCATGTGTTATTTTGCTACAGTACTTTGTTTTATATTTGTGTCTTGGAAGTTGTTTACTACTGTAGCAACCTCTCCTTATCTTAGTTTTGAGTTTTGTTGTGCCAAGTAAAGTCTTTGATAGAAAAGTAAGTACTAGATTTGGATTACTGCGCAGTTCCAGATTTCTTTGCTGTCACGAATCTGAGCCCACTGCCCTGCAGGAAGCTCAGAAAATTATGCCAATTTACGTGCATGATCCTCAGATATGTACGCAACTTTCATTCAATTTGAGCATTTTCATTTGAGCAAGTCTGGTGGCCTAATAAAATCCATCTTTACGGACTGTTCTGTTTTGACAGATTCTGCCTTTTATTTCGCATTGCCTCTTTTGCTATGTTGGATGAATTTCTTTGATCCATTGATGTCCAGTAGCTTTATGCAATGTCCAGAAGTGTTAAGAATGATTGTGTCACCTCTGAACATGTTAATTTTTATTGTCCACTAACCCTCTAATGAGTTGTTTCGAGTTTGGTGTGGAGGAAGTTTTCAAGGGTCAAGAGAGGAGGATGATATACTACGATCAAGGAGAGTGAAAGCTCTAAGCTTGGGGATGCACCCGGTGGTTCACCCCTGCATATATCAAGAAGACTCAAGCGTCTAAGCTTGGGGATGCCCAAGGCATCCCCTTCTTCATCGACAACATTATCAGGTTCCTCCCCTGAAACTATATTTTTATTCCATCACATCTTATGTGCTTTTACTTGGAGCGTCTGTTTGTTTGCTTTTGTTTTTGTTTGTGTTTGAATAAATTGGATTACATCATGCTTGTGTGGGAGAGAGACACGCTCCTCTGGTTCATATGAACACATGTGTTCTTAGCTCATAATATTCATGGCGAAGTTTCCTCTTCGTTAAATTGTTATATGGTTGGAATTGGAAAATGATACATGTAGTAATTGCTATAATGTCTTGGATAATGTGATACTTGGCAATTGTTGTGCTCATGTTTAAGCTCTTGCATCATATACTTTGCACCCATTAATGAAGAAATACATAGAGCATGCTAAAATTTGGTTTGCATAATTGGTCTCTCTAAGGTCTAGATAATTTCTAGTAAGGTGTTTGAACAACAAGGAAGACGATGTATAGTCTTATAATACTTGTAATATGTCTTTTATGTGAGTTTTGCTGTACTAGTTCATCCTTGTGTTTGCCTCAAATAACCTTGCTAGCCTAAACCTTGTATCGAGAGGGAATACTTCTCATGCATCCAAATACTTGAGCCAACACTATGCCATTTGTGTCCACCATACCTACCTACTACATGGTATTTCTCCGCCATTCCAAAGTAAATTGCTTGAGTGCTACCTTTAAACAATTCAAAATTTATTACCTCTTATTTGTGTCAATGTTTTATAGCTCATGAGGAAGTATGTGGTGTTTATCTTTCAATCTTGTTGGGCAACTTTCACCAATGGACTAGTGGCTTCATCCGCTTATCCAATAATTTTGCAAAAAGAGCTGGCAATGGGATTCCCAGTCCCAAATTAATTAACAAAAATAGACACTCCTCCATGGTATGTGATTGTTGGACGGCACCCGAAGGATTCGGTTAGCCATGGCTTGTGTAAGCAAAGGTTGGGAGGAGTGTCATCATAATAAAACTAAAATAAAAGGGCACTCCTTCATGGTATGAGATTGTTGGCAGGCACCCGAGGATTCGGTTAGCCATGGTTTGTGAAAGAAAGGTTGGAAGGAGTGCCATCCAAAAATAAAATAAAATGGGAGCCGCTCTTTGAAGGTTTGTCCGGCAAGGGGGTTAGAGTACCCGCTACCATTCGTTGACAACAACAAACACCTCTCAAAACTTTACTTTTATGCTCTCTTTATGTTTTCAAAATCAAAGCTCTAGCACAAATATAGCAATCGATGCTTTCCTCTTTGAAGGACCATTCTTTTACTTTTATTGTTGAGTCGGTTCACCTATTTCTCTCCACCTCAAGAAGCAAACACTTGTGTGAACTGTGCATTGATTCTTACATATTTGCATATTGCATTTGTTATATTGCTTTGCATTGACAATTATCCATGAGATATACATGTTATAAGTTGAAAGCAACCGCTGAAACTTCATCTTCCTTTGTGTTGTTTCAATACCTTTACTTTGAATTATTGCTTTATGAGTTAACTCTTATGCAAGACTTATTGATGCTTGTCTTGAAGTGCTATTCATGAAAAGTTTTTGCTATATGATTCACTTGTTTACTCATGTCATTACATTGTTTTGATCGCTGCATTCACTACATATGCCTTACAAATAGTATGATCAAGATTATGATGGCATGTTACTCCAGAAATTATCTTTGTTATCGTTTTACCTGCTCGGGACGAGCAGAACTAAGCTTGGGGATGCTGATACGTCTCCAACGTATCGATAATTTCTTGTGTTCCATGCCACATTATTGATGTTATCTACATGTTTTATGCACACTTTATGTCATATTCGTGCATTTTCTGGAACTAACCTATTAACAAGATGCCGAAGTGCCAGTTCCCGTTTTCTGCTGTTTTTGGTTTCGAAATCCTAGTAACGAAATATTCTCGGAATCGGACGAAATCAACGCCAAAGTTCCTATTTTCATCGGAAGCATCCAGAACACCCGGGAAGGACCAGAGGGGGGGCACTGGGCCCCCAGACCCTAGGCCGGCGCGGCCCAGGCCCTGGCCGCGCCGCCCTATGGTGTCGTCGCCCCTTCGACCTTCCTGCGCCGCCTCTTCGCCTATATAAAGCCCCTGGATCAGAAAACCCGATACCAATTGACGAAACCCACAGAAACCTGCCAGAGCCGCCGCCATCGCGAAGCCAAGATCTGGGGACAGGATCTCTGTTCCGGCACCCTGCCGGAGCGGGGAAGTGCCCCCGGAAGGCTTCTCCATCGACACCGCTGCCATCTCCACCGCCATCTTCATCACCGCTGCTGCTCCCATGAGGAGGGAGTAGTTCTCCATCGAGGCTCGGGGCTGTACCGGTAGCTATGTGGTTCATCTCTCTCCTATGTAGTTCAATACAATAATCTCATGAGCTGCCTTACATGATTGAGATTCATATGATGATGCTTGTAATCTAGATGTCATTATGCTAGTCAAGTGGGTTTTACTTATGTGATCTCCGGAGACTCCTAGTCCCACGTGTGTAAAGGTGACGAGTGTGTGCACCGTGTGGGTCTCTTAGGCTAGATTTCACAGAATACTTATTCACTCGTTGAATGGCGTAGTGAAGTGCTTATTTATATCTCTTTATGATTGCGGCATGTTGTATCACAATTTATCTATGTGCTACTCTAGTGATGTGTTATTAAAGTAGTTTTATTCCTCCTCGCATGTGTGCAAAGGTGACAGTGCGTGCACCGTGTTAGTACTTGGTTTATGCTATGATCATGATCTCTTGTAGATTATGGAGTTAACTATTGCTATGATATATTGATGTGATCTATTCCTCCTACATATGCATGAAGGTTACAAGTGTGCATGCTATGCTAGTACTTGGGTTAGTAGCGTTGATCTATCTTACACTAAAGGTTACTTAAACATGAGCATTATTGTGGAGCTTGTTAACTCCGGCATTGAGGGTTCGTGTAATCCTACGCAATGTGTTCATCATCCAACAAAAGTGTAGAGTATGCATTTATACTGTTCTGTTATGTGATCGATGTTGAGAGTGTCCACTAGTGAAAGTCTATTCCCTAGGCCTTGTTCCTAAATACTGCTGAGTTACTACTTGCTTGTTTACTTGTTTCTATCGCGTTACTACTGCTCGCAATACCACCACCATCAACTACACGCCAAGCACTTTTCTCGGCACCGTTGCTACTGCTCATACTTATTTATACCACCTCGTATTTCACTATCTCTTCGCCGAACTAGTGCACCTATTAGGTGTGTTGGGGACACAAGAGACTTCTTGCTTTGTGGTTGCGGGGTTGCATGAGAGGGATATCTTTGACCTCTTCCTCCCTGAGTTCGATAAACCTTGGGTATCCACTTAAGGGAAACTTGCTGCTGTTCTACAAACCTCTCCTCTTGGAGGCCCAACACTGTCTACAAGAATAGAAGCTCCCGTAGACATCAATCCTCAAGCGTACATCCGGCCCAACTTAAGCCATCATATGGCATATGCTGTTACACCACGACGACAGGTGGAGCAATAGGTATACAAATAAAATCATTGTTGTTGGTGCTAGTAAAGTAACAAAACTTAGTATTTTCAGCGGAACCCATTTTAGCAAAATTAAAACTAAGCAAAAGAAATAACAGCTATTATAGAAACAATTTTTGTGTTTTTGATATAAAGACAACTATAAACGACACTATTTTTTGTGTTTTTGATATAATAAAGAAAACAAGACAAAATAAAGTAAAGTAAGCAAACTATAACAAAGTAAATATATTGGAGATGAGAGACTCCCCTTGCAGAAATCCTCTTTCTCCCTGGCAACGGCGCCAGAAAATCTTGCTGTGTGCAGCTTGCCGTGGGAGTTGGAAATCTCTATGGTGTAACTTTTCTTTAGTTCCCCGGCAACGGCGCCAGAAAATCTTGATGGTGCTCCGGTGATGGCACTAGACAATCTTGCTGAGCGTTGTTGTGGAAGAAGTTGGGAAACCCCAAGAGGAAGGTGTGATGAGCACAGCAGCAAGTTTTCCCTCAGTACGAAACCAAGGTTTAATCAGTCAGTAGGAGAAAGGTGTGACTTCTGAAGGTGTTGCTAGCTGACTAGTGGCAGGAGGCACTACCGGCGTCAGCAACAACGTTGAACCTGCACACAACACAACCAAAGTACTTTGCCCCAACTTGCAGTGAGTTTGTCAATCTCACTGGTTTGCTGAACACAAAGGATTAGATGTATTGAGTGGAAAGAGATGTTTGCAGAAAGTAAACAGAATAGGATTGCAGTAGATGAATTTATCAGTGTAAAGGAAGCAGGACCGGGGTCCACAGTTCACTAGAGGTGTCTCTCCATAAAGATAAATAGCATGTTGGGTGAAGAAATTACAGTTGGGAAATTGATAGAATATTGACCATACATGACAAGATGATTACTATGAGATTTTATTAGGCATTATAACATAATACATAGACCGTAATCCAACTGCGTCTATGACTAATAATCCACCTTCCGGTTATCGTCTGAACCCCTTTCAATATTAAGTTGCAAGCAACAGATTATCGCATTAAGCAATGTGTGTAAAGTAAACAAAAGAATTACCCTTCGGATAAAATATTGTTGTTTTCTCCCTAGTAGCAACAGTACATCTACATTCTTAGAAGTTCATGTCACTCTCCCAGATTACTATAGGCATGAACCTACTATCGAGCATAAATACCCTCTTTTGGAGTCACAAGCATCTACTTGGCCAGAGTTTCTACTAGCAACGGAGAGCATGCAAGATCACAAATAACATATGACATGAATATATAATCGACCTCAACATAGTATACAATATTCATTGGATCCCAACAAACGCAACATGTAGGATTACATAAGGATGATCTTGATCATGTAGGGCAGCTCACCAGATCTAAACATGAGGCACAAATTGGAGATGACGTCAACCATCTAGCTACTGCTATGGACCCATAGTCCAAGGATGAACTACTCACGCATCACTTCGGAGGCGGGCATGGCGATGTAGATGCCGGGAAGAGCTTCAGAACCCCCCGAGATGGGTTCTGTGATGGCAGCCGCGATGGAACTTTTCATGGATGGAGGCTCGGGTATCCAGGGTTTCCCCGAGAAGATGTATAAATAGGCGTAGGATTTAGGTCGGTGGGGTGCCTGTGGGGCCCACACCACCCCAAGGCGCGAGCCACACCTAGGTCATGCCATGGGGTGGTCTAGCCGCCCTGTGGCGCCTCTTCGACCCCCCTCTAGACTTCGTCTTCGTTTGGGTAAAATATTGACTTTGGCTTTTGTTTCGTCCAATTCCGAGAATTTTTCCTATACAACTTTTCTGAAATACAAAAACAGCAGAAAACAGGGAACTGGCACTGTGGCATCTTGTTAATAGGTTAGTGCTGGAAGTCATATAAAAGTGCATCAAAATGTAAGCAAAACATATATGAATTGGTGTAAAACAAGCATGTAGCATCAAAAAATATAGATACGTTTGAGACCTATCAGTATCTCCCGAGGGCGGTGATAACGCGTGAAGCACACGTCCGTTGGGAACCCCAAGAGGAAGGTGTGATGCGTACAACACCAAGTTTTCCCTCAGTAAGAAACCAAGGTTATCGAACCAGTAGGAGTCAAGGGCCACGTGAAGGTTGTTGGTGACGGAGTGTAGTGCGGCGCAACACCAGGGATTCCGGCGCCAACGTGGAACCTGCACAACAAAATCACAATACTTTGCCCCAACTTAACAGTGAGGTTGTCAATCTCACCGGCTTGCTGTAAACAAAGGATTAAACGTATGGTGTGGAAAATGATGTTTGTTTGCGAAGAACGATAGAGAACGAGAGTTTGCGTAGATTGTATTTCAGATGTAAAAGAATGGACCGGGGTCCACAGTTCACTAGTGGTGTCTCTCCAATAAGAAATAGCATGTTGGTCTGAACAAATTACAGCTTGGGCAATTGACAAATAGAGAGGGCATAACAATGCACATACATATCACAATGACTAATATGAGATTTAATCAGGGCATTACGACAAAGTACATAGACCGCTATCCAGCATGCATCTATGCCTAAAAAGTCCACCTTCGGGTTAGCGTCCGCACCCCTTCCAGTATTAAATTTGCAAACAACAGACAATTGCATTAAGTATGGTGCGTAATGTAATCAACACAAATATCCTTAGACAAAGCATTGATGTTTTATCCCTAGTGGCAACAGCACATCCACAACCTTAGAACTTTCTGTCACTCGTCCCGCATTCAATGGAGGAATGAACCCACTATCGAGCATAAATACTCCCTCTTGGAGTCACAAGTATCAACTTGGCCAGAGCCTCTACTAGCAACGGAGAGCATGCAAGAACATAAACAACACATATATGATAGATCAATAATCAACTTGACATTGTATTCCATATTCATCGGATCCCAACAAACACAACATGTAGCATTACAAATAGACGATCTTGATCATGATAGGCAGCTCACAAGATCTAACATGATAGCACAAGAGGAGAAGACAACCATCTAGCTACTGCTATGGACCCATAGTCTAGGGATGAACTACTCACACATCAGTCCGGAGGCGATCATGGTGATATAGAGTCCTCCGGGAGATGATTTCCCTCTCCGGCAGGGTGCCGGAGGCGATCTCCTGAATCCCCCGAGATGGGATTGGCGGCGGCGGCGTCTCTGGAACTTTTTCCGTATCGTGGCTCTCGGTAATAGGGTTTTCGCGACGGAGAGTTTAAGTAGGCGGAAGGGCAGAGTCGGAGGGCTGACGAGGGGCCCACACCATAGGGCGGCGCGGGCCCCCCTTGGCCGCGCCGCCTTGTGGTGTCGCCACCTCGTGGCCCCACTTCGTATGCTCTTCAGTCTTCTGGAAGCTCCGTGGAAAAATAAGACCCTGGGCGTTGATTTCTGAAACCAAAAACAGCAGAAAACAGGAACTGGCGCTTCGGCATCTTGTCAATAGGTTAGCGCCGGAAAATGCATAATAATGACATAAAGTGTGTATAAAACATGTGAGTATTGTCATAAAAGTACCATGGAACATAAGAAATTATAGATACGTTTGAGACGTATCAAGCATCCCCAAGCTTAGTTCCTACTCGCCCTCGAGTAGGTAAACGATAACAAGGATAATTTCTGAAGTGACATGCTATCATAATCTTGATCAATACTATTGTAAAGCATATGAGATGAATGAAGTGATTCGAAGCAATGGTAAAGATAATGATTAAACAACTGAATCATATAACAAAGACTTTTCATGAATAGTACTTTCAAGACAAGCATATATAAGACTTGCACAGGAGTTAACTCATAAAGCAATAAATTCTTAGTAGAAAGTTTTGAAGCAACACAAAGGAAGATATAAGTTTCAGTAGTTGCTTTCAACTTCAACATGTTTATCTCATGGATATGTCTCATGGATAATTGTCAACACAAAGTAATATGATGAATGCAAATAAGCAAGTATGTAGGAATCAATGCACACAGTTGACACAAGTGTTTGCTCCTAAGATAGAAGAAATAGGTAAACTGACTCAACATAAAGTAAAAGAAATGGCCCTTCGCAGAGGGAAGCATGGATTACTATTTTTGTGCTAGAGCTTTTCATTTTGAAAACATAGAAACAATTTTTTCAACGGTAGTAATAATTCATATGTGTTATGCATAAGACATCCTATAAGTTGCAAGCCTCATGCATAGAATACCAATAGTCCTCGCACCTTGTCCTAATTAGCTTGGATTTACATGGATTATCATTGCATAACATATGTTTCAACCAAGTGTCACAAAGGGGTACCTCTATGCCGCCTGTACAAAGGTCCAAGGAGATAGATCGCATTTGATTTCTCGTTTTTGATATATCTCAACTAAGGACATCCATACCGGGACAACATAGAAAACAGATAATGGACTCCTCTTTAACGCATAAGCATTCAACAACAGATAATATTCTCATAAGAGATTGAGGATTGATGTCCAAGCTGAAACTTCCACCATGATTCATGGATTTAGTTAGCGGCCCAATGTTCTTCTCTAACAATATGCATACTCAAACCATTTGATCATGATAAATCACCCTTACTTCGGACAAGACGAACAGTGCATAGCAACTCACATGATATTCAACAAAGGTGTAATAGTTGATGGCGTCCCCGTAAACATGGTTACCGCTCCACAAGCAACTTATAAGAAATAAGACACATAAGCTACATATTCAATACCACAATAGTTTTTAAGGCTATTTTCCCATGAGCTATATATTGCAAAGACAAGGAATGAAATTTTAAAGGTAGCACTCAAGTAATTTACTTTGGAATGGCAGAGAAATACCATGTAGTAGGTAGGTATGGTGGACACAAATGGCATAGTTTTTGGCTCAAGGTTTTGGAAGCACGAGAAGTATTCCCTCTCAATACAAGGCTTTGGCTAGCAAGGTTGTTTGAAGCAAACACAAGTATGAACCGGTACAGCAAAACTTACATAAGAACATATTGCAAGCATTATAAGACTCTACACTATCTTCCTTGTTGTTCAAACACCTCACCAGAAAATATCTAGACTTTAGAGAGACCAATCATGCAAACCAAACTTCAACAAGCTCTATGGTAGTTCTTCATTAATAGGTACAAAGTACATGATGCAAGAGCTTAAACATGATCTATTTGAGCACAACAATTGCCAAGTATCAAATTATTCAAGACATTATACCAATTACCACATGAAGCATTTTCAGTTTCCAACCATATAACAACGAACGTAGCAGTTTCAACCTTCGCCATGAACATTAAAAGTAAAGCTAAGAACACCAGTGTTCATATGCAACAGCGGAGCGTGTCTCTCTCCCACACAAAGAATGCTAGGATCCGATTTTATTCAAACAAAAACAAAAACAAAAACAAAAACATACAGACGCTCCAAGTAAAGCACATAAGATGTGACGGAATAAAAATATAGTTTCACTAGAGGTGACCTGATAAGTTGTCGATGAAGAAGGGGATGCCTTGGGCATCCCCAAGCTTAGATGCTTGAGTCTTCTTGAAATATGCAGGGATGAACCACGGGGGCATCCCCAAGCTTAGACTCTTCACTCTTCTTGATCATATTGTATCATCCTCCTCTCTTGATGCTTGAAAATTTCCTCCACACCAAACTCAAAACAAACTCATTAGAGGGTTAGTGCATAATTAAAAATTCACATATTCAGAGATGACATAATCATTCTTAACACTTATGAACATTGCACAAAGCTACTGAAAGTTAATGGAACAGAGAAATCCATCCACCATAGCGAACAGGCAATGCGAAATAAAAGGCAGAATCTGTCAAAACAGAACAGTCCGTAAAGACGAATTTTTCAGGGGCACTTAACTTGCTCAGATGAAAAAGCTCAAATTTAATGAAAGTTGCATACATATCTGAGGATCACGCACGTAAATTGGCAGATTTTTCTGAGTTACCTACAGACGGGGCTACTCAATTTCGTGACAGCAAGAAATCTGTTTCTGCGCAGTAATCCAATTCTAGTATCAACCTTACTATCAAAGACTTTACTTGGCACAACAATGCAATAAAATAAAGATAAGGAGAGGTTTCTACAGTATTAACAACTTCCAAGACTCAAATATAAAACAAAAGTGCAGAAATAAAATAATGGGTTGTCTCCCATAAGCGCTTTTCTTTAACGCCTTTCAGCTAGGCGCAGAAAGTGTGAATCAAGTATTATCAAGAGATGAAGCATCAACATCATAATTTGTTCTAATAATAGAATCAAAAGGTAACTTCATTCTATTTCTAGGGAAGTGTTCCATACCTTTCTTGAGAGGAAATTGATACTTAATATTCCCTTCCTTCATATCAATAATAGCACCAACAGTTCGAAGAAAAGGTCTTCCCAAAATAATGGGACAAGATGCATTGCATTCAATATCCAAGACAACAAAATCAACGGGGACAAGGTTATTGTTAACCGTAATGCGAACATTATCAATCCTCCCCAAAGGTTTCTTTATAGCATTATCAGCAAGATTAACATCCAAATAACAGTTTTTCAATGGTGGCAAGTCAAGCATATCATAGATTTTCTTAGGCATAATAGAAATACTTGCACCAAGATCACAAAAAGCATTACAATCAAAATCATTGACCTTCATCTTAATGATGGGCTCCCAACCATCTTCCAACTTCCTAGGAATAGAAGTTTCAAGTTTTAATTTATCTTCTCTAGCTTTTATGAGAGCATTTGTAATATGTTTTGTAAAGGCCAAATTTATAGCACTAGCATTAGGTCTTCTAGCAAGTTTTTGTAAGAACTTAATAAATTCATAGATATGACAATCATCAAAATCTAAACCATTATGATCTACAGCAATGGGATCATTGTCCCCAATATTTTGAAAAATTTCATCAGTTTAATCACAAACAGTTTCAGCAATTTTAGCAGTTTCAGGCAGTTTTGCACGCTTTGCACTAGGAGTAGAAACATTGCCAACACCAATTATTTTACCATTGATACTAGGAGGTTTAGCAACATGTGAAGCATGAACATTACTAGTGGTGGTAATAGTCCAAACTTTAGCTACATTATTCTCTTTAGCTAGTTTTTCTTCTCTTTCCCACCTAGCATGCAATTCAGCCATCAATCTAATATTTTCATTAATTTGAACTTGGATGGCGTTTGCTGTAGCAAATGACTTAATATATTTATCTTCTTTAGGCATAACTTTCAATTTTAAAAGATCAACATCATCAGCAAGACTATCAATAGAAGCAAGAATATCAATTTTACCAAGCTTTTCCTCAACGGATTTGTTAAAAGCAGTTTGTGTACTAATAAATTCTTTAAGCATGACTTCAAGACCAGAGGGTATACTCCTATTATTGTTGTAAGAATTACCATAACCATTACCATTATTAGAAGGATATGGCCTATAGTTGTTACCAGAATTATTCCTATAAGCATTGTTGTTGAAATTATTACTTTTAATGAAGTTCACATCAACATGCTCTTCTTGAGCAACCAATGAAGCTAAAGTAACATTATTAGGATCAACATTAGATCTACCATTCACAAGCATAGACATAATAACATCGATCTTATCACTCAAGGAGGAGGTTTCTTCAACAGAATTTACCTTCTTACCTTGTGGAGCCCTTTCAGTGTGCCATTCAGAGTAGTTGATCATCATATCATCAAGAAGCTTTGTTGCGGCGCCTAAGGTGATGGACATAAAAGTACCTCCAGCAGCTGAATCCAATAGGTTCCACGACGAAAAATTCAATCCTGCATAAAAGGTTTGGATGATCATCCAAGTAGTCAGTCCATGGGTAGGGCAATTCTTCACCAAAGATTTCATTCTTTCCCATGCTTGGGCAACATGCTCATTATCCAATTGCTTAAAATTCATTATGCTACTTCTCAAAGATATAATTTTAGCAGGAGGATAATATCTACCAATGAAAGCATCCTTACATTTAGTCCATGAATCAATACTATTCTTAGGAAAAGATAGCAACCAATCTTTAGCTCTTCCTCTTAAGGAGAAAGGAAACAATTTCAATTTTATAATGTCACCATCTACATCCTTATACTTTTGCATTTCACAAAGTTCAAAAAATTATTAAGATGGGCAGCAGCATCATCAGAACTAACACCAGAAAATTGCTCTCTCATAACAAGATTTAGTAAAGCAGGTTTAATTTCATAAAATTTTGCTGTAGTAGCAGGTGGAGCAATAGGTGTGCATAGGAAATCATTATTATTTGTGCTAGTGAAATCACACAACTTAGTATTCTCAGGAGTACCCATTTTAGCAGTAGTAAATAAAGCAAACTAAATAAGGTAAAGTAAATGCAAGTAACTTATTCTTTTGTGTTTTCAATATAAAGAACGCAAACAAGACAGTAAATAAAATAAAGCAAGTAACTTTGTGTTTTTGATATAAAGAACAAACAAAGCAGTCAATAAAGTAAAGTAAAGCAAGGCAAAAACAAAGTAAAGAGATTGGATGTGGGAGACTCCCCTTGCAGCGTGTCTTGATCTCCCCGGCAACGGCGCGTAAAATATGCTTGCTGGCGTGCAGTTGACGTGGGAGTTAGAAATCTCTGTGGTGTAACTTTTCTTCAGGTCCCCGGCAACGGCGCCAGAAAATATGCTTGATAACGCGTGAAGCACACGTCCGTTGGGAACCCCAAGAGGAAGGTGTGATGCGTACAGCAGCAAGTTTTCCTCGCAAGAAACCAAGGTTATCGAACCAGTAGGATTCAAGGGCCACGTGAAGGTTGTTGGTGACGGAGTGTAGTGCGGCGCAACACCAGGGATTCCGGCGCCAACGTGGAACCTACACAACACAATCACAATACTTTGCCCCAACTTAACAGTGAGGTTGTCAATCTCACCGGCTTGCTGTAAACAAAGGATTAAACGTATGGTGTGGAAAATGATGTTTGTTTGCGAAGAACAGTAGAGAACAGAGTTTGCAGTAGATTGTATTTCAGATGTAAAAGAATGGACCGGGATCCACAGTTCACTAGTGGTGTCTCTCCAATAAGAAATAGCATGTTGGCTGAACAAATTACAGTTGGGCAATTGACAAATAGAGAGGGCATAACAATGCACATACATATCACGATGACTAATATGAGATTTAATCAGGGCATTACGACAAAGTACATAGACCGCTATCCAACATGCATCTATGCCTAAAAAGTTTACCTTCGGGTTAGCGTCCGCACCCCTTCCAGTATTAAGTTGCAAACAACAGACAATTGCATTAAGTATGGTGTGTAATGTAATCAACACAAATATCCTTAGACAAAGCATTGATGTTTTATCCCTAGTGGCAACAGCACATCCACAACCTTAGAACTTTTTGTCACTGTCCCGCATTCAATGGAGGCATGAACCCACTATCGAGCATAAATACTCCCTCTTGGAGTCACAAGTATCAACTTGGCCGAGCCTCTACTAGCAACGGAGAGCATGCAAGAACATAAACAACACATATATGATAGATCAATAAACAACTTGACATTGTATTCCATATTCATCGGATCCCAACAAACACAACATGTAGCATTACAAATAGACGATCTTGATCATGATAGGCAGCTCACAAGATCTAACATGATAGTACAAGAGGAGAAGACAACCATCTAGCTACTGCTATGGACCCATAGTCCAAGGATGAACTACTCACACATCAGTCCGGAGGCGATCATGGTGATGTAGAGTCCTCCGGGAGATGATTCCCCTCTCCGGCAGGGTGCCGGAGGCGATCTCCTGAATCCCCCGAGATGGGATTGGCGGCGGTGGTGTCTCTGGAACTTTTTCCGTATTGTGGCTCTCGGTAATAGGGTTTTCGCGACAGAGAGTTTAAGTAGGCGGAAGGGCAGAGTCGGAGGGCTGACGGGGGGCCCACACCATAGGGCGGCGCGGGCCCCCCCTTTGTCGCGCCGCGTTGTGGTGTCGCCACCTCGTGGCCCCACTTCGTATGCTCTTTGGTCTTCTGGAAGCTCCGTGGAAAAATAAGACCCTGGGCGTTGATTTCTTCCAATTCCGAGAATATTTCCTTTGTAGGATTTCTGAAACCAAAAACAGCAGAAAACAGGAACTGGCGCTTCAGCCTCTTGTCAATAGGTTAGTGCCGGAAAATGCATAATAATGACATAAAATGTGTATAAAACATGTGAGTATTGTCATAAAAGTAGCATGGAACATAAGAAATTATAAATACGTTTGAGACGTATCAGGCGGCCTCACTGATCTAGGGCCAAGTGGTGAGCGGGGCGGCGGGCGCGAGAGGGGGGAGGCGGCCACATGGCTATGTATGTGTGCCACTAACCAAGTCCCCGGTGGCCTCATTTTATAGGGCGGTGGCCTCGGCGGGAAAGCACTAGCATCGACGTGAAACGGCCGCGTGGGGGGAGGAACGTGGTCGTTTCCCTCGCACCGTCTAACTCCGATTAGTAGTCGTGGTTGCCATTAACAACTTGGTAAGAGCGAGCGCGTCTGGCTAGATCCAAGGAAATGCGGGAGACCGTTGTTGCCAGTGCTACCCGCATCTGAACCGTGGTCTTTTTCGTGTCCGATGGCCACCGTGTCCAGACCTAGACGGATCAGAAAGCGGTTTGTTTTTCTCAGGGGGCCTTGGAGATGGCCTAACCCTAGCGTTAGGCGGCAGACGCGTAGCCCCTATCTGCAAAAACAGCAATGAGGAGGGGTTGTGGGCTCCATCTAGTCACATCAGGGGCGGTAGGGCTGTGCAGGCCGAGCGAGACACGGCGGCAGAGGGCCGTCAAGGCCTCGAGGATCCAGACATCGACTCAGGCACTTGCTGATGGAGTCCTGGGTCAGGATTCATGATCCCTCTCCGTAGCACACACAATATCCTCGGACTATCACATATCCCCCTTGTTTTTCCCTATATGTCACCTTAGAGATTTGCAGGTTCAACATAATAATAAGTAATACAACATGCAAATAGTAATACACCCAGCATGATCAAGATGATATGCATGACTTGGCAAAGATGATGCGATGCAACTTATCCATATTAATCGGAGTCGAAACCCTATACAAGAAAATTAGAGTTGGATTTGCATTTCTACCGACAATATTAAATGTTTATTAGCATGGAAAGACATGGGAGTGGTGAGCTACATCAATATTAAGCGGAGCGGGGAAACCCTTGTCGGTGTCCGAAATACTTCGGGGTTTTATTAGGTGCAACATGCACGACAATCAACGGACAACATGATGCGAGATGCAAACAGATGAATGGATGGCATGTTTAGGTTCCTTGCATTTTTCTGAACAATATTCATATAGAACACTTTTTATTTTGAATTAGCTTTTAAAAGTTTTTTAGAGATTGGTTTTTTATTAATTAACATATAAAATAGATTTATTTTAAAGGGGAAACGACCCCGAAACCATTGTAAAAACAAGGGAGGACTGCGGGTTAGTATGCAAAAGAAACAGGAGGTTATCGATAAAAGCTTCATCGTTAGGGACTCCAGGTTAAGAGAAGATAGATGCAAAGGGGTGCAAAAGCGACTGGATCAGATCTAGGACAAATTCTCACAGAGGGGATCTCTAGCTGTAGGCACTGACGGGTGGAACCGGGGAGGTTGACGTGGATGCCAGCGTGGCCAACCTTGTGTGCACCGGCGGTGATCACCTGCGGCTTGAACTCATCGCGCGCGGGCGCTGCAGTGGTTTCCAAGAAGCGAGACCAGTTGCAACCGACGCGCCTCGTCGGCGCGGACCAGGAAGTGGCGGCACCTTCGTCAGGGGATCATCAGAGAGATGCCGGCAGCGAGACCTGCGATGGAAAGACATCGGTCACCGACGAGAAGGAGAAAATCTGAAGAAAATGATAGGCAGATGATGCCCGGGAGGTGCGCAACTTTACCCTGAGCACGATGGCATGTTCGGTTCGGCCGGAGGACGTCGAAATTGCCCGGAAAGTTCACCGGAGCGCGGCGGCCGTGGCAGATGTCGTGGATGAATTCGCTGTGGCAGAGGGTTCCCGACTCGATTAGCTCCGCAGGGCTGAAGAGGAGGTCTCAGCGGAGTTCCTGGTGGTCTCAGGACAGTGGAGGATGGACGGGGATGGTGGGGCGTCGTCGAATTAGCAGCGGTGGTGCTCGGTGGTGGAGAAGAAAACAGAAGGGGGAGTTTGTGGCGGCGCGGGGGAGAAGAGAGGGGTTAGGGTTTGTGAGAATGGAGTGGTTAGCGTGCTCTGGTGCTAGGTGGTCCAGAAAAGCAGAGGGAGGGGAGGCTCACGCGGGAGGGGAGGTGGAGGTTGCTATCTGGCGCTAACGAGGACGAAAGGGATGGAAAGAGAAGAAACGGGAGAGGGAGGCCGAAGGGGTACGGACCGGGAGGCGAAGAAGGATGGGCCATGTAACGGCCCCAGAAATACCCCTATTAGATTTTGTTTGTCCTTTTTATTTTTATGCACCATCATGCTATCATGCATCATATCATCCATGTTTTTATTAAAAAAAATATTTTTATAAAACCCTCCCTTGTTTTTACTTTAAATAAAACCCTATTCTCCCCCTATCATAATTCTTATTTTATAATTAAGTTTTTCCGACAAATAAAAATTTGAAAATAAAGGTGTTTTGCTTTGGTTACTAATAAAGTAAATATTTTGAAAACTAATTTTGAATCTATCTCCCAACTTTGCATCAGATTCAAAACAGAAAAGAATTTGAATTCAAAAGGTTTCAAATAAAATCAGAAAAAGAGAAATAACCCCAAAACCCTATCTAACCCTAGCCTTCCCGGACCTCTACCCCGGCAGCCCGAACCCTCTCTCTCCCCAGCAGCCCACTCTCTCCTGATGAGGACATCCCTACCAAACCACTACCTCTGTCATTGCAAGATCAAGAAGATGTTGATGTGAAACTCAAGTCCAATGAAGTCAGAATTGGACCTATGACAAGAGCTCGTGCAAAGCTACTAAAACAACAGGTGAAATTGTTCTTAAACGAAACTTTGATTGATGAGAATTTTATACTACCTAAATCCTTTGACTTGTGTTTGATCAGGTACGAGGATAAAGGAAGCATCGCACGAGGAGGAGGAGAACAGTTGGACATGGTGCTGGACATGAAGACACCTCATGGACACGCGAGGGAGGAGAGGGAGGCATGCGCGAAGGAGGAAGATGAAGTCCAGGCCGGCGCTACGCTTAGCGCGACCGGCCACCACACCGGCCTGCCCGGCCCCACGCCCGACCAAACTGGCTCCTAGGCCGGATTAGCCCGGCGCCCGCTGCCTCCTGGATCGGTGCAAGCCGGGCACGATCCAGGGACCCTAGACCACCCGTCTGGTTCCAACCCGGTGCCTAGTCTGGTTCCGCCCGGCCTGCACGGCCCCTTGCCCGGTCGACCGGCCCCTAGGCCGGCCGTGTCTGAGTCAGTCTCGACCCGATCCCGATCTTGGTCGGTTATTATTAAATTTTTTTTTGACTTCTGGTCATCCTGAACCCCTATATAAGTGCCCAGGACGCCCCTATAATAGCTTTAGACCACGTTTAAGATAAACCCTAGTTCATAGTTGATTGCTTTGCAACTCTATCGAATCTATACACCAATTCGCATCGATCTGGTGTTTTGCTACTGAAAGTTTTGTGTGATTTGTTGTTCCATTGGGAATTAGACGATTGCAGTTTACCGCTTCATGGTCGGCGGCTACGTGCGCAAGTGTGTGGAGTTGCGAATATCTTCCAAGGTTGAGAGCTGTTGCATTGGCGACAGGAATCAATCGAGAGACTTCGTCAATGTCATACAAGTTATCTCCGCCTCCTCATCGTGTTATCTCCGTTGTGTTCATCGTGTGTTCATCACCATCCACCGTGCTTACTGAGAAGATCGGGCAACCCCTTATCATCTTGGTATCAGATTCCAGTGTTTCCTCGGTAAGCCATCCACAATCCACCCCATAGTTGAGTTGTAAGTGTATCCAGAAAAAGCCAAAAATAATAGGTTTAGGGTTTGCCATAGCCATAGATTGCATCGATTTCGAGTTTTAGTTGCTTTTCGTAGTTGTTTTGTGTATCTTTTTCTTCCATCTAGTAGATTGTCTAGGGTTTGAGTGTAGCTATCATCTTGTTTGCAGTTTTTGTTGCTCCGAGTCCACATAGCGTACAGTTTTGCTTGTTCCCAACCACAGACACAACCTTTCGATATACGTGCCTAGGAACTTTCCCACAAGAGACTACTTTTACCGCTCGACAGGCTGCTCGTTAGGTTTTGTGGTGCTTTGCAATTCCTGTTGGCCGTGTTACCAAGAGTAGAGTCATAAAATCAAAAAAATAGAGAAAATAGAAAAGAAGCAAAAAGAGCTACATAGAACGTGTGTGATAAAAAGAAAAATCAAAAAAAGGTGAAGTGCTAGTAAGATCAAGTGAAGGCCTAGTTTACTTTTCTGCACCTATAGTTGAGCAATCTTGTGCGTATCCCGTTGAGTTTTGCTAGTATCTCTCGAGTGCATTGCAACATGTTCATCCATATAGTTGCATTGTCACATTTAACGTCTTGTGTGAGTATCATTGGTTGTTCTACGGTCAGCGCTAGAGCTTGTTATTGGTGCAAATAGGTAGCCTACCTACATCCCCACATATATCCTACTTTGCCTTGTGATTGTTCTTATACCCTTGATATTCGCTTCGCTACATCCGTGCACTAGTTGTCAATCCAAGTGGTAAGCAATACTAATTCACTCTGGAGCGGTAAGATTTACCTTTTCTTATCAATTTTGAGTGAGTTGTGAGAGTACCACCACAGATTTTTGTTTTAGTGCACTAATCTACTAACCATGTCTTCTAGTGATGTTAAACTTGTTAACCAGAAACAGAAAGATGGAGCTGATATTGTTTCTTGGAGGGAATATGAAGCTGTTCGTAATGAGATGCGACGTGAATTCAACGAACATCACGAAGGACTTACTGATGACATTCAGAAGGTCACCAAGAAGCTTGACACTACTAATGAGATCGTCAATACAATTCAAGAACAAGTGAAGGATATTCAGCGCTCTCTTCAAGCATTGCAGTTAGCTGGTGAGAACCTGACCCAACAACAACAACAACAACATGAAGAAGGGGACTGTCTTCATGGCAATTTTGAAGAAGAACCCGCTGCTGAAGAGCGTGGTGTTGGTCGTGGTGTTGGACGTGGTGCCTGTGGTCGTGGTTTTGTCCCCATTGGAGCAGCCCGCCGTGTTCCTCCACAACCACAAGACGATGGTTTGGGTAAGCCAAAGTTCTCAATACCCAAATTTGAAGGAGGTCCTGCTGATTTGACTCGGCACAACCTAACGATACATCCCATACCAATGATCTGTGCCTACCGATACGATACTCCAAAAATAAATTGACTATATAAAGAGCTAGTGTCAATAAAAAGGATGTTGAAGAATATCTCACTTGGGAGCTGAAAATTGAGAAGTTGTGGCGCTTACATGACTATACTGAAGACAGGAAGATTAAGCTTTCTTCCTCAGAATTTGATGGCTATGCATTGTGTTGGTGGGATGGAGTTACACGTGCTCGTCAAGAAGATGGAGAAGTGCCAGTTCTTACACGGCGCGAGATGAAGGCAATTATGCAAGCTCGTTTCATTCCCACTAATTATTTGCGATCTATATATGATAAGTTGACCCTCTTGAGACAAGGTGTTCTGATGGTTGATGCTTATTTCATGGAGATGGAGGTGCTTATGCAGTGTGGCCGTGTCCGTGAGTCACTTGAGATGACAATGCAGCGTTTTCTACATGGTTTGAACTATAACATCAAAGGCATTGTTCGTCATCACCGTTACACCAATATGAATGAGCTGCTACATCATGCAAGAGAAGCTGAATCACAGTTAGCGGAAGAAGCGCAAATCAAAGGTTGTTCTACGGGAGCTGGGCGCTACACGCCTCGGGCGCCCCCATCTACGGCGCCCGCACCATCTTCGCGCCCCACACCTTTGCCTACTTCGTCTAGCAAGCCGGTCTCCAATGTGTCCAACACAAAGAAGCCCGAACCTGCTGCAAGTGGAAGTGGTTCTAGCATGTTTACAGTGCGCAACTGCAATATGAACTTTCATACTTGTGGTGGCAAGGGTCACTTCAAGAGAGATTGTCCTAACTGTAAAGTAATGATCATTAATGGAAACGATGAGTATGAGACTGGAGATGATGCTGGTCCGGATGCTCCAGAAGATGATGATTATGACGGTAATGGTGTAGATTATTTTCCGTCTGAAGCTCGCACTATTGTTGTGTCACAACGTTGTAACGACCCCGGATTTGGTAGGATCCAAAGTCCCTGTGATTAAACATGCTAGTCCCTGAATCATTAGCTAGCACTCACAGTCGATGAATAATCATGTAAAACGTAAGTCTTTATTACACGATTCGATAATCCAGCGTACAAATAATTACAACTTGCATAGCCAAAGGCTAGCTCAATACAACGGAAAACGAAATAACATCTTGGAGTCCCATCAATGCCACAAGCTGGTTGAGTTTAGACTCGCGACCTACGCATTCTCACAAGTCGTCGAATAACCTGCAACATGAAAGGTTGCAGCCACGAGAGTGGTCAATACTTTGAATGTATGACAAATTACACCAAGAAGGGGAAACTTGACTACATCTGCATGCAAGACAGACAAGAGGAGGCTTGAGGTTTATTTGCGTCAAGCCAATTTTCACAAAGTTAGAGAGAAAATCTTTTACCCTACTTTGCAAAATTTTGATAAATAATATTGGCCGAGTGAAACACATGGATATTACACACCAATTGTCCAAATCAACCTAAAACTTGGATATGACACACCAAGTCCCAAACACTTGGATATTATACACCAAGTCCCGAGCACTTGGATATTACACACCAAGGCCCCAAAATCCACGTATGAACGATATTACACACGCCATAGGGTTTTGAAAACATTTACATAGAAAAGAGAGAGGAAATCCTTCAGAGGCTCCATCCTTCAGATGCTCAAATAGTCCTTTTAGCGTGGACACGGCTGATCGATCAGATTAACACTCTCGAGAGGTTGCGCTCTTTACCCACAATTCACAACCAAGCCTTTTTGCCAAAATTCTTCATCTTCATTAAGGCCAGGACAAGGTCACGATGAAGCTTTTCCTTAGTAGACCCTCCACCTTCCGGATCCGCCCGTGCCCAAAATTCCTCCCAATGGCGGTGCCCAGGCGAGGTTTCCTACTAAGTACTTAGCCAAGACAGAGCCCATATTGTATTGTGGTTGCACTGGAAGCTTCTGACATCTGGAACATGGCAGACTTCTTTTGATCCTGGGCGGCAGTCCTCCACCAATCTCCACTCGTTGTCCCGACAAAACCATTCCGCCCAGAAGAAAACTTAGTTTTATTTTGAAGAAGACTTTTGGGAGAAAAGTTGCGCTCATAAACAGAGCTCAATTACTTACAAATTTTCTGTTTCGAACCCCTTTCGATATTTACGTAGCATAAGCATAGCACTTAGAAAAATTTAGGGATTCCTATGACCATGATATCAAGTCGAAATATTACTAAGTAATACTTCTACTCATGGCAATCTACAAAATTTCACGCGCACTTGTAAAATATTTACGAAGTAAAATCTACCAAAACATCCTACACATGCATACTATTCATTTGAAGGAAAAAGACATGCATAGAAAACTCAGGACAAAAATTTGAACAAAGGTGTAACTTGCCTTAGTAAAATTTGATGATGAGTTCTTCCTCGTGAAGTTCTCGCACACTCCGAATAAATCTAACGCATAGAAAAATTACACGCAATAAACAACCATTGAAAATAAAGAGCCAAATAAAACGCATAATCATGTAAAACAAAGAAAAATACAAAATAATATTAAATAATATATTTATTTCGTGTTACAGTAGTTATGTTTGATCAAAGGAGGTTATATATGATCACAAGTACCAATTTGCAAAAGGAGATAATTTAATAGGATTTATATATGTTCAAATTGAGGTTTAAAATCCAATATTACAAACGTGAAAATTAGTTACTTATAATTTATAAATTCCAACGCTAAAGTGTAGATAATAAAATTCTGAAACTAACACAAAAAGAATCGATCAAAACGGACTTACGGTTATTTAATAATGATTTTCGGAAGTATTCAAATTTTGGTGTTTTTAAGTGGAGACGTGGCGCGTCTCGAAGCATCCGATTTTGATCTGATGGATGTGGCGCTCCTCGGCTTCGCCTTTAGCTTCGGCTGGCGGCTTGGCTCGGCTTCAACTTGGCTTGGCTTCAGTTTGGCTCGGCTTCGGCAACACGTGAACGGGAAATAACGTGCTAATATACTAAACTTAATTTTTAGCTGATAAACTCAAAAATTCTATAATTTGCAAAATTAATATCAGTGGATAGAGGATTTGATTACGAATTCAACGCAAAAAACAAAATCTAAAACGAAGCTCTAGATTTAAAGATACAAATTTATAAAGTTTTGACGTGCTGAGGAGCGTTACTAGGTGATGGTGGTGGGCGACGAAGGTATACGCGGTGGTCGGATGTGGAGGGCGGCTTGTTCCGGTGCTTTCTCGACTTGGTGGAGTTATGGGTTCCCTTCTCCTTCGTGGCGTCGCGTGCGTCAATGAACGTTTGTCGGCGTGGTTCCATCCAGGTGCTAATTCCCCCGACTGGGGACGACGAAGTATAGCGAAACTCCAGCAGCCTCGTCTGCATGTTCTTGTGATTCTGCGGATGGAGAAAGATGTAAGGAAGGGCGTCGAGCAAGGATTAACAACAGAGGAGATGAAGGATTAAGAAGCTGCTGTCTCATCTTCAAAATTTCAGAAACGAAGAACTCCGACGAGATCTATATGGTGGTATAGGATATCGGGATTGAGCGATTTTCAGAAAAACGGAACGGGGAGGAGGAGGCAGTATTTATGGTGAGGTTTTCGTGGAGTAGGGGGTATTAAACACAGTAATTTAGGGCAACTGCTCAACACCCAACGTGAGTGTGGCTATCTCATATATATATAGGGGTACCAAAGGGTACAATACAGATATGTACAGAGGCTACGTATTTACAGTCTAACACCCTCCCTCAATCTTAACTATGGCCTGAGGTACAAAGCAAGTTAAGATTGCGCCTACAACCTACAAACTGCGGCTGTGGTAGAGGCTTCGTGAAGATGTCAGCAAGTTGATCCTTGGAAGGAATGAACTTGATGTGGAGTAACTTCTGTGCGACACGTTCCCGTACGAAGTGATAGTCAACCTCGATGTGTTTCGTTCGAGCATGAAACACTGGATTAGATGACAAGTATGTAGCGCCGATGTTGTCACACCAAAGGACTGGTGGCCGACGTTGAGAGACTCTCAACTCTCTCAACAAGGACTGGACCCATATGAGCTTAGCTGTGGCATTAGCAACCGCCTTGTACTCAGCTTCAATACTGCTGCGAGATACTGTAGCCTGCTTGCGAGCATTCCAGGCGATCAAGTTAGGACCAAAGAATACTGCATAGCCCCCCGTGGATCGCCTGTCATCAGGATTGCCAGCCCAATCTGCATCTGAGAAGGCTGAGAGATCACAAGATGGCGCAGGCTGGAGAAGCAAACCGTACGAGGCAGTGAGACAGACGTAGCGCAGTATACGCTTCACAACCGACCAATGAGATGTCCTGGGTGCATGGAGATACTGACAAACACGGTTGACTGCATAGGAGACATCTGGTCTGGTGATAGTGAGGTATTGCCGACCACCAACAAGACTGCGGTACTCAGTAGCATCATCAGGCGAAAGAGGATCTCCATCAAGAGCAGACAACCTATCAGTAGCAGACATAGGAGTGATAGCATGTTTGCACTTCGACATACCAGCAGACGCAGCAAGTCCAGAGAATACTTGTGCTGAGTTAGAGTCAACCCAGCAGAAGACCGTGAGACCTCCAGACCAAGGAAGTAGTGCAGCGCACCCAAATCCTTAACAGCAAAATCACCACTGAGCGCAGACACGAGGCGGCCAGAAGCAACATCAGAGGAACTGATGAGGATGATATCATCAACATAAACCAGCAGATACATCGTGACCTCAGGACGCTGAAGAAGGAACAGAGATGTGTCAGCAGTGGATGAAACAAACCCATGAGCCCGAAGAACAGAGCCAAGACGCGCATGCCATGCACGAGGAGCCTGCTTGAGTCCATAGAGAGCCTTAACCAGGCGGCATAGATGCCGAGGACGAGCAGGATCAACAAAACCTGGGGGCTGGCGCATATAAACCTCCTCTTCCAAGACACCATGAAGGAAGGCATTCTGAACATCCAGCTGGCGTAGAGACCACCCTCGTGTAACAGCCAAAGAGAGAAGCAACCGAATGGTAGTAGGCTTAACAACTGGGCTGAAAGTATCCTCATAATCAAGACCGTACCTCTGTTTGAAACCCTTGGCAACCAAACGTGCCTTGTAGCGCTCAATAGAACCATCAGCATGTTTCTTGACTTTGAAGACCCACTTGGAATCAATAACATTAACGCCAGAAACAGGGGGAACCAGCTGCCATGTGTCATTTTTTACGAGTGCATGAAACTCCTGTTCCATTGCACTACGCCAGTGTGGAATACCAAGAGCAGCCTGAAAGTGTCGAGGTTCAGCAGTGGGATCATCCTCAGCTTGAGCAACACATGCTGCAATCCATGCAACGGTCCCGTCGGTGCGTTCCTTCGGGCAGAAGACACCATTCTGGCTGCGCGTACGAGGTCGCAAGGCAGCAGGCACAGAGGGTGCGGGCGACGCCGATGTCGAAGCGACAGGGGGCGCTGGCGAGGAGGCAGCCGAGGAGGACGATGCTGGCGTCGCATGAGGCCCAGGCGAGAGCGGTGTGGCCGACTGTGTAGATGGGCCGGGCGACGAGGGCGTGGAGGCCGGCCTAGGTGAGGCGGCCGGCGAGGCAGACGGGGCCGGCCCAGGGGAGCCAGCTGATGATGCGGGCGAAGCCGGCCTAGGCGAGCCGGCGGGCGAGGCAGATAGAGCCGGCCCAGGCGGGTGGCTGGCGAGGCAGAGGGGGTCGGCTCAGGGGCAGGCCACGCGCGCGACGCGAACAGGTCGGGCATGCATGGCGCATGCAGTCGATCGACGTCCGTCATAGGCGCGGCATCGGGGGCCTGATCATCGAACAGCTGAAGTCGATCTCCACGACCAATACCTGCAGCATGGTTAGGGAGCAACGCAGAAGAGTATGCAGCATCAACAAACTGGTCAGGCGACGGTGTAGTGGAAGACACAGGTGGTGTGGGACTGGTGGTGGTGGTCGGAAGTGCGGAAAAAGGGAACACGTTCTCATCAAACACGACATCACGTGAAATATAGACGCGGTTAGTGGGAACATGAAGGCACTTGTACCCTTTGTGAAGGGAACTATACCCAAGAAAGACGCACTTTTTAGACCGAAACTCTAGCTTACGCTTGTTATACGGACGAAGATGAGGCCAACATGCGCATCCAAAGACCTTGAGAAACTTGTAATCTGGAATTTCATTAAGCAAGAGTTCAAGGGGACGTCGTGTATTCAAGCAGACGTTTGAGCATGACCCCATACATCGGAAAACACAAGCTCAAGAGGCTGTTTGACTACACGACTCGACTCTGAAAAAGGAAGCTGGTGACTCTTGCCTTGCTGACAGGCATCACAGATAGTTTCAGCAATTTTATTGGACACAACTGGAAGATCATGACGATGCAGAACATGGCGAACTATAGGAGTAGCAGGATGACCCAGACGTGCATCCCAATGAGTGGACGACACACGAACTACACTGAAGACCTGGTGAATAGGTGGCGTGTCAAGCGCATAGAGCCCATGGCGCAGGCGACCTCTAAGAAGAACGGCCCTCGTGTCCCGGTCCTTAGTGAAAAAATGAAACCGGTGAAATTCAGCAAAGACATTATTATCACGAGTAAGTTGAGGAACAGACAACAAACTACGTGTAGCAGAAGGAACTCTAAGGACATTGAGGAGACGTAATTGTTTGGACTTATGTGTAAGAAGAGAAGCCTGACCAATGTGTGAGATGTGCATACCTGCTCCATTGGCGGTGCGAACCTGATCATGACCGCGATATGGCTCCTGGGTCGAGAGCTTGCCCATCTCACTCGTCAGGTGATTGGTAGCTCCAGTGTCCATGTACCATGTCGAATCAATGGGGTAAGACGGTGTGTGCCCGTACTCATGACTCGCAAGCGCAGCCTGCGTGTCATTACCCTTGCCATTGTTGCCGATGCCAAGGAAATCCTGCTTGAAGCGGCGATGGCAGCGGGAGGCGATGTGACCCGCGAGACCACACAGCTGGCACGCCAGCTCAGTGCCACAGCAGGGGCAGGTGGCGCGCGAACGGCCACCGCCAGTGGTCGGTGTGGGCGAAGCGGCTGGGGCCCGCGGGGCCTGCTGAGGCGGTGGCGCCGCCGGTTTTCCACCATACGGTGGCTGCTTCTGTGGTTTTCCACGCGTAGCGGCGTTGGCAGAGGAGAAGCCCGGGGAAGCATGTTTCGCCTTGACGCGTTGTTCGCGGCCGAGGAGGCGAGAGTAGAGCTCGCGAGGCTGAATCGGGGTTTCACGACCATTGATGTTCTCAACGAGATTATCATAGTCATCGTCCAGCCCATTCAGGACGTAGGTGGTGAAGTCCTCGGCGCGGAGCGGCTGGCCGATAGAGGCCAGTGTGTCGGCAAGGCCGGTCACCTTGTTGAAGTAGTCCGTGATGCCGAGGTCCTCGGAGCTTGGCCTCGCCCAGCTCGGTGCGAATAGCATGGGCACGCGCCTGAGACTGAGAGGCGAAGTTGGTGTGAAGAGCCGTCCACGCGTCCCGAGACGTAGCGGCGAAGATGACCAGCGACGAGACGCTCGGAGTGAGCGACGACTGGATGGCAGAGAGGATGGCCTGATCCTGGGCTACCCACGTGTGATACGCCGGGTGATACGGCGACGGACACGGCAGAGAGCCATCGACGTACCCCTCCAGGTAGCGACTGCGAAGGAGGGGCAGTACCTGCGCACGCCACGACAAATAATTATCGGGCGTGAGCTTCACCGAAAGAAGGTGCGCGAAGTAGAACGGCGCCGGAGCCGAAGGATCCATGGGCGCCGCTGCTGGCGGCGCAGGCGCATGATCCGCGTGGGCAGCCGGAGGCGCCGCGTAGAACCCCGCGTGCGGAGGTTCCCCAGCCATATGTGCACCAGGTAGTGGCAGCGCCGCCGGAGACGGACCATATGACCCGTAATTAAATGGGGCAAGAGCACCTTGTCTGAGGGCACCCGAGAAGAAACCTGCAGACGACGGCGCCGCGTACGCCGGCAGCCCATACGCGGACGGCGCGTACGACGGAGGCACGGACCCGGACGGCGCGTACGACGGAGGCACGGACGCATGCGTGTACGTCGGGGGCACGGGCGCGACTGCGTACGGGGAAGTCCCGGGCGCATACGTCGCTGAGCCAGGACCAGGCGCGTACGTGATCGCCGCCGCGTCATGTGGCTCGGCCACGGATGGGCCGTATTGCGCGGCCAAGAACGAGCCATGGCCAGGAGCGTATGGCACATGCAGATTGGATGCTGATGACCCACAAGTATAGGGGATCGCAACAGTCTTCGAGGGAAGTATTACCCAATTTATTGATTCGACACAAGGGGAGACAAAGAATACTTGAAAGCCTTAACAGCGGAGTTGTCAATTCAGCTGCACTGGAAACGGACTTGCTCGCAAGAGTTTATCGATAGTAACAGTTTTATAACGGTAGCGATAGTGAAATAACGAGCAGCGAGTAACAAAGACAGCGGTAGTGATTTTAGTAAACAGCAGGATTAAAATATCGTAGGCACGGGGACGGATGACGGGCGTTGCATGGATGAGAGAAACTCATGTAACAATCATAGCAGGGCATTTGCGAGATAATAATAAAACGGTATCCATGTACTAATCAATCAATAGGCATGTGTTCCAATTATAGTCGTACGTGCTCGCAATGAGAAACTTGCACAACATCTTTTGTCCTACCAGCCGGTGGCAGCCGGGCCTCAAGGGAAACTACTGGATATTAAGGTACTCCTTTTAATAGAGTACCGGAGCAAAGCATTAACACTCAGTGAACACATGTGATCCTCACATCACTACCATTCCCTCCGGTTGTCCCGATTTCTGTCACTTCGGGGCCATTGGTTCCGGACGAGCGACATGTGTATACAACTTGCGAGTAAGATCATAAACAACGAATATCATGATGAAATAATAACATGTTCAGATCTGAGATCATGGCACTCGGGCCCTAGTGACAAGCATTAAGCATAACAAGTTGCAACAATATCATAAAAGTACCATCTACGGACACTAGGCACTATGCCCTAACAATCTTATGCTATTACATGACCAATCTCATCCAATCCCTACCATCCCCTTCGGCCTACAGCGGGGGAATTACTCACACATGGATGGGGGAAACATTGCTGGTTGATGGAGAGGCGTTGGCGGTGATGGCGGTGATGATCCCCTCCAATTCCCCGTCCCGGCGGAGTGCCAGAACGGAGACTTCTGGCTCCTGCGACGGAGTTTCACGATGTGGCGGCATTCTGGAGGGTTTCTGGCGACTTCGACTTCTCTCTGTGCATTTTTAGGTCGAGGCGAATAAGTAGTCCGAAGGGGGGCGTCGGAGGCCGGCCGAGGGGGCCACACCACAGGGCCGCGCGGGCCCCCCCTGGGCCGCGCCGCCCTATGGTGTGGGGCCCTCGGGCCTCCACTTCAATTGCCCTTCGGCTCCGTTAGTTTCCTGGGAAAATAGGGCCTTCGCATAAATTCCGAGGTTTTCCCGAAAGTTGGATTTCTGCACAAAAACGAGACACCGGAGCAATTCGCTGAAAACAGCGTTAGTCCAGTGTTAGTTGCATCCAAAATACACAAATTAGAGGCAAAACAATAGCAAAAGTGTTCGGGAAAGTAGATACGTTTTGGACGTATCAACTCCCCCAAGCTTAGCTTATTGCTTGTCCTCAAGCAATTCGAGTTAACAACCGAGCGATAAAAGAACTTTCACGAACACATTTGCTCATACGATGTATATATTCTCATGATATGGCTAATACTTAAGCAGTTCATAATAGGATACATGCAAATAAGATCATCTAACAGCTATGTCAATCATGAATAGGTACCAACAATTAATAATAAGCATCATGAATCATGTATATAAGCAGGATTGCAATGTTCATAAGAGAGTATGATAAAGTGGTATCTCGCTTGCCTGTATTTGATTGGCAAAACATAAATCCCGGGCACCTTTGAAGTTCATAGAAAGACTAGAAGTAGTGATTGTCAAAGATAAAAGCATCAAAGTTATACCACAATCAATCATATTTTGAGACAAGCATATTGTACTAAGAATGACAGTTGTGCTCTCAAGAAAGTACTCAAAGAAATAATGGAGACACAACATAAAAGTAAAAGATTGACCCTTCGCAGAGGGAAGCGAGGGATTAACATGCGCTAGAGCTTTTCATTTTTATAAATCAGGAGTAAAATTATTTTGAGAGGTGTTTGTTGTTGTCAACGAATGGTAATGGGTACACTAACTACCTCGCCAACCGGACTTTCAAGAGCGGCTCCCATGAATTATTTGCATGTTTATGTGGCACTCCTTCCAACCTTTCTTGCACAAACCATGGCTAACCGAATCCTCGGGTGCCTGCCAACAATCTCATACCATGAAGGAGTGCCTTTTTATTTTAGTTTTATTATGATGATGACACTCCCCCCAACCTTTGCTTACACAAGCCATGGCTAACCGAATCCTTCGGGTGCCGTCCAACAATCACAAACCATGGAGGAGTGTCTATTTAAGTTAATTAATTCGGGACTGGGAATCCCATTGCCAGCTCTTTTTGCAAAATTATTGGATAAGCGGATGTGCCACTATTCCATATGAGAGTCCGTCAAAAAGTAAATGACAAGGTTGAAAGCTAAACACCACATACTTCCTCATGAGCTATGAAACATTAACACAAATTAAGAAGCATTTTGAAGGTTTTAAAGGTAGCGCATGAGAATTTACTTGGAATGGTTTGAAATGCCATGCATAGGTATTTATGGTGGACACTCCGGAATGACTTGGTTTTCATGTGTTTGGAGGCACGAGCAGCGTTCCCGCTCAGTACAAGTGAAGGCTAGCAAAAGACTAGGGAGCGACAAATCAAGAGAGCAGTAACTGTCATAATCATGCTTGCGGCAAAATAAATTAACAGAGGCATAAAAGTGATACAAGAACTCTGAAGCAATATAGATCTGTTATCACCAGATTTTAGACGAATCCAGAGGTGGGCCGGGCTTGGAAGATTACCTGTGGAAGAATTTTAAGGCGGCCTGGCACGAAGGGTCTTGGGCTGAATTGCCCGTGTATCTTTATTTAGTAGTTTATTATTTTAGATAAGAGATAGAATCTTAGTCGTGCACGGTTTAGTGCACGCCCTCATTAGAAAGTCCCCTGGACTATAAATATGTACCTAGGGTTTATGGAATAAACAACAACTCACGTTCAACCCCAAAAACAAACCAATCTCGGCGCATCGCCAACTCCTTCATCTCGAGGGTTTCTATCGGGTAGCGACATGCTGCCTAGATCGCATCTTGCGATCTAGGCAGCACAAGCCACGTTGTTCATGCGTTGCTCGTATCGAAGCGTTTTTGATGGCGAGCAACGTAGTTATCATTAGATGTGTTAGGGTTAGCATTGTTCTTCGTTTAAGCATGCTTATGTAGTGCAACCCTTGCATATCTAGCCGTCCTCACGCCTGTCTCGGGTGTGGGGGCGGCACCCGCTTGATCATTATTTAGTAGATCTGATCCGTTACGATTGCTCCTTGTTTTACAAGGATTAGTTTAATATCTGCAATAGTTTGGCCTTACAATGGGGGGAGGATCCGAGTGGCACGTAGGGTGGCGTTCGCAAGTCCTAAACGGGATGTTCCTAGGATCAACTTCATGTTGGTTTTTGGCCTTGTTTAGGATCGGCTTACGAGCACCGTGCGTGGCCGCAAGGCCCAACCTGGAGTAGGATGATCCGGTTATGCGGTGAAAACCCTAAATCGTCGTAGATCTCATTAGCTTCATCTTGATCAAGCAGGACCACCAAGTATTCGTGCACCCCGTACGGATCATGGGTGGATCGGCTCTTTGAGCCGATTCACGGGATAACCTCGAGAGCCGATCGAGGCTCGTATTTAACGTTTACATGTATGCCCTGCGAGGAAACTAAGCGAGGCAACCTCATCACCTTCCCGACCAGGTATAGGTCAGGTGGCACGCCCTGCACTTCGCAGCGCCGCGTGTGACCGAGAAGAGCATTGCGGGCCGTCGCTCGGAGGGGTCTCAGCCGGCCGCAGCTCTAGGCTCCCCCGGCTCTACGGTGTTGACAAGGCCGCTGCCCGCCGGTGGGTTTTGGCAGTCAACACATTCTGGCACGCCCGGTGGGACAATCGTCTACATCAACCACATCGCCATCTACATCTGAGATGGCGGACGGCACGCCAGTCACCTACGAGGATCTGCCTGATGACCTCAAGAAGCAATACAACGAGATCAAGGCTACCCTCGAAGCCGACCTCATCGGCTCTTTTCAGAGAACCCGTTCCGGTGGCATCGGATGGAAGGGGTTCTCACCGAAGGTGCACTCGATGGGGTAGACCTCTCGCCGCCGTCGGAGGAACGCACCGAGGGTGCGCGGCGGGGAGATCAACTACCCGGTGGCTCACTCGCTACACCGCCACTGCGAGAACTTGGTCAACGTGCTAGAGCGTGTCGCTCGCGCGTGATCCGAGAGATCATGAGCCACCGGTACTCGCCGTCGGGACCAGCTCTCGGGACGCATCAAGGAGAGTTGCCATTCCGGTCCCGTCCACCGCTGCCATTTGCGTTGGCAGCACCTGGCTGAAGTGCCGACTACACCGGCATTCCTCGTCTGCAGGATTGGTGGCGACCCCGGTGACTACCGGTTCTTAATGGAGGCGCCTAAGGAGATCCCTCATGGGTACGCGTGGATGTATGTGCCGGATTGTGGTGACTGGGCACTCACAAACCAGGCCACAACATCGGGGGCTCCGGCGAAGACGAGGAGGAACGTCGGCGACAGAGCGAGACGTGGCTAACTAAATACGCCACACCGACGAAACTCCCGAGCCCGGCTCCTGCAGGCGGCTCGGAGCTGGAAAAGCAAACGTGGCAGGCCAAGTACGCCACCCCGGCGAATCTTCGGAGTGCAACTCCTACGGCCAGCACGGCGGATCGGATCGGTACCATGCCGAGAGACCGGTTCGGCATGATGCCGAAAAGAAGGGCGATCGGCTATTCCAAGCCGTACCACGACGATTACGAGATGATCCCGCTGCCACCAAAATATCGGCTCCCCGACTTCTCCAAATTCAGTGGATCGGATGGCTCCAGCTCCATCGAGCACGTCGGCCGATATTTGGCTCAACTAGGACCGGCTTCGGTGTCGGATCAGCTACGCGTGAGGCTCTTTTCACGGTCCCTCACGGGATCGGCTTTCGGGTGGTACACCTCTTTGCCGAGAAAACTCCATCCAGTCTTGGAAGCAATTGGAAGAACAGTTCCATATGCGGTACCATTCGAGGCTTCGAGTACGGCATTGCCGATCTAGCACAACTACGTCGAAGCGCGGGGAAACGGTGACGGAATACATCCAGCGCTTCGGGAATCTTAGGAACCGATGTTATTCGGTTCGTATAACTGAAAAGGAAGCGATCGAGTTGGCAGTAGCAGGCCTTGCAACACAGCTCAAGGACATGGCCTCCCAAGCAGATTATCCCTCGCTGGCGCACATGGTTCAGAAACTATCAGCATATGAACAGCGCCACCCCGACCTGTGAAGGAGATATGCCCTAGAGGCAATAATAAAGTGATTATTATTTATATCTCTATGTTTATGATAAATGTTTATATATCATGCTATAATTGTATTAAACGAAACATTAGTACATGTGTGATATGTAGACAACAAGAAGTCCCTAGTATGCCTCTTAAACTAGCTTGTTGATTAATGGATGATTAGTTTCATAATCATGAACATTGGATGTTATTAATAACAAGGTTATATCATTATATGAATGATGTAATGGACACACCCAAATTAAGCGTAGCATAAGATCTCGTCATTAAGTTATTTGCTATAAGCTTTCGATACATAGTTACCTAGTCCTTATGACCATGAGATCATGTAAATCACTTATACCGGAAAGGTACTTTGATTACATCAAACGCCACTGCGTAAATGGGTGGTTATAAAGGTGGGATTAAGTATCCGGAAAGTATGAGTTGAGGCATATGGATCAACGAGTGGGATTTGTCCATCCCGATGACGGATAGATATACTCCGGGCCCTCTCGGTGGAATGTCGTCTAATGTCTTGCAAGCATATGAATAAGTTCATAAGAGACCACATACCACGGTACGAGTAAAGAGTACTTGTCAGGAGACGAGGTTGAACAAGGTATAGAGTGATACCGATGATCAAACCTCGGACAAGTAAAATATCGCGAGACAAAGGGAATTGGTATTGTATGTGAATGGTTCATTCGATCACTAAAGTCATCGTTGAATATGTGGGAGCCATTATGGATCTCCGGATCCCGCTATTGGTTATTGGTCGGAGTGAGTACTCAACCATGTCCGCATAGTTCTCGAACCGTAGGGTGACACACTTAAAGTTGGATGTTGAAATGGTAGTTCTTGAATATGGAATGGAGTTGGAATATTTGTTCGAAGTCCCGGATGTGATCCCGGACATCACGAGGAGTTCCGGAATGGTCCGGAGAATAAGATTCATATATAGGATGTCATTTTATGTGAATAAAATGTCGCGGAAGGTTCTATGGAAGGTTCTAGAAGGTTCTAGAAAAGTCCGGAAGAAACCACCAAGGAAGGTGGAGTCCACATGGGACTCCACCTCCATGGCCGGCCAACCCTAGTGGGGGAGGAGTCCCAAGTGGACTCCCCTAGGGGGCCGGCCAACCCCCACATGGGAGGTGGAACTCCCACCTTGGTGGGAGTCCTAGCTTGGCTAGGTTTCCCCTCCTATGGAAGGTTTTTGGTTCGGGTCTTATTCGAAGACTTGGACACCACCTCTTGGGGTTCCACCTATATAATGAGGGGCCAAGGGGAGGGCCCCGGCCACCCCAAGCACCACAAGGTGGCCGCACCACTAGATGGCCGGCGCCCCCCTCCCAAACCCTAGCCGCCCCTCTCTCCTCTATAATTCCCGCACGCTTAGCGAAGCTCCGCCGGACTTCTCCACCACCACCGACACCACGCCGTCGTCTTCGTCGGATTCAAGAGGAGCTACTACTTCCGCTGCCCGCTGGAACGGGGAGGTGGACGTCGTCTTCATCAACAACCGAACGTGTGACCGAGTACGGAGGTGCTGCCGTTCGTGGCGCCGGAAGCGATCGTGATCAAGATCTTCTACGCGCTTTTGCAAGCGGCAAGTGATCGTCTACCGCAGCAACAAGAGCCTCATCTTGTAGGCTTTGGAATCTCTTCAAGGGTGAGACTCGATACCCCCTCGTTGCTACCGTCTTCTAGATTGCATCTTGGCTTGGATTGCGTGTTCGCGGTAGGAAAATTTTTGTTTTCTATGCAACGTTATCCTACGGTGGTATCGAGCCGTGTCTATGCATAGATGGTTGCACGAGTAGAACACAATGGTTTTGTGGGCGTTGATGCTCTTGTTATCTTTAGTTGAGTACTTTGCATCTTTATGGCATAGTGGGATGAAGCGGCTCGGACTAACTTTACATGACCGCGTTCATGAGACTTGTTCCTCGTTCGACATGCAACTTGTATTGCATAAGAGGCTTTGCGGGTGTCTGTCTCTCCTACTATAGTAAAGATTCAATTTACTTTTCTATTGACAACATTAGTATCAACGTTGTGGTTCATGTTCGTAGGTAGATTAGATCTATATCGAAAACCCTAAACCACGTAAAATATGCAAACCCAATTAGAGAGCGTCTAACTTGTTTTTGCAGAGTTTGGTGATGTGATATGGCCATAATGTGATGATGAATATGTATGAGATGATCATTATTGTATTGTGGCAACCGGCAGGAGCCTTATGGTTGTCTTTAAATTTCATGTTGAGTAATATTTCAAAGTAGTTGTAATAGTTGCTACATGAGGTGAACAACCATGAAGACGGCGCCATGGACCTTGACGCTACGCCGACGATGATGGAGATCATGCCCGTTGATGATGGAGATCATGTACGTGCTTTGGAGATGAAGATCGAAGGCACAAAGACTAAAGGGCCATATCATATCACATATGAATTGCATATGATGTTAATCCTTTATGCATCTTATTTTGCTTAGATCGCGACGGTAGCATTATAAGATGATCCCTCACATTAATATCAAGATAATAAAGTGTTCTTCCCTCGTATGCACCGTTGCATTGTTCGACGTTTTGAAGCATCTCGTGATGATCGGGTGTGATAAACTCGACATACAACGGGTGTAAGCCATGTTGCACACGCGGAATACTTGGGTTTGCTTGACGAGCCTAGCATGTACAGACATGGCCTCGGGACAATGGAAACCGAAAGGTTGAACACGAGTCATATGGATGATATGATCAACATGTTGATGTTCACCATTGAAGCTACATCATCTCACGTGATGATCGGTTTTGGTGTAGTGGATGTGGATCGTGTACCACTTAACAACTATGAGGGATGTTGTATTAAGTGGGAGTTCATTAGTAATTAGATTAAAACATGAACTAATTATCATAAACATAGTCCGAGTAGTATTTTGAATTAATTTTGTAGTATTGGCATCCGTTTACTACTATGCGCTAGTCTTATAGTTGAGATAGAAATACTTGTTAAAATCTGACTAGAAACTTTACGGATTGGTACCGTATTGTTAATGAATCAAGAAATGATTAAGTCCTATTGCAAACTTTTAGTGAAACTCATTTTGTTGATTCGAGAGCTATGGTTTCAATTAGTACCTAAAGTTATCTTGTCTCCGTGAAACTTGAAGTTCAAATCTGTTTGAAAAGTAAGGAGCTGAAAATTTATTTTTCAGAAATAATCAAGGTATGAGATATATTTGATATCTAAGACCTTATTGCAAGATGATAGAATATAAATTTGGTGAGACTACATAAACTCATAAGTTTTATGGGAATGTACGAAGGTTGAAGACGCAAGGCGTCCCAATCCTCCAACTATTGGGGCACTAACGATATTCGCATATCCATGAAGTGATTGTCCTTAGTATGCACCGTTGCTAAGACTCGTCGTTTCGAAGCATCACGTGATGATCGGGTGTTATAGATTCTACGTGTGCTTCCAACGGGTACAAGCCAGTTTTGCATATGCGAATACTAAGGTTTAAACTTTATGAGCCTAGCATGTACAGACATGGTCTCAGAAAGTTATCATGAATTGATGGATAAAATTATGAGTGAAATTGTTCATCGTATTACAAATTTACTAATAGTGAAATCTGAAACACTTGTCATATGATGATCAACTTCAAAGTAAGAACCTCAAGGTTATTGGTATTTGACCAACAAACCTAGAAGTTATTGATGTTGAAATGTTTTTCTGAATAATGAGGAAAGCTAAAAGAGAAACTGCAAAAGATATTTTGGCAAAAGAAAAGAAAAGACTAGAAAGTCTAGCTCAGGTGTATATAAATGATATACATGTTATGGTTGTATTCTTAGTTAAGTCACACAATGAAATTCTTGGGTATTAATACCATATTGGTTGGTATGAAGTGTCATACAAAACAACGCAATACAAGAATACAATGGCCTAAGTGATCGACAAGGAATATGATAGGAATGCACGTACTGGAACAAAATAAAGTGTTATTATGTTCGTCGTTGGTATTCTATCTACCCCTTAGAATTTATAATAAAGAACTTAATAATTGTTATTTTGCTCTGGTCAAATGAAAACAATGAGTTGTTCAAATTATGACATTACTCCATGTATGATGGATAAGTTATTATAAATCTTAATGGTGAAACACACATACATAACAACGACGCTAAAAATGCCATAAGGCAAATGATTTGAATTCCACTTATTTGTGGAACCGCAATTTAGGTCATGTTAGAAAGGATCGCATGAAGGAACTCCATGCAAATGGATTTTTGGAGTCATTCGATTTGTTGAATCGTTTGGCACTTGCAAAATCTTTTCTAAAAGGTAATGACTGAAATACCGTTCATAGGCCGAAGAGTTGAACGGGCAACTAACTTAGTGAAAACATACATAATGATATATGTGGTTCACTGGGCATAGTTGTGTGCGGAAGATTCTTCTACTTCATGAAAACTTTCTAACAATGAATTGAGTATATATGTGGATATATTCAATAAGGAAAAGTTTGAAACATTTGAATAGGATTCAAATAAATTTCAGCATGAAGTGGAAATCATCGTAATAGAAATCAAATATCTATGATTAGATCATGGTGGAAATATTTGAATTACAAGTTTTAGCGAACATCTAAGAGAGTTATGAAATTGTTCTACAACTTACGTTTCTTGGAGTATCATAGTGATGATGAAGTATCCAAGAGATATATCCAAACTTTGTTGGATCAATGATGAGATAAAATATTGATGCCATTATATTTTTGTGGATTATGCTTTAGTGACTACCGCTTTTACCATTGAATAGAGCATCATCATGATCCGTTGAAATGACACCATACAAGTTATGGCATGGGTATAAACCCTAATAGTCAACCAAAATCGGATGAATGTCTTTGTTGGTTATCCCGAGAGATTTAATTGGGAATTCTTCCCACGAGATAAAGACAAAAGTGTTTGTCAATGTTTCTTATTTCCGAGAAACTGTTTCGAGTGAAGTATTTGAGTGGGAGGACAATATAATTTGATAAGGTTTATGAACCTGAGCATAATGATCAGAGTAGCGCAGCATCGGAATTGGTTTCGGAAGCGGCCACGACGATCATGGCTCTCATGACTACAAAGTGTTTTAGCCATGGAGATCGAAGTACATATTGAACCTTGTAGGTATGGTTTACTTTGTGATCAAATAAATGATTTGTGGACAAAGGATTGATTTTGATCAATGATAAACCAACTACAAAACAAAGAAGTTATGATGGGCCCTGACTCCATTAAAATGGCCATGTGCCATGAAATCCAAGATAGATGAATACTTTATGAAAGTAAATGGATCTATGAAATTGATAGACTTGGATGAGATATCCTTGAAGAAAGCTTGACTTATCGAAAAAATTGTTTACGACAAAGTTCAAAGAGTTGAATACGATAAGATTAGATCTTCCGTAGCAATGCTTATAGTCTATGTGGATTATTCTAGTAATCACTACATATTTCTTTTATGAGATATGCTAGTAGGATGGCAAAATACACTACTTAACGAAGTATGTATACAAGATACAACCAAGAGTTTTGCTGTTCCGTGGAATACTAGATAGGTATACAAGCTTCAATTGGATGAAGTAAGTATCACGGAGTTGGAATCTTCACCGGATGAAATAGTCAAAGAGTTTTTGATTTCATCGGAGACGATGAAGAAGCTTGCATTTGCAAGAAATTAAGTGGGAGCGCTAAGACACATTTATAATACTTTATGTAGGTGACATATAGTTGGTTATAAATGATGTAATTATATACTTGATTAAAAAGGTTTCATTGAGAATTAACTTCAATGAAAGGATATGGACTGAAACAAATTTAGTGTCAAGATCTATGAAGATAGATTGAAACACATAAATAAGTTTAAGTCAAAAGTACATATGATGGATATTGAAGTAGTTCAATATAGAAATTTTAAGAAAATGTTCTTGTCATGTGAAGTTTTAACAAGACTTGAGTGTATCTGACACTCAATGAGTAAAAACACATGAGTGATTATAGATCACGAATAATATGTACACAATCAGATATCATGTGCTATAAAGTGTTATGAGCATATACCAGAATGATTCATATGATGATCATTGGACGACAATAAGAATATCCTTGAGTACTTTAGAAGAACTAAGGATATATATATATATATTTTTGTATGAAGAAATGACAAACAAATCGCTGTAAGGTGTTACACCGATATTGGTTTTGTCACATATAAAATATAATTTCAATCTCAAATTAGATTAAGTGTTGTTTAAAAAAGTAGCACAATGAGCTAGAAGTTGTCTATGCTAGATTTAGAAGAGTTCTAAATATTGTGACGGATTCTACAAAAGAAGGCAGAGTATGTCATTGTTTTGACAATGACAAAAGATGTTAAGTCATGAGGTTCTTTGAGAACTTGGTGTATTTCCGACGAGTCGAGAACTTTGAAGCTATATTGTGTGTGACAATATTAGTGACATATTTCGGACCGCGGAATTAAGGTTCCACCAAAAGACCAAACATATTTAATGCCAACTCATTTGGAAATGAGTGATGCGTTGAGACGCAAATGAATTACAAAATACATACGTTTACGAGCGTGTCAGATCCGTTGACTAAAACCTCTCCCGTGAGCAAAACATGATAAAGCACCGGAAGGCCAAGGTGTTATATCTTTACAAATGTAAACTAGATTATTGACTCTAGTGCAAGTGGGAGACTGAAGGAGATATGCCCTAGAGGCAATAATAAAGTGATTATTATTTATATCTCTATGTTTATGATAAATGTTTATATATCATGCTATAATTGTATTAAACGAAACATTAGTACATGTGTGATATGTAGACAACAAGAAGTCCCTAGTATGCCTCTTAAACTAGCTTGTTGATTAATGGATGATTAGTTTCATAATCATGAACATTGGATGTTATTAATAACAAGGTTATATCATTATATGAATGATGTAATGGACACACCCAAATTAAGCGTAGCATAAGATCTCGTCATTAAGTTATTTGCTATAAGCTTTCGATACATAGTTACCTAGTCCTTATGACCATGAGATCATGTAAATCACTTATACCGGAAAGGTACTTTGATTACATCAAACGCCATCTGCGTAAATGGGTGGTTATAAAGGTGGGATTAAGTATCCGGAAAGTATGAGTTGAGGCATATGGATCAACGAGTGGGATTTGTCCATCCCGATGACGGATAGATATACTCCGGGCCCTCTCGGTGGAATGTCGTCTAATGTCTTGCAAGCATATGAATAAGTTCATAAGAGACCACATACCACGGTACGAGTAAAGAGTACTTGTCAGGAGACGAGGTTGAACAAGGTATAGAGTGATACCGATGATCAAACCTCGGACAAGTAAAATATCGCGAGACAAAGGGAATTGGTATTGTATGTGAATGGTTCATTCGATCACTAAAGTCATCGTTGAATATGTGGGAGCCATTATGGATCTCCAGATCCCGCTATTGGTTATTGGTCGGAGTGAGTACTCAACCATGTCCGCATAGTTCTCGAACCGTAGGGTGACACACTTAAAGTTGGATGTTGAAATGGTAGTTCTTGAATATGGAATGGAGTTGGAATATTTGTTCGAAGTCCCGGATGTGATCCCGGACATCACGAGGAGTTCCGGAATGGTCCGGAGAATAAGATTCATATATAGGATGTCATTTTATGTGAATAAAATGTCGCGGAAGGTTCTATGGAAGGTTCTAGAAGGTTCTAGAAAAGTCCGGAAGAAACCACCAAGGAAGGTGGAGTCCACATGGGACTCCACCTCCATGGCCGGCCAACCCTAGTGGGGGAGGAGTCCCAAGTGGACTCCCCTTAGGGGGCCGGCCAACCCCCACATGGGAGGTGGAACTCCCACCTTGGTGGGAGTCCTAGCTTGGCTAGGTTTCCCCCCTCCTATGGAAGGTTTTTGGTTCGGGTCTTATTCGAAGACTTGGACACCACCTCTTGGGGTTCCACCTATATAATGAGGGGCCAAGGGGAGGGCCCCGGCCACCCCAAGCACCACAAGGTGGCCGCACCACTAGATGGCCGGCGCCCCCCTCCCAAACCCTAGCCGCCCCTCTCTCCTCTATAATTCCCGCACGCTTAGCGAAGCTCCGCCGGACTTCTCCACCACCACCGACACCACGCCGTCGTGCTGTCGGATTCAAGAGGAGCTACTACTTCCGCTGCCCGCTGGAACGGGGAGGTGGACGTCGTCTTCATCAACAACCGAACGTGTGACCGAGTACGGAGGTGCTGCCCGTTCGTGGCGCCGGAAGCGATCGTGATCAAGATCTTCTACGCGCTTTTGCAAGCGGCAAGTGATCGTCTACCGCAGCAACAAGAGCCTCATCTTGTAGGCTTTGGAATCTCTTCAAGGGTGAGACTCGATACCCCCTCGTTGCTACCGTCTTCTAGATTGCATCTTGGCTTGGATTGCGTGTTCGCGGTAGGAAAATTTTTGTTTTCTATGCAACGTTATCCTACAACCTGTACCAAGACAAGTTCAAGCGTGCAGTAGTCATGGTCGATACGGAGGAGGATGAAGTGCCTGCGGGAGGCCAAGAGATAGCAGTGGCTGAGTGGACTCAGGGAGGAACCCCGTGGCTCGCAAATGGGTAAAGCCACCGGGGCCGCCCGGGGGATTTGATTTTGACGTGACCAAGACCGAACAAATCTTCGACCTCCTGCTCAAGGAGAAACGAGTTGACGGTTCTCGAAGGTCTCAAGTTCCCCACGGCGAAAGAGCTAAACGGAAAGCCGTACGCAAATTCCACAACTCGCTTTCCCATGCCACCAACGACTGCCGGGTGTGGCGTCGGCACATCCAAGCGGCGATAGAGAAGGGCGGCTAATTTTCAACCGATACGCCATGAAGGTCGACACCCAACCCTTCCCCGCCGTTAACATGGTAGAAATCACCTACCCTGAAGGTTGCCAGCCAGGTCCCTCGTTCAGCATCAACATGGTAGGACCTGGAAACCACTCTGGCAAAGATGGAGATGAGGGCAGCTGCTCTCATAGCAAGGACACGAGAGGAGGCCGCTCCATGCGATCGGCTCCATCATGATGGCAAGCGCTATGTCACGAGAGGAGAGGTGAAGAATATAAGATATCAGCGACCCCTCTCGATCACTTCCTCAACAAATATGTTAGCCGAGTATGACCAACGCCGGCGACCCAATTACGACGATAGAGAAGATCGTTTGGCTAGAGAAGCCGGAAGACATCGTCGGCGAGAATCGCGATGAGGAGGAGCACGAGCGCCGTGCCACGGAAGCATCCGGGGAGCAAGATGACAACACCGAGACACCGGGACTGCCCCTTCTTCGGACACCTGCTGGGATTCGAGGAATGAGCCGATTGCCCACAATCGGCAATTGCCCAGAATGCAATCAGAAAAGAAGGAGGCAGCCAACGTGTCCGTGTTCGAGCGCTTAGGGCCTCTCCCGCTACGGAGCAAACGCGCCGAGTCACCTCGTTGGGCAGATCTTGAAGATTCGGAAGACGAGGGAGAAGTGGAAGAAGACAGGTACCACCGGCCAAGGTGGTGCCCCGACGGACTCAGCCGTTCCCGAGAGCGCGGGGTTCAGCGATTGCGCGGCCCGGAGGAAGCCGAAAGGTTGTACCTGCATACGCTAAGAAAGGCACGGCCTGATCCGGCCGCAAAGGTTCAGCGAACCCCGGATGAAGAGGGTCGTCCACGGAAAATGGAGTGGCGCCCTAAACAGAGGAAAGCCGATGATGAGACATCGGCTGGCACAAACATGGTACTCGTCTTGCCGACAGAGCGTAGCGCTCCACGACTCTACGGAGCACACAAGGTGGACGACGGCAGGCGCATCAAGTCAGAGGTTGGGTTGGTTTCATCTAGCCTCGACCAAGTAGCAAGATCAAACCAATGGGCAAACCAGGAGAGGCTGATCCTTGTGATCGGCCCCAAAAAATTTACGAAGGGAACTTACAAAACCTTCAACGAACAAGCAACGTGGAGGCCGATTCCAGCAATCGGCCAAAATTATCCTCACCTACCTGTCTACCTGGGTTCAACATGTTATCCAACAGAGCCGATACCATCAATTTTCTTGACAGAATCGGCTCGGGGGGCACCTAGTATATGAAAATACGAGGATATGCAACGAAGCATCTCATCTTTTGTTGATGGGTATTGGAATATGGGGGCCGATGCACGGGTCGGCCGTAATAAAAAAAATGAAAATTCGAAAATTTTCGAACACGACGCCGATGCAGCGGGCATCGACTTAAGGACATGAAAGCCGATGCATGGCCATCGACTCAAGGGAGATTTCTTCAAGGACAATGTCAGGAGCAGCATGGGCGCGCGAATCAGATCAATGATCAGATCAATGTCAGGGAGCCTATCGGGCCGGCAGGAACTGAAGAAACTCGGGGGGCAGCTCACCTTGAGGGCTCTCCGTTTTTGGGGAAGCCGATGTATATTTAAATCGGCTAGCTCGGCATAAGGAGCTCCCTCAGACATGATCGAGCCTAGGTCCCTACAGCTCTGCTTTACCTTGGCTGAGACTCGGGGGGCAACAAGCCTGGAAGATGCCCTGTTTTTGAGAGCCGATTAGGGTCACCTCGGCTGCGGCTGCATCATGGTCGTCTCGGGCGAGGACCGGGAAGGAAAAGCCGACGCCTAGTACAGGGCTTGGACTGTGCTTGTTGCTGCAAGAAAGGAAAGAAGTCCGACGCGTTGCTATCGGTCTTAGCATGGCAAACGGAGGGAATGAAATTGGAGCGATTAAAGGATAAATGGAAAGAACAATTTCATTAATTCCAAGGAGCGGCTTTACAAGAAAGAGCCGATGGCTCTCAAAAGAGGGATCCGGTGCCTAGTGCACTTGCTACTACTAGTCCTATACTACTAGTCGTCGCTGTCCTCGTCATCGCCGCCGTCGACGTCGTCGGCGCTGCTCCCGAGGAGCTCTTCGTCGCTGCTGCCCCAGCCCTTGGCCGGAGCCTCTTCCTCCTCGTCATCATCATCATCCTCCACTGTCCGCCCGGGAGCGGAAGCGCTTGGTCGGCGGGTACCCGATGGAGGAGGAGGAGTCATCCTCCTCCTCTTCCTCTTCGTCATCATCCTCGTCCTCGCTGTCCGCCCACATGCGGGGGCGCTTCTTCGGCGGGAGCTGGGCGGAAGGAGAGGCTTTGGCCTTCGCTGCTTCTCCTTCTTTTTCCTCCTTGTCGGAGGAGAAGGGATTCTCTGCGGGGTGGAGGCTGTCCTCGGTCTTCTTCTTCGGCGAAGATTGGGGGAAGAGTTTTGAGAAGGAAGAGGAAGAGGAAGACATTGCTACGAGGAGGAGAGGGTTTTTTGGTGCCGATAGCTGGGATGGAATAGAGGATATGAGAGAGAGCTAACCGGTCGGCGCGGTTAAATAATGATAAATCTGGTGAAGGATTAATGCCATTACAACTTCCAAGGGATCGATGCTAAAGGCTGTCGGGATTTTTAGAGAAGGCCGAGAAGACAGGGCATAATGATGACGGATGCTGTAACGGCTCTGCTCTGCTACGACATGACCCTTCGGAGGGAAAGCATAATGATTTTGGAAATGTTATTTCCAAAACCAGGGGGGCATGTGTTATCACCAGATTTTAGACGAATCCAGAGGTGGGCCGGGCTTGGAAGATTACCTGTGGAAGAATTTTAAGGCGGCACTGGCACGAAGGGTCTTGGGCTGAATTGCCCGTGTATCTTTATTTAGTAGTTTATTATTTTAGATAAGAGATAGAATCTTAGTCGTGCACGGTTTAGTGCACGCCCTCATTAGAAAGTCCCCTGGACTATAAATATGTACCTAGGGTTTATGGAATAAACAACAACTCACGTTCAACCCCAAAAACAAACCAATCTCGGCGCATCGCCAACTCCTTCATCTCGAGGGTTTCTATCGGGTAAGCGACATGCTGCCTAGATCGCATCTTGCGATCTAGGCAGCACAAGCCCCACGTTGTTCATGCGTTGCTCGTACTGAAGCGTTTTTGATGGCGAGCAACGTAGTTATCATTAGATGTGTTAGGGTTAGCATTGTTCTTCGTTTAAGCATGCTTATGTAGTGCAACCCTTGCATATCTAGCCGTCCTCACGCCTGTCTCAGGTGTGGGGGCGGCACCCCGCTTGATCATTATTTAGTAGATCTGATCCGTTACGATTGCTCCTTGTTTTACAAGGATTAGTTTAATATCTGCAATAGTTTGGCCTTACAATGGGGGGGAGGATCCAGTGGCACGTAGGGTGGCGTTCGCAAGTCCTAAACGAGATGTTCCTAGGATCAACTTCATGTTGGTTTTTTGGCCTTGTTTAGGATCGGCTTACGAGCACCGTGCGTGGCCGCAAGGCCCAACCCGGAGTAGGATGATCCGGTTATGCGGTGAAAACCCTAAATCGTCGTAGATCTCATTAGCTTCATCTTGATCAAGCGGGACCACCAAGTATTCGTGCACCCCGTACGGATCATGGGTGGATCGGCTCTTTGAGCCGATTCACGGAGATAACCTGAGAGCCGATCGAGGCTCGTATTTAACGTTTACATGTATGCCCTGCGGGAAACTAAGCGAGGCAACCTCATCACCTTCACGACCAGGTATAGGTCAGGTGGCACGCCCTGCACTTCGCAACGCCGCGTGTGACCAGAAGAGCATTGCGGGCCGTCGCTCGGAGGGGTCTCAGCCAGCCGCAGCTCTAGGCTCCCCCCGGCTCTACGGTGTTGACAAGGCCGCTGCCCGCCGGTGGGTTTTGGCAGTCAACAAGATCATCGAGGCTTAATTGACTTTTTGTTCAGTCATATGCATGCGTGAGCATGTGCCAAGTCGATATAAATGAATTATTCAGAGGAGGATACCACAATGCCATACTTACTTATGAATAAAACAATGCAAGCAAACATCCATGACATGCTACTCATATTAATAGATTGGAGCTAATCATGAGAGATCATGAACTACTAGACTTTCTTAAATAACATATACCTCACATGAACCAACTAAGCATGCTCACATGGATGAGTATATGTACAAAAGTGAAAACAAATAGAGTTCATACCAGCCTCTCACCACAATCAGATTGTCGTAGATCGTCATTATTGCCTTTTCACTTGTGTAGCTTGGATAATATGAAATGAAAACCACGCTCCAGCCACCGAAGACCATTGAACTCATAAAGAACTTTACAAACCAAAGAAGAGCAGCAAATATTTTTGGTGTTTTCGAATTTGAGAACAAGAACAAAAGGAAACAAGCAAACAAAGCAAAATCTTTTTGGGTTTTCTTATAGCAAACTAGCAATAGCAAATAAAGCGAAACAAATGCAAGAAATCAAAGCAAACAAATGGTGAAGAGAAACAACAGAAATGTTTTTGGTCTTTTTGTGTTTTGGAAAGGAACAAAGCAAAAACAAGAAATAGCAAACTAAAAGAAACACAGAAAAGCGAGATGGCAGAAATCTTCCAAAACCTGACAGCAGTACAGAAATCGATTTTTACAAAAATCTTACGTTGCTCAGTTCAAAAAGTGTTCAACTAACTAAAGTTAGATAACAACCTGGGGAACATGCACAAAAATTTTCAACTCAAAATACTGTTCTGGCTGGGCGCCCGAATTTTTACGGTAACAGCCCAGAATCTGTTTTCAGGCAGCACTTCCCCAAATATCATCTTCCTCTCATTAGAAAACCACTCAAAGAGACTAAACAAGTATATACAAGTATCCAGCAATCATAATATGCAAAGAATGAGTGATGCCGGTATACCTCCCCCCAAGCTTAGGCTTTTGGCCTAAGTGGAGTTCAATCCCATCGATCCCATGAAGTAGTATCTCCGTAATATGAAGATGGGTCGTATTCCGGGTATGTGCTAGAAGAAGCACCCGGATATGTGACGGTGTGGTCGTAGGAGGTCCCGACGTCCTCGGAGTCATGTTGCTGGTGGAACTCTTGTATCTTCATATGTTCATCCACCTCCTCCTTAGTGCACGACCATGATTTCCTGTCAATACTGAGCAAACCTGGTTGGGGAAGAGGGATTTCCTTCTCCTCCCCGTCAGAAAACAACATTCTATATACCATATTATCTAAAGTAGAGTCAGTTGTAACAAAATGATGACTCTTCATAGCAGTAATATCGAGTCTCCTAGGGGCCAATGGCACATCATTAGGATCAATAGGAAGATTTAGATATGTTAAAACACGCAGTGCAATAGTTCCTCCAAAAATAGGTCCCCTGGTAGACAGGCGGCGAGCAATAAGAGCACCAAGGTGATAGGATGTTTGACCAGTAAGTGCAATGTTCAAGAAAGCAAGATGGTAGCTAGAGATATTACTAGTGTTCTCCCTACCAAGAATGCTAGTAGCAATGTAGTATGCAAAATATTTAATGGCGGGGAGTTGAATGTTCCTTATCTTGCCCCGCTGAATGGTGCGACAATCATCATCGGTAGTCCCTCGGTAGAGCTCCAGCAAGTCCCGGGGGTTGTCATCAATCCTACTTGCTGTACCTACAGGGGCAATATCCAAGGCACAACAAAAATCCTTCAACAGCATAGTCACAGTATTACCATAGATCCTAAATGCAACAGTTGGCTCATATTGTTTGTTGTTGAACTGGAAACTCTCGACAAAGGTCTTGGTGAGCAAGTAGTATTGCTCCCTTTCATCGCCCATATAGGTGGTTAACCCTGCCCTGTTGACAAGGGTTAAGAAATCCTCCAATATTCCTGCATTCCTTAGAAAATCATAGCATGGAAAAGTAGAAGCATTAGGAGGCCCGTTGTCCTCTTCGAGCGCGAAGCTAGGCGCGAGGATGTCCTCGTTGTATGACCGCCTAATTTGGGTGGAGGTCCTAGAAGGCCTCCCGGTGCTGGTTGTTCCCTTCTTGAACAATTCTCCAAATTTGAACTTCTTCATTTTCTGAAATTTTTAACAAACAATATAAAACTTGATTTGGTGACATATAATTGAGGGAAACTACCATAGGAACTTGCTAGAGTACTAATCATGCATCAAAACTAGTTTCTACCACTTAGAACAAGCATGCAAGCTCACTAAACATGTTACCTACAGCAGCAAAATATTCAAGATATACTCAACCAAACGAAATTCTACTTGGATGGGTGGAAGAGTCACATACCGAAGAGCAAATGTGCCAAATTTCAGACAGAAATCTGGGCTGAGCAAAGAGATCGAGAAATCTGGAGCTCTGGAGCAAGAACGCGAGAGAGATGAACTTGGTACGAGTTTTTTCGGGAGAGAGAAGGTGCTGGGAGAAAGAGATGACAAAGTGGGGCAGAGGGGAGCCCACACCACATGGTGGCGCGGCCACCTCCTTGGCCGCGCCGGCTAGTGGTGTGGCGCCCTCTGCTGCCCCACAGGTCATCCTCTGGTGCTCCCAGGTGCCTCGTCGAAAAATAGGACCAACGGTATAATTTTCGCGAATTTTTGAAAACTTTGAAAAATGCACATTTCTGGGTATTAAGTTTATTATTACTGGCCAGGAAATTTTTTGAAATCTCAAATCAATTAAGAAACTTTGCAAATTAAAAGTGCTACAGCAACTAAAGCAAGTGGGGGAAAGAAAGAGATGTTGTTTACCTCCTCTATGCATATAAAAGGTATTTGTTAACAAGGTTGATCAAGTCTTGCCACCAAATAAATTTTACATAGCATATGAAGAAATAAACCTCAAATCAATCATGTTACCTTGAATTGTATTGATATGGATCCAATCACAAGAGTTTGATATTCTTCTTTAGGCTCATATATAGGACAATCGATGGTTCCCACTTTGATAGTTCTCACATGAGAGATAGTATTAACTCCGCACGCTTTTTCAATCCTCTTGGGGAAATAGACGGTGTGTTCCTTATCATCAACATTGAAAGTAACCTTTTCTTTGTTGCAATCAATAACAGCCCCTGCGCTGTTAAGAAAAGGTCTCCCAAGAATAATAGACATATTATCATCTTCAGGCATTTCCAACACAACAAAATCAGTTAATATCAAGCAGTTATTAGTAACTTGAACAGGAACATCCTCACATATACCAACAGGAATAGCAGTAGATTTATCAGCCATTTGCAAAGATATATCAGTAGGTATCAACTTATCTAAGTAAAGTCTCTTGTATAGAGAAAAAGGCATAACACTAACACCGGCGCCCAAGTCACATAGAGCAGTTTTAACATAATTATTCTTAATAGAACAAGGAATAGTAGGTATACCTGGGTCGCCCAACTTCTTTGGAACTTTGCCATTGAAAGAGTAATTAGCAAGCATAGTGGAAATTTCCTCATTGGGGATTTTCCTTTTGTTAGTAACAATATCTTTCATATACTTTGAATAAGGAGGCAATTTAATGGCATCAGTCAAAGGGATTTGCAAGAATAAAGGTTTCATCCAATCACAAAATTTATTATAGTGTTCCTCTTCCTTTGATTTTAATTTCTTAGCAGGAAAAGGCATTGGCTTTTGCACCCAAGGTTCTCTTTCATTACCATGTTTCTCCGTAATAAAATCTTCTTTAGTATACTTTTTATTTTTAGCATGCTTTTCAAGTTCTTTTTCAACCTCTTCTTTATCAGGAGTATCATTCTTATCATTATCTTTATCATTATCATGTTCATTACCACTTTCAGTTTCAAGCATCGAAATAGAAATACTATTAGGATCATTAACGAGTTCGGAGGATTCTACAACATTTTTATGTTTCTTCTTCTTTTTCTTAGAATGAGCTCTAGGTTCGAGTGCGTTGAGAATCTTGTTCAATTATTTTGGGATGCCCTTCGGGATATAGAGGATCCTGGGTAGAGACACCACCTCTAGTTGTTACTTCATAAGCATGTTTTTCTTTAGCATTATTTCCTAACAAGTCATTTTGCACTTTAGTGAGTTGATCAATTTGAGTTTGAATCATATGAAAATGTTTAACAAGCATCTTAACATCATTGGAGGTTCTCTCCACAATATCATGCAATTGACTAATAGCTTGAGAATTTTCCATTAGATGATTCTCTACTCTTATATTAAAATTTTCTTGCTTAACAATATAATTATCAAACTCATCTAAGCATTGCGCAGGAGGTTTTGAATACGGAATATCTTCCCTAGTAAAGCGTTGAAGCGAGTTTACCTCAACCATGGATGAAGGGGGAATTATCTCACATATATATTCTATTGGAGGTAGATTCTTCACATCTTCAGATTTAATACCTTTCTCCTTGAGAGACTTCTTGGCTTCCCTCATATCTTCATCATTCAATTTAATTAAACCCCTCTTCTTCACTATTGGCGTTGGAGTTGGTTCAGGCGTATTCCAATCATCATAATTCCGGCCTATTTTAGCCAATAATTCTTCGAGCGTCGTCCTGAGTTCTTTTCCGAAAACACAACCAAGCACAACTATCCAGGTATGCCCTAGACTCAATGGTTAGTCCACTATAAAATATATCAAGTAAATCATGCTTTTCTAAATCATGGTCAGGCAGAGCTCTAATAAGAGAGCAAAATCTTGCCCAAGCCTCAGGCAATTTCTCTTCATCTTCTTGATCAAAGTTATAAACTCTCTGCAAAGCAGCATGTTGAGCACTAGCAGGAAAGTATTTCCGGAAGAAAACATCAAGTAATTCTTTTGGACTTTTAATAGAACCAGGTGGCAAACTATTATACCAAGTTTTAGCGTCATCATTTAATGAGAATGGAAAGATTTTAGCAACAAAGTAAGTACGCTTCTTAACATCATCAGAAAACAAGCTACTCAAAGTAGATAACTCAGTCATGTGTTCAACAGCACTTTCTTTTTCAGTACCACAAAAAGGTGTTTTCTCAACAATAGCTATATGAGATAGATCAAGAGAAAAATCATAATCTTTATCCCTAATGTTTATAGGAGATGTGGCAAATTTAGGATCAGGAGACATTTTATATCTAACAGTGTGTTCTGCAAGCAACTTTTTAATTTTTCTTGCATCAGTAGTAGCATTGCATTTTTCAATAAAATCATCATCAAGCTCCACATAATCTTCCTCAAGATCATCACTAAAATAATCAAGTTCAGGTGAACTAACAGGTGTAGTAGCGTTAGGAGTTTCAGTATTTTCAATTTGTCTAGATTTAGCAATTGTAGCATCTAGAAAAGATCCCAATGAACCACTATCATCAAGCACAGCAGAAACATTATCAATATTATGAGAGTGTTCAGATTCAGCAGATGTACCCGCATGCGAAGCGATGGCGGTGAAACAAGTTTATCAATCACGGATGGTGAATCAAGTGTAGCGGAGGTACTCGAATTGTACCTTTTCTTGTAGTGGATGGTAATATGGCGATCTTAGTATCGCGAGGTTTACCCATGATGGAGAATTTGCAGCGAACAATATCAATCCAAGTGAACTTCCAAATAAAGCTATGCTCCCCGGCAACGGCGCCGGAAAATAGTCTTGATGACCCACAAGTATAGGGGATCGCAACAGTCTTCGAGGGAAGTATTACCCAATTTATTGATTCGACACAAGGGGAGACAAAGAATACTTGAAAGCCTTAACAGCGGAGTTGTCAATTCAGCTGCACCTGGAAACAGACTTGCTCGCAAGAGTTTATCGATAGTAACAGTTTTATAACGAGTAGCAGTAGTGAAATAACAGCAGCAGAGTAACAAAGATAGCAGTAGTGATTTTAGTAAACAGCAGGATTAAAATACTGTAGGCACGGGGACGGATGACGGGCGTTGCATGGATGAGAGAAACTCATGTAACAATCATAGCAGGGCATTTGCAGATAATAATAAAACGGTATCCATGTACTAATCAATCAATAGGCATGTGTTCCAATTATAGTCGTACGTGCTCGCAATGAGAAACTTGCACAACATCTTTTGTCCTACCAGCCGGTGGCAGCCGGGCCTCAAGGGAAACTATCTGGATATTAAGGTACTCCTTTTAATAGAGTACCGGAGCAAAGCATTAACACTCCGTGAACACATGTGATCCTCACATCACTACCATTCCCTCCGGTTGTCCCGATTTCGTCACTTCGGGGCCATTGGTTCCGGACAGCGACATGTGTATACAACTTGCAGGTAAGATCATAAACAACGAATATCATGATGAAATAATAACATGTTCAGATCTGAGATCATGGCACTCGGGCCCTAGTGACAAGCATTAAGCATAACAAGTTGCAACAATATCATAAAAGTACCATCTACGGACACTAGGCACTATGCCCTAACAATCTTATGCTATTACATGACCAATCTCATCCAATCCCTACCATCCCCTTCGGCCTACAGCGGGGGAATTACTCACACATGGATGGGGGAAACATTGCTGGTTGATGGAGAGGCGTTGGCGGTGATGGCGGTGATGATCCCCTCCAATTCCCCGTCCCGGCGGAGTGCCAGAACGGAGACTTCTGGCTCCCGCGACGGAGTTTCGCGATGTGGCTGCGTTCTGGAGGGTTTCTGGCGACTTCGACTTCTCTCCGTGCGTTTTTAGGTCGAGGCGAATAAGTAGTCCGAAGGGGGGCGTCGGAGGCCGGCCGAGGGGCCACACCACGGGGCCGCGCGGGCCCCCCTGGGCCGCGCCGCCCTATGGTGTGGGGCCCTCGGGCCTCCACTTCAATTGCCCTTCTGGCTCCGTTAGTTTCCTGGGAAAATAGGGTCTTCTGCATAAATTCCGAGGTTTTTCCCGAAAGTTGGATTTCTGCACAAAAACGAGACACCAGAGCAATTCTGCTGAAAACAGCGTTAGTCCGTGTTAGTTGCATCCAAAATACACAAATTAGAGGCAAAACAATAGCAAAAGTGTTCGGGAAAGTAGATACGTTTTGGACGTATCAGATGCTTGCATAGGCACGGAGCCAGCATGCACGGGCGCGTGGGCGTAGCCATGGAGCGCGACTGCTGGCGTGTAGACAGGGAGCGCTGGAGCGGCCGACGGCGTCGGATCGCCACAGCACGGAGAAGCAGCGGGAACGGCCGCAGCCGCCATCCCCGACGAAGACTCAGCAGATGCATGTTGCTGGCGGGGATGAGCCCATGCGAGGGGAGGCGACTGGAGGAATGGCGATGCGGCCGCAAGAGACGACGGCGCGGCAGCGGAGATCGCGCCGGCGGCAGATGCCATCTCGATGGTGACGGCGGCGGCAGAAAAAACGTGGGTCAAAAAACGACCTAGTCTGATACCATATTAAACACATTAATTTAGGGCAACTGCTCAACACCCAACGTGGATGTGGCTATCTCATATATATGGGTACCAAAGGGTACAATACAGATATATACAGAGGCTACATATTACATATTTACAGCCTAACAGGGGGCACGAAATCGGCCGAATCGAGATGACTTGCCGGGATTTATCTCGTACAGGATGAACTCGTATTCGTATCTCCTAGCCGGAGGATGAAGACGACCCGTGGGTCCCCGTCAGCATGAAAAAGAAAGAAAAAACGTAGGAGTAGTGCTCTCGTGGGTTTGGTTGTCCCGGCTCACTGGTTTGCGTACGTATACGAGCGTGTAGCTTCACGTGAGGTAAGTCTGCCTCCTTTTTTTTTGTCATGTATCCTTCTCTCTTATAAAAATGTTTCTAACTCTAAATTGGATCAAACGAAAATTGTGAAATTTTTGTAATTCAAAAATAGTAATTTCATATAACTATGTACATATTTCCTGTCCAATGTATACAAAAATAAATTTATGCATTTTTGGCCTATATGGCTATTTATGCATTATTTCTAAAAATAGATTTTAGCGTTTAGTTATATCCATCGTTCAATCAATCCAAACAAACGCAAACATACATGAAATATAAAATAAATCATTTTTTAATGAGATTTAAAGTATAAAGTAAATCCAACATTAATCATGATGAAGTCATATTATCATCTCTCTTTGATTTTCCCAAAATACAGAATGTTACTTAGATGCAAATAACAACGAACAAAAGCTTCTCCAAAATTTTACTTTTAATTGGAAATGTCATATTATTTCCTCTCGTAAAACATTGGAAAATATTTGGAAAGATCCAAGAATTCAAATAATAATCAAGCATATCAAGCATTAATCCACCATAATTTGGGAAAGTCATTTTATTCCCTATCTTTATACATTTAGTATGGTTGGATAATTATTTAGTTCAAACTAAAGAAGCCAAGTCGTTGAAACAAAAATGAAAACAATTTGGATAGTCATGTTAATCCACTCGTATAAAAAAGTATTTTAAAGCAAGGTTGAAAAATAAAATTCAAACAAGTCTTCAAAAAAAAATTTCATTCATAATTCCAATCAAAGTCAAACAATTCAATCAACTTAAATTAATAATTTTAAGATTCCAAAAATTAGGAATTTTTTTGGGATGTTACAAACGTGCTCTTAATGTGCAGCCGAGTGCATCTACTCAACACTGCAATTTGTTCCAAACAAAGGCATTAGTTGGACCCGATAAAGCTTGCAAGGTTATTATTGATGGCGGAGTTGTCGCAATCTAGCAAGCAAGGAGTTGTGTGCCAAGCTAAAATTAAAGTATCTACCGCACCCGCATCCATATTATATTCAGTGGTTAAGCGACAATGGTGAGATGAAGGTATACCACATGGTGCATGTGGATTTTGAGATTGGACCGTATAAGGATTCCATTGATTTTGATGTGGTTATTATGACGGTGTGTCACCTACTATTGGGTAGGCCATGGCTCTATGACTGTTTCGTGCAACATAATGGCCGCACCAATACATATCACTTGGAGTTCAATGGCAAGAAAATTAACTTGCAGCCTATGTCACCAAAGCAAATTATCAATGAATCTCGTCAGAAAGTTGAAGTGAACTTGGAGGATGCATCCATAGATAGGCGAGAGAATTGTAATACCGTGAGTGATATAACGAAAAGTGAGAGAGTGAATTCCTTAGTGCTATTAGCCACCAGAGAGGATATGAGAGAATTTAGTGAGGATCCTACAACCATGCCTATTGTGCTCATGTACAAGGGTGAGGTTTTGGTTTCTAACAACATGACCCCTATTTCTCTTGGTGTTTCTCATTTTTTGCAGGAATTCAACGACGTGTTTCCGGAGGAGGTGCCCGCAGGATTGCCACCATTGCGTGGTATTGAGCATCAAATTGAATTGATCCCCGGCGCCTCGCTGCCCAATAGGGCGCCATACAGGACGAACCCCGAAGAGACGAAGGAGATACAGAAACAAGTGCAAGCATTCCTCGACAAAGGTTATATTCGCATAAGCCTAAGTCCTTGTGATGTTCCTGTTATTCTAGTTCCTAAGAAACATGGTACATGGCGCATGTGTGTAGATTGTAGAGCGATAAACAACATTACTATTCGATATTGTCATCCTATTCCCCGTTTAGAGGATATGCTAGATGAATTGAGTGGTGCTGCTGTTTTCTCTAAAATTGATTTGCGTAGTGGTTATCATCAAATTAGGATGAAAGAGGGGGATGAATGGAAAATAGCCTTTAAAACAAAATTTGGTTTATATGAGTGGTTAGTAATACCTTTTGGTTTAACTAATGCACCTAGTACTTTCATGAGACTGATGAACCATGTTTTGCGTGATTTTATTGGCAAGTTTGTGGTCGTATACTTTGATGACATATTAATCTACAACCGCAATGAATCTGATCATACTATGCATATTCGACATGTTTTGCAAGTGTTGCGTGATAATAAACTCTATGGTAATCTTGAGAAGTGCACATTTTGCAAATATAAGGTCATATTTCTGGGTTATGTTGTCTCTAAACATGGAGTAGAGGTAGTTTCATCTAAAATTGAAGCAATTCAAAATTGGCCTACTCCCATGAATGTGAGTCAAGTACGAAGTTTTCATGGTCTTGCTGTGTTTTATAGAATATGTGTGCCCAATTTTAGTACTATTGCTGCACCTTTGAATGAATTGACTAAAAAGGATGTTGTATTTGAGTGGGGCGCAGCCGAAGATCATGCATTTGATGAGCTGAAACGTATGTTAACTTCTGCACCGTTGCTTGCACTTCCTGATTTCAGTAAGCAATTTGAGATTGAATGTGATGCTAGTGGTATTGGAATTGGTGGTGTGTTGATGCAAGAGGGTCGCCCAATTGCATATTCTTTGGAGAAACTTTCTGGTGCTAAGTTGAATTATCCTATATATGATAAATAATTGTATTCTTTAATTAGAGTTCTTGAGGTTTGGCAACATTATTTGTGGCCAAAAGAATTTATCATACATTCTGATCATGAAGCTTTGAAATATCTGAAAGCTCAATCTAACTTGCATAGGTGTCCTGCTAAGTGGGTTGAGTTCATTGAGGTCTTTTCCATACATTATTAAGCATAAGAAGGGAAAAGATAATATTGTTGCTGATGCTTTATCTAGGAAGAACATGCTATTAACTCAACTTGATGTTAAAATTCCTGGATTAGAAGTACTATGTGATCTGTATGCCATTGATCATGATTTTTCTGAGCCATATCGCTATATTGGTAAAGCATGGGAAAAATATCACATACATGATGGGTTCTTGTTTCGAGCTAACAAACTATGTGTTCCAGAATCGTCTTTGCATTTGCTCTTATTGCAGGAATCACATACTGGAGGTTTGATGGGTCACTTTGAGCGTGAGAAGACGCTACTCATGCTCGTTGATTACTTCTATTGGCCAAAGATGAGGCGGGATGTGGACAGGTATGTAAAGATATGCATTACTTGCAACAAGTGCAAGTCCAAGATGAAGCCTCGCGGTTTGTATACTCCTTTACCGGTACCTACTACACCATGGGAAGATATTAGTATGGATTTTGTGTTGGGTTTTCCACGTACTAAAAGAGGCCATGATTCTACATTTGTGGTAGTGGATAGATTTTCTAAGATGTCACACTTTATTGCCTGCCACAAGAGCGATGATGCGTCGCATATTGCTAACCTGTTTTTCAGGGAGATTGTACGTCTACATAGAGTCCCGAAGACTATTGTTTCTGATCGTGACATCAAGTTCATGAGCTACTTATTGAAGACACTTTGGGGAAAGCTGGGGACGAAGCTACTTTTCAGCACTACTTGTCATCCCCAAACTGATGGTCAAACTGAGATGGTGAATAGAACATTGACACAATTGTTGAGATCCATGATCAAGAAAAACTTGAAGGAGTGGGAAGATTGTTTTCCGCATGTGGAGTTTGCTTACAACATGGCGGTACATTCTACCATAGAGCTGTGTCCGTTTGAGGTTGTGTATGGTTTCAAACCCATTACTCCACTTGACTTGTTGCCTCTACCCATACATGAGAGAGTCAATATGGAGGCATCAAAGAGGGCAGATTTTGTACGGAAGATACATGAGAAGACTAAAGAGCTAATTGAGAAGAAAGGCAAAAACAATGTTGCAAGGGTGAACAAGAAGCGCAAGGAGATGTTATTCAAGCCTGGTGATATGGTCTGGGTTCATTTTCGCAAGGACAGGTTCCCGAAGCTACGGAAATACAAGTTGCTTCCTCGTGGTGCTGGTCCTTACAAAGTGCTTGCCAAGATCAATGACAATGCATATCCTATAGATCTTCCAACTGATGAGTTTGGTGTCAGTAATTCTTTCAATGTGGATGATTTGACACCTTATGACGGAGAAGACCTTGGAGCATCAAGGTCGACGCCTTTTGAAGGGGGGAGATGATGAGGACATCCCTACCAAACCACTACCTCCGTCATTGCAAGATGAAGAAGATGTTGCTGTGAAGCTCAAGTCCAATGAAGTCAGATTTGGACCTATGACAAGAGCTCGTGCGAAGCTACTAAACCAACAGGTGAACTTGTTCTTAAACGATACTTTGATTGATGATAATTTTATACTACCTAAATCCTTTGACTTGTGTTTGATCAGGTACGAGGATAAAGGACGCATCGCACGAGGAGGAGGAGAACAGCTGGACATGGTGCTGGACATGAAGACACCTCATGGACACGCGAGGGAGGAGAGGGTGACATGTGTGAAGGAGAAAGATGAAGTCCAGGCCGGCGCTACGCTCGGTGCGACCGGCCGCCACACCGGCCGGCCCGACCCCACGCCCGGCCAAACCGGCTCCTAGGCCGGATTAGCCCGGCGCCCGCCGGCTCCTGGACCGGTGCCAGCCGGGCACGATCCAGGGACCCTGGACCCCCCATCCGGTTCCAGCCCAGTGCCTGGTATGGTTCCGACCGGCCCCTGTCCCGGTCGACCGGCCCCCAGGCCAGCCGTGTCCGAGTCAGTCTCGACCAGATCCCGATCTGGGTCGGATATTATTGTTATTTTTCGACTTCTAGTCGTCATGAACCCCTATATAAGTGCCCAAGACGCCCCCATAATAGCTTTAGACCATGTTTAAAATAAACCCTAGTTCATAGTTGATTGCTTTCCAACTCTATTGAATCTATACACCAATTCGCATCGATCTGGTGTTTTGCTACTGAAAGTTTTGTGTGACCTGCTGTTCCATTGGGAATTAGACGGATGCAATTTACCGCTTTGTGGTCGGTGGCTACGTACGCAAGTGTGTGGAGTTGCGAATATCATGCAGGGTTGAGAGCTGTTGCATTGGCGACATGAATCAATCGAGACACTTCGTCGGCGTCATACAAGTTATATCCACCTCCTCATCGTGTTATCTCCATTGTGTTCATCGTGTGTTCATCACCATCCACCATGCTTACTGAGAAGATCGCGCAACCCCTTATCATCTCCTTTCCCTTTTTCTTCCTTTGGCCCAGCCCAACCCAGGGCAGCGTACCCCTTCGCTCTCTCCTCTCGTTGTCGTCTTCCCCCCGGAGAGCACACAGACGGTGTGACTGTGGTCCTTCCCCGCACCCACGCCGCTCACCTGCCCCCTCTCCTTATCTCCCCCTCCCCTTTTAATCTTTTTCGAGCCCACGGAAACCCTAGCCCCTTTCCCTCCTCAAGACACTGCCAGCTCTGCTTCCCCCTCTCCTCTTTTTCTTCTTCTCTGTGAGCATGTCCGAGAGCGCCGCCGCTGTTCATCGCCACCGTCGACTCTGTTCACCTCCGGTCGTTCCGAGACCACCTCCAGCGCCGCCTCGACGTCCTCTACCTCCTCCTGCAAGGAATTGAGCCAGGGCTCGCTCAATAGATGCCAAATCACCATTCCCTTCTCCGAAGTCCGGCAGATTCTTCATCAATTCCGGCCACCGTGGACCCTCTCCGACGACCCCGTCGACACCTTTAGTCTTCTGGTGAGCAGGCGCTTCCCCTAGACATCCTTAGCCTCTTCCTCGTTTTCGTTTTCGCCCCTTCACGTCGTGACCGAGCTCTTCCGCCGTAGAACCTCGCCGCCGGCATCTCTCCAGTGATCCCCTGATGACGACGCCACCTGCTATTGGTCCGCGTCAATGAGGCGCAACCGACGCGCCCACGTGTGCATCTTGTACCGCTCGAAGTCTCCCGCGTGCAACGACACCGACCCGCGGTGATCACCCTCATCGCTGCGCACACACAAGCATCACCAACCTTCACCACGCTGGCGCCATGTCGGCATCCTGGGTCCCACCCGTCATGCTCTGCAACTAGACCTCCCTCTGGTGAGAAAATCCTTTCGCATCCAGATCTGGATGATTTTGCATCTAGGCCTCTCCTATTCCTTTGTAAACAATCCACGGTCCCTGCAGCTGACGGTTTTCCCTATAACCCCATACAGTTCTGTAAACCAACCCGGAGGCCATCCTGCCTCATCACCGCCCGGCCCTGCGCATCAATGACCCAGGGTACATCTCCCCTCGGTGAGAAATGTCCCAGGCTTTTTCTTTTTTTCTGAAAATTGCAGAAAATGTTTAATCTTGCTAAAATCATATCTTTTAAATGGTAACTCCAAATAAAATGTGTTCTATGTGAAAAATCCAATGAAAATGAATATGTCATTCATATATTTGTTTGCATCTCGCATCATGTCGTGACGTGATAGTTTGTGCATGTTCACCTAACATATATGCGGAGTATTTTGGGCACCGTCTAGGGTTTTCCCCGCTCCGTTTAATATTAAGTAGCGCACCCCTGCCATGTTGTGCCATGCTAATCAACACTTAAACTTGTCGGTAGAAATGCAACTCCAACCTAATTTTCTTGTCTGGAGTTCCGACTCCGATTAACATGGATAAGTTGCATCGTATCATATCTTCCATGTCATGCATATCGGCTTGATCATACCGGTTCTTTTTCCGTAGTAGTAAGACTTGCATCCGTTGTGTGTGTTCCAGCATTTGCTTCTTCCCGGATAGGATCACAAAGTGATGATGTGAGATACGACAAGTTCTTCTGCAGCTTTTCACAGGCAAGCCCACCTCTTCACCTATTCTACAGATTCATTCTCGTTGTTCTCCTGCTACCCTTATGCTGCGATTCTTTCAAGTCAGTTGTCCTATTCCACTGTTACCCATATGAGCCGTGTTAAATATCCGCTACCTATCGTCGTTGTTTGTTGGTTGAGCCTTGTGAGTCGTAGCGCGTGTTTAGGGATCTGCTTCTCTATATCTGTTGGGTTGTTGGGAGGTTATAACATGCCATATCAGTGGTTGGAGATACTCATGCTTTACTTAATTGTTAACAACTAAAATTGCAAGCAGTGGCATCTGTGAGCCCCTTTGCGAAAGCATCGGATCTTTGTCTCTCTAATGTCCCCTAGGACCCGAGTTTTTGTTATCTGTTCCGAGATTGAGCGCTCTACCCGTACGTGGAAGAGTGGGACCCTCATCACCCACTATCTTTCCTCGAGTCTGTTTATTGGGAGCCACAACCTTGGTTTTATTTGCTCATATGCACGATATACACGATTTAGTTCCTGTTGCTTCGGGTGTTTATATTCTGTACTATACTCATATCATGGGCCGCCTTATCCTGTGCCTGGTTGTTAATGCCCTCCTGGACGTCATCGCAAACTTCTGGGTCTGTATCGGAGTACGGCCGAACTTCGTTACGTGTAGCTTAGTTGGGTGGCTCCCCTTAAACTTTCTCTTGCATTGGGAACGGTCTTGTTGTGAGACTTCACTTGTGGTAAGTGGGTTCGAGCATGCGTATGGTTACATTTGGGCAACCCCTGCAGGGTGTACATCTTATCGGTAAGCCGGGTCCGCGGTTATGGACAACTTGGAATTGTATGGCTTGATCATAGAACAACTTACACCGCTATCTTGTTGATAATAATTTGCTAATAACTTGCGTAGTAATATAGAATTACTACAACCAATATCTAATAAAACTTGTCAACCATGTGAGTGCCCTTGTTACTACTTCTTCCTTTGTGAAGGGGGAATGTATCGGTTGGGTTATGTTTGCAGAGTTTAGAACTGTTAGCTTATGCACTCTCTCACCTTCTCTGATTAGATGAATGTTGTAGCGTATCTCCATTGGTTAGTACAAGCTTTGCTGCCGCTTAACTCCACCATATAGTCGGGCGATGTTTATACCGCCCACCAGCGAGCACAACTGGTCTTGTCTCGCAAGTACGTGCCATTGGTACTTACCCTCTCCTTTCGTTATCTTTTGTCTCTCCTCTCCCTTTTGTCGGCAACCCTTGGCCCGACTTTCGCAGGTTTAAGATGACGATGTTAGCAAGGTTACCCTTCCGGCTTGACCTGGGCAGGGTTATGGATGCCACTGGTTATCTTCAGGACTCTTAGTCCAATTTGTATCTTGTCCATACTCAGACGTATTTGATCTTCTGTATGATTTGGATCTTCGTGCTGTATATTTGTATCTTGACTCGTTGGAGTCGTTGTTGCAATATATGTTTCTTGTGGGCTCTATTGTAAACCTGTTGTAATGTTACTGCTCGTGGTAATTCCTCTGGCATCACGTGTGTGCTTCGTCGCGCACGTCGTGCCGGAGGGCGTCTCTGAATCGATATCGTGCGAATTTCGGCAAGATCGCTGGAATCCTCATGGTACCGGTTCCGCGGCGTCACAGGCCACCGGCTGGGCTAGGTATATGGGCTGCGGGGAGAGAGGGGAGATGGGTCAGGAAGGGAGAGTGGCCCAGGTTAGGTTAAGTTAGGTTAGAGTTTTTTCCTTTTTCCAAAACATTTTCTCCTTTTCTTTTAAAATCCGTTTGCAAAAAGATTTGAAACCAACTCAAATAAACTTTTAATTTCTAATACAAAGGTGGAGAGAGAGAGAAGAAATTACAAGCATTGCCAAAATATTTGATACCAAAAATAAAATAGTTTTGCTTGGTAGGGTTTTGTTAAAAGAAAGAGAAGGGGATGTTTTATTAAACCATATGAGAAGGAAATAAAATAACTAGTATTTATAAAAATAATTTTTATTTAGTAAAAACATGGATGATATGATGCATGATATCATGATGATGCACAAAAATATAAAAAACAAAATCTAATAGGGGCCGTTAAAATCGACACCACTAACAAGGAACCTTGACCCGAGGTTCCACTTCATGGTAGGGGGAGAGAGGTGAGCTAGCGGATCTTCTGGCGACGTGTCGACCTCCTCGACACCACTAACAAGAGTTCTTGCTCCAAGCTGATTGGGCTACACGGCCAACAAGAATTGTTCCGTCGACGATGATGTGCTTCTGTCGAGAATGGTTGCATAAGATCAGGCTTCGTACAATAAAGATTAAATGAGTAGCAATCACATTGATCCACCAATTCACGTAACGAGGTTGAATAGTACGAGTAGTCAGTATGGGGCCACTCCATTCTGCACCCAAACTATTAACCCTAAACATGAATAGGAGAATCGTGCAACCAACCCCCGAAAATCAGATTGACGACCTTGAAAGCATTGTCAGGAAAGATTCGATGAGGTCAAGGCACAAAGAATTGAAGGGATTCCACAAAAGCAAAGGTGGTTTCAACGGAGAACACAAGGTTAGTCGTCGTTGTTGTTCTTCTGTCGGAACTTCAGAGATCGGACCTATTAGGTTAACGGCATAGATAATCCAACCCACGTGGAAACCTAAGACTCTAAAAACTCAGATAAGAGAGAAGACTCAAAACTCGTAAAGGTAAGAGGAGAAACAATATAGATGAGGAAAAAATGCAGAGGTAATTAGAACTATCAAATGAATTTTCAGAAAATAGGTTTTGACACTAGACACAACAACGTCCGTTGGCAAGGTTAACCTACAGGCAAAGCGGACCAGTGGGGTATTGTCAACCTGAGCTCTGATACCAACTTGTCACGTCCCGGAACCGGTACCATGAGGATTCCAGCGATTCTGCCGAAATCCACACGTATCGATGCTGAGACGCCCTCCGACACGACGTGCGCGACGAATCACACACGTGATGTCAGAGGAATTACCACGAGCTGTAATATTATAACAGGTTTACAATAGAGCCCACAAAAAACATATGTTACAACAACGACTCCAACGAGTCAAGAATACAAATATACAACACAAGATCCAAATCATACAGAGGATCAAATACGTTCGAGTATGGACAAGATACAAATTGGACTGAGAGTCCTGAAGATAATCAGTGGCGTCCATAACCCCGACAAACTTGACCCAACTCCGGTGATGGATGAGCGAGAATGATAGCACGCTCTCGGCTCGTGCTAGTGTATGTAGTCGTCGCTAGGTAGTCCACGTTAATTTTTGGGATAGGGATTTGGTGCTCATGGGCACGGTGCTCTCTCCACTTTCTTTTTTTTTAATTTTTTTTAAATCTCACACTTCTATTTCTCAAAAATTATGGCATTAAATATGTAGATAGATATATACAGGAGGAGTCTACACAAAAAAGTCCCGGTAAAAGATACTTTAAATTATGAGAAATAAAAAATAAACAATTTTCTGACAAAAAACATACTATTTTAATACTAGTGTACTACCATTTACTGTCACAAATTTATCTTTTTTATATTCCCCCAAAATACAACGTAACGGGATTTTTTTGCATACATCCATACTATACATATCTATCTATATATTTAACACCATAATTTTTAGAGACACAGAAGTGTGAGATTTTAAAAAAATAAAAAATCTGAAATTGAAGGGAGCACTGGTGCCTATATATGTCAAATACATTTTTTGTTGTTTTTGTTACTTTGTAGATTGTCTGCACTTTCGATGACGATTAGCAATAGATTGAGGGCGATTTTGTTAAAAACCCAACGGCGCTATTAAAAAAATATTGGACGTGCGCGCATGTGGCTCAATGAAGTCAAGACTTGTGCGTGGACCGTAGGGCATGAGCAGCTCTGTTGTGCATGCACGCAGCGAAGTAACTAAACAGGCGCATCCAAGCCAGGTCAGATGCTCAAATCAAGTCGGTAGGCAGCGTACGGTTGCCAGGGATCCACGATGGATGAGCTCCTGCGAGTCATGGACGTACGTCACTGCTAATCCAACGAGGTTGTGCGTGTGGCGGCGAGACGATCTACGACGGAACGACGTGACGTGCGACGTAATGGTTGCCTTGGGGCGGGGTACGGTGCCTATCGATGCGGTGTTGACTGCGCTGTGCAAACCACGACGGGATGGATATGGATATCCATCGAGGAGGACCACACCACGCGCGGCGCGGCGCGGGGGAGAGAAGCAAAGTGTCCAAGTCGATCTGCCGCCTGTTGGTCGGCCGGCGCGGCGACTTTTCCATGAAACTGAGCGGGAGCATTGCGCCATTGCCTGATAACTGGAATTATCTACCGACTCATTCTGTTTTAATATAAGTGTCGTAACTTTATTTAAAAACATTAGTCTACACACTAAAAGTACAGGCCTTAAGCATTGGAATGAAGGTAGTAGTACTATCATGCATATTGGTCCCACAAAATAGCTTATATGGCAGCTAATTAAGGAGCGGAAACAAAATTAGTGTACTAGCATAGGTGGATACCGTATCATAGCGTATATCATATATCACGAGAAAAGTTAATGCCAAACAAATAAAATTTGCATTAAAATTATAAAAAACAATAAATATATCATATCAATGATACTATTACATGATACTGTATAATACTCCATAATAATAGCATATCCAATCAATATAGAGATAGTATCATAAACAAGTATCATACGCATGATACTACTACATAATACTTACCACTATGGTCAGCCTTAGAAGTTACCCATTTGTAGACCCTCCCTAGCACTACTACAAATAACCTTATAGCCGCACCTATTACTGCCGGCGAGTGCAGTTTGAAGTAGCCGACGGTAAGGCCTAGTTACCGCCAGTGAAATCAATTCGCATGCGCCGGGGGGTAAAGTGGGATCATGTAGTCCATTTGGGCTTCTTTTTTCTCTTTCTCTTTCTTTTCTCTGTATACTTGGCCAATACCTCCTCCACTCACCCACGTTCTTCATCCTCCACTACTTTTTCGATTCCTCCTCCACTCCCCACGCTCTTCCTTCTCTCCACCCGTCGGCGCCCCCACTGCCTACTTTCTCCCTCCTCCACCTCCACCTGGCGCCGTCCCCCACTCTCCACCCTCTTCCTCCACCACCTCCACCCCGAGAGGCCCCAACACTCCGAGGAGGAGCGGCGCGCGTGGCCAAGAGGAGTGGCATGGCGTGGCGTGACGCGGCGACGACCCGCGGCGTGGCACGATGACTGCAAGGGGCGCGGCGCTGCACGGAGATAGCAAGCGGGGCGACGTGGCGATGACCAGAAGGGCGGCGCGGCTACGACCACCGGCGCGGCACGACGACAGCATGCGGCGCGACGCGGCGACGACCAGCAGCGCGGCACGGTGACGGCAAGCGGTGCGGCCAGGTTTGGCGGAGCAGTAAGACTTGATTGCTTTGTTTTAATTTGTAGGGATTTAACTGAAAAGTGTGTATAAACAATTAAAGAAATGGACATGACAGTGGCCTAGTGAGTTACCGTTGCATTTTGTTTGTCTGTCGAACAGATTATCACCAGCGAATATGGGAAGGCATCCGGGATAACAGCACCTTACCACCGACGAAAATGAAGGTGCCGACAGTAAGGCATTACTACCGACGAGGTGATCGCCCACAAACGCGAAGGCGCTGGCGGTAGACAATTCTGTGTGCCAGCGGTAAGGTCATTCCTTTTAGTGTAGGCAGCTAAGTCGGATGTTTAGCACTAATTTTCTTACGTCTCAATCATTGAAAAAAGTGTAGCTGCAGTTGAAAAATGCAACTCAGTCACTTTTCAGGTGGAAAAGTGCAATTTTATTTTTTTAACAGAAAAGTGCAACTAAAACACTTATTTATAAGTGACCGAGACATAAAAATTCCCAAATCTTTTGGCAAAAGCGGAGGGTCTACTATAATAAATCATAAGCATACTACCTTCCTTACTTAAACTAAGGCCTATAACTTTTTTTCTTCAAATCACACATGGCTAACATACTATTGGTCAAATTAGTGGTAAAGTATAAACCAAAATAAAAAGGGAAGGCACGTAAATATTGTCTCTTTTGGAGATTTATATCATGATTACAATTTTATCAATAAAGATACAATGGGTTGGCATATTTGGGAAAAGCTTGAAACATAAAACTAATGTCATGCACTGATTGATGTACTATGAAATATATTGTGCTACATTTTGATGGTAATCTATTTGCACTTTTTGTTATACAACCTTATTTTGACATTATACTCATATTTTTGTATTAAAAATATGAATCAGGTTAGTCATGCCACAGATAGGCTACAATGTTCAAGTGCATGACGATACCTTAAAACATGTGTTGCATGGTAACATTTTGTTGTTGTCCTAGTGATTTATGGTAGCGCATAATATCGATAAAATCCATCCAAGAGAATCTATACAACACAACAAAAATGTAATCTAAGCTCGATGAATGAGATATCACATCCATTTTATTTGCTCCCAAATAAGAAAAAAATTATGGAGCTTGAATTATACCATTAATAATTACATTGAGATCACTCTTTCAGAAACAACCCGAAGGCTTTGTGTAGGTTTGGACGCATGCATTGTGGTGGAATGAGCACATCCTTAACATTTACTAACTCAAGGGTCATTCTCATTACTAGAAGAAACATATGTATCGACATATACAAAGTATGAATAGGTCCAAACCCTGTAAGTGAATATATGACCAACCCTAAGTGCTTGCAAGAGACAACTAGGACATGCAGCATGTAAGTTTAGTAAGAAAAACGTACAAGTACCATGTCCTCTTTGTTGAAAAGTGCAACAACAACAACAACAACATCACCACATAGGCACGATATTTTGCAACAGTGGAAACCCCCTAAATTTGGGTAAACCCCATAGGTTGAAATCACCCTAAACTTCTTCCAGCATTATTAGGGTGAAATACATTTTTTATAAAGCACTAAGGGTTCTCATGCATCTAGATTTAGTTCACAGAACTTGGGGATGGAAGTTCTCACCACAATATCTTGGAGCAGACAAGATGGTTGGTCTGGAATTTACAACCTTGCAAGATTCACTTTGCTTGATGCTAGACATCTTACTTCAACTTCCTCTTATTCCTTCTATTTTGGCTTTTTTCCTTCTCCATTAGAGGCTAATACATGGCTTCCGTCACTTCGCTTGGGGATTGCAAAAGGGGACGCTTAATACCATGTTACGGCATGTGTAAAACCTAAAATGCTCCAAGATTAGATGGTGGATTCTTGCGCATGTTTAGCGTACATAAAATCTTTCAAGCCTCTCCTCAAAACTCATATGAGGAGGATCCCATTATACATTTCATGTGTAAAAATGAGAAAGACAATAGAACAGTGTAGCAAAGCCACCATAGTCACATGCCTTTTGCACAAAAAAGTATCTTCAAAGTTTACGAACTCATTTTCTGCAGATGAGAATAGCAATAGCACAATGCATACAAGAAAATGAAGTACACAATTGAGAATCACCTAAAAAAGGGAGAAACAACATGTATTGCGGTATTTGTAAAACACATTACAAACATGAGAAACTTGCCCCTTTTCATGGATGAGTACGCAAAAGAGGTTAGGAATCACATGAAAAAACAGCAACAAGTATTGCCGTAACGATAAAACACATGACAAACATGAGAAACTTGCCTCTGTTAAGTATTAATGAATGAGTACACAAAAAAGGTTGGAGCGGATTCTTACAAAGATATCGAAAAATATACACGAAAATTCATAGCATATCGCTACTCAACAAACGTGTGTGAAAGATAGAAATTCTGACAATACAATCAGTCTTATAAATAGTACTACAAGTGATCAAGATCTTCGATCAAAAGGGAAGGACTAGCAATATACACATTGCCGAAACTTAAACACGAGTTATTTCCGACTTAGTAGAAGAGGAGCACGACCAAAACGTTGGTGAGCCGGAAAAAGCATATGAACACGAGGAGCAATGGAAAAAGATCGCCTCTTCATCGCGTGCAAACGGCCCCAGCTGTCATAGAAGCTCCGATATGGACCCAGATGTCATTGACGGTGCTAAATAAATGACCAGGCATGAGCTGTGTACACGCAAAAGTTCACAGGCAGCTGATGCTAGCTAGCGAGAACGTTGGTTTATGCATTGGCGCACGTGCTACATGTGCTTCTTCGTCTGTCCGCCCGCGTTATATATAGACAGCCCCCCTTTGACTCTCCCACACCACACCAAGCTCACATATTTTCCTCATCGATCTCGAACCAGCTCCATATTTCCGTGATTCCGTCGAATCCAAGAGCAATGGATGCCGCCATGGAGTTGTCATGGGGCGCGCGGTGCGCAGGGCTGCTCTTCTTCGGCTCCTCCATCTTCCTGGTGGCGCTCGCCGCGGTGCTCCTGCTCCTGCGCCGGTGGCCCTGGTGCAGCTGCCATGTCTGCCGGGCCTACCTCACGGGGTCCTGGGCGAGGGACTTCACCAACCTCGGCGACTGGTACGCGCACCTGCTGCGCGAATCGCCGACGGCCACCGTCCACATCCACGTCCTCGGCTGCACCGTCACCGCCAACCCCGGCAACGTCGAGTACATGCTCAAGACCAACTTCGACAACTTCCCCAAGGGCAAGCAATTCGCCGCGCTCCTCGGCGACCTCCTCGGCGGCGGCATCTTCAACGTCGACGGCGACGCCTGGCGCCACCAGCGCAAGATGGCCAGCCTCGAGCTCGGCAGCGTCACCGTGCGCTCCTACGCCTACAAGATCGTCGCCCAGGAGGTGGAAACCCGCCTCATCCCGCTCCTGACCGACGTCGCCGACAAGGGCACCGTGGTCGACCTCCAGGATGTGTTCCGCCGATTCGCCTTCGACACCATCTGCAAGATCTCCTTCGGGCTGGACCCAGGCTGCCTCGAGGCCGACATGCCCATGTCGGACCTAGCCGACGCGTTCGACACCGCGTCTCGGCTCTCCGCGATGCGGGGCGCCGCGGCCTCGCCTCTGGTGTGGAAGATGAAGCGGATGCTCAACATTGGGTCCGAGAGGGAGCTCAAGAAGGCGATCAAGCTCGTCGACGACCTCGCGGCAGCGATGATTCTGCAGCGCCGGAAGCTGGGCTTCGAGAACAGCCACGACCTCCTGTCCAGGTTCATGGCCTCCGACGGAGACGTGCATGCCATGGACGACAAGTACCTCCGCGACATCGTCGTCAGCTTCCTCCTCGCCGGGCGGGACACGGTGGCCTCCGCGCTCACCACGCTCTTCATCCACCTGTCCCAGAACCCCGAGGTCGCGGCCGCCATTCGCGCGGAGGCCGGCGGCGGCAAGCCGTCCACCAACGGCTACGAGCACCTCAAGAGCCTGCAGTACACCCACGCGGTGCTGTACGAGAACATGAGGCTGTTCCCGCCGGTGCAGTTCGACTCCAAGTTCTGCGCCGCCGCCGACGTTCTCCCGGACGGCACCTACGTGGAGGGCGAGTCGCGCGTCATGTACCACCCGTACGCCATGGGACGCATGCCGACCATCTGGGGCGCCGACTACGAGGCGTTCCGCCCGGACCGGTGGCTCACCGGCCCTGGCGGCTCGTTCGCGCCGGCGAGCCTGTACAAGTACCCAGTCTTCCAGGGCGGCCTCCGCGTGTGCCTGGGCAAGGAGCTCGCCATCACCGAGATGAAGGCGGTCAGCGTGGCCATGGTGAGGGCGTTCGACGTGGAGGTGGTCGGAGACAACGGCCGCAGTGGCTGCGCGCCCAAGTTTGTGCCGGGCCTCACCGCTTCCATCAGAGGCGGGCTCCCCGTGAGGATCAGGCGCGTTTCAACTACGAATTCAGACTTCAGATAACGAAGCACTAGACTTTTTTTCTCTCTCAGCTGATAGGAGATGCGACAAGAGTGTACATTGCAGTAGAGGAGTATCACTAGGAAAGTTGTTTCATCAATAAGAAATTAATTTCTCCACGGTTTCTAAGGTTCTTAGCCAGTTATGCCTACAGATTTTGTTGTGCGAAACCCAATACACACGTCTCACAAATATGTATATACGTTTACCCGTATAAACGTACGTACACTGAGTCCAATAAATTGATGCAGCTGGTCTTAAAATTTAAAATTGACGAAGTCACCACATTCAACTCGCTACGGATGGGATTGTTTTCTTCCATTGAAAAATTATTCCGTCTTTGTGAGACACCAAACTTCAAATTTGGAGGTGCCACAACCCTTCTAACAACCCAACCAGTGGTTGATTCTCACTGATTTTTATATTATGAAGACATATTGTATAAACATTTTTTATGTTCAACTCAATTTAGCAGATGTGAGGCTTAAACTTTGATTATTGTTCTTCTAGCCAACAACTAGATGCGAGCCAACTAAAGCCAGGAGAATACACAGTTGTGGAATTCCTTCGAGATTTTCCTTGGACTCCAAAACATTTATTTAAAATGTTTCTTCATTGTCCAACTAAATACATTGTTTCATCTAATTCATAATAGGTGTTCTGGTTTTAGTTCATATACGGATATATAGCAGGGAGTACATTAGTCACGATAGATTGAAAAAAATGAGAAGAATAATTATAAATTGGAAATTACATCAAGGTCCCTTATTTCCGCCATGTGAAATTCCTTATTGTGCATTTCAACTTCCAACCTTCCCCATATTAAGAAACTTGCAGAACATCAAATTTGTATGAGCTAGACTAAACTTGCGGTTTTTGAAAAGCCGCTTGAACCATCCATCACAATAAGGGGCAGTGTCATGCAGAAAAATGGGCGGAGTCAATTGATGCATACTCCATGAATTGTGTCAAAATTTCTTCACATATATATGGAAGTAAGAGTGATTTCTCAAAATCTACAGGGTCAAGTGACTCCACATCTTGTACATGGAGTCACCACTTACCGCTTTTTTCGGAAAACAGAATAGCCTTGGTCTATGCATCAATCGATTCAACAGACTTGTTTATTGCAAAGTTATTACATCATGGAGCAGAAAGCATGGATAAAAAAACCAACCATCTAAGCAACATATAGCTTCTATTCATTATGTAATTTATTAATAATCGAACCGACTACCACCCTGGTCGAAGAAAGCATGTGCGACCATCTCCAAACGGTTGCATCAAAAGCTCCTAAGGTTACTCGACATATTGTGGCCAGAGACACACTCCTTGTATGGTAAGTATTAACTTGTTGATCCGTCATCGTACTAGCACTAGAAAATTGGTAGACCGAAATATTAAATCAAATCTTTGACCGATATATACTTACTTCACATCATGCATGATCACCGCCGATGGTGACACTAGGATGGAGGTAGATTCATGGGACTTAATTTAGTCTGTGTGGTATCTTATTAACCGCCGAGACATTGCTGCCAAACACACCTAATCTAACATAGGAGCAAATAAAACTGAATTTCAACGTTGATATACTGGTTCCATCTCTTGAGAACCGTGGCATAGCCGGCATGGCAGGAGTGGGGTGATGCATGTTCTACCTGCCTAGGTTTGAGCCTCAACGCGGAACCAGTTTATACTTGTGAATTATTTTGTAATCCTAGAAAGAAGCAGAGGGATTCTTCCCTCCGGTCTCTTTAGTTGGTTCTATCTCTCTACAGATTGAGAGGTTCATTGGAGACTATGTAACCGAAAAAATGAGAAGACAAACCATGGTTGATCCCAACATGTTACATGTTCTAAGTATTAATTTTCGGAGGCACAAATTGCTATTTCTGGCATGTATGATTTCTCTAGCATGGATTTACTATTTCTAATACAACAACATTTAAGCCTTTTTTCAAGCAAGTTGGGGTAAGCTAGATATGAAACTCAACAGAAATAAAAGGAAGCCAAAAAACAAGAACAAGATGAAAAAAGAGAGTAAACTAAAATTCCGTCACATGGATCACTAATCTCCATGCAGTCCTATCAAGAGCTAAGATTTTAGGTACATTCCAATCCCTCAAGTCTCTTTTTACCGCATCCGCTCAAGTCAACTTTGATCGTCCTCTACCCTTCTCCATTCTCCTTAGAATTCCATTGTTAACTGGGGCTTCTGGAGGCCTCCGTTGGATATGCACAGACCACCTTAGTCGGTGTTGGATAAGCTTCTCTCCTTGATCGGTGCCACCTCTAGCCTATCGCAAATTACCTCGTTCCTAATCTGACCCTTTCTTGTATGGTCGCCCATCTAGCTAGCATGCGCATCTCCGCAACACTCATTTCTTGTATGTGTTTTCTTTTCGTTGGCCAACATTCTGCCCCATATAGCATCGTTGGTCTGCCATCCTATAGAACTTACCTTTTAGCTTTTGTGTGACCTTCTTGTACATAGGATACCAGATGCTTGCCGCCACTTCATCTACCATGTCTTGATCCTATGGGAAACACCCTCGTCGATATCATCATTGATTTGCAATATTGATCCTAAATATCAGAAGGTGTCTCTCTTAGGCACTATTATGTCCTTCTAATCTGACATCTCCATTTTCGCCAACAACACTGATGTTTGCATTACCCTTTGGGTACCCGACATTAGTCTACCTCCCTTGGTCCAACTAGGGGACCATGAAGATTGTCCAAGACCAAAGGTGGCCTACACATCGGTTGCAACAAAGGAGATCTACCAGGAGACAAATTCTTGATGAACAAGGAAAGACGACATCGTTAAAGGAAAGATTAGATTAGATCTCAATGTAACCTAGTCGAGTTCGGACAGGACTCTCGGGACCTGACCTGCTATATAAAGGTCAGGAGAGGGCCTGCCGAACATCAGAATACCAATACGCAGAACCATCGCAACGTAGAGCACAAACCCTATAATCCTTGCCTCTCGGCGAGTCGACCATAGTAGCCTATCGGCTAACCAATTGTAACCCGATATATTCGATAAATCAAGATCATACAAGCATGAAATAACGGTTTTACCTCATCGAGGGCCCCGAACCTGGTTAAATCTCTCTCCCCGTTTATTTGGTATCTGATGTCTCGTGCTAGCTTGCAGGATTCCGTCAACCATAAGCCCCACATGGTGGGCATTGCCGAGGAGCTTCCTCGTCAATAACCACTAAAAAGTTGCATCGCATGCACTCAGTCTTGGTCCTGCTAAGTCTAAACCCCTTCGACTGCAGTGTCTGCCTCCATATCTCTAACTTCCTATTCACGCCAGCCATGGTTTCATCTACTAGCATCACATCATCAGCAAAGAGCATACACCAAGGAATATCTCCTTGTATATCCTTGGTCACCTCATCCATCACCAAGGAAAATATGTTTGGGTTTAAGGATGACCCTTGATATAGACCTACCGTGATAGTGACTAATATGACTGATACATTTATTTTAAAATTAGTTTAATTGAACATTATCCAAACTAGATTTGCATATAAAAAGGTGTCCAACTTTACACTTAAAAATGGAAAACTACAGAAATGTATAACTACAAAATCTCCGTCAGATCGATAGAGAATCAAGGCTTCTTTGTTTAAATAAATTTCATTGAAAAAGTGTGGCTCTATTCTATTGTTATACAGTTATGGTGCCACAAAAGGACGATGTCACAATCTCATATCACGACGGCAAGGAACTGTCAACTAAAAGGACGTGGTGCTTTTATTCAATCAAGGAAATATATTAATATCAAAAATATACCAATTACATCCAACCTCTGCAACTACGCACTACCCTATTGGTAATACATATGCACCCAACCAAAAAATAAAAATAAAACTAAAAAAAATGTCCCGTTACGGTGTTCCAGCCCTAGCAGCAACAATAGATCCACCGACAAGAAACACATGAACTCCAGGCTCTCCAAAAGCGACGCATCCAAGAAGGGAAACAATGCACAAGCGTCGTCATCGTCGTCCGATCAAAGATCTTAAGTTTTCACCCTGAAGATAGTCCCCGCTCTCAACAAGATCATTGCCAGAAACAACCAACTAAGACCAGGCCTTGAATTTTCACCCTGAAAGGTAAGACTCTGAAGTTCACATGTGTTGCCCCTCCCCCCTCCCCCTGATGTCTACGGGTGCTTCTATTCTTGTAGACAGTGTTGGGCCTCCAAGAGCAGAGGTTTGTAGAACAACATCAAGTTTCCCTTAAGTGGATCACCCAAGGTTTATCGAACTCAGGGAGGAAGAGGTCAAAGATATCCCTCTCATGCAACCCTGCAACCACAAAGCAAGAAGTCTCTTGTGTCCCCAACACACCTAATAGGTGCACTAGTTCGGCGAAGAGATAGTGAAATACGGGTGGTATGAATAAATGCGAGCAGTAGCAACGGCACCGGAAAAGTGCTTTGCTGTCCGGGACTGGTGTGTGGTTGATGGTGGTAATATTGCGAGGAAGTATAGATGCGGTAAAACGAGTAAACAAACAGCGATAGCGATATTTAGGAACAAGGCCTAGGGATCATACTTTCACTAGTGGACACTCTCAACATTGACCACATAATAGAATAAATAGATAGATGCTAGACTCTACACCCTCTTGTTGGATGATGAACACCACTAAGCGTGTAGGATTACACGAACCCTCAATGCCGGAGTTAACAAGCTCCACAATATTCAATGTTCATATTTAAATAACCTTAGAGTGCATAACATATCAACATAACCAAACCAAGTACTAACATAGCATGCACACTCGTCACCTTCACACTACGAAAGGAGGAATAGATCACATCAATACTATCATAGCAATAGTTAACTTCATAATCTACAAGAGATCACAATCATAGCCTACGCCAAGTACTACACGATGCACACACTATCACCATTACACCGTGCAGGAGGAATAAACTACTTTAATAACATCACTAGAGTAGCACACAGATATATTGTTATACAAAACACATTGCAATCATAAAGAGATATAAATAAGCACTTCACTATGCCATTCATAACAGTGAATAAGTATTCTGTGAAATATAGCCTAAGAGACTCACACGGTGCACACACTGTCACCTTTACACACGTGGGACAAGGAGTCTCCGGAGATCACATAAGTAAAATCCAGATTACAAGCATCATCATATGAATCTCAATCATGTAAGGCAGCTCATGAGATTATTGTATTGAAGCACATAGGAGAGAGATTAACCACATAGCTACCGGTACAGCCCCGAGCCTCGATGGAGAACTACTCCCTCCTCATGGGAGACAGAAGCGTTGATGAAATGGCGGTGGTGTCGATGGAGGAGCCTTCCGGGGGCACTTCCCCGTCCCGGCGGCGTGCCGGAACAGAGACTCCTGTCCCCCAGATCTTGGCTTCGCGATGGCGGCGGCTCTGGAAGGTTTCTCGTACCGTGGCTTTTCCGTACCGAAGTTTTAGGTCAGGGACCTTTAAATAGGCGAAGAGGCGGAGTCGGAGGGTCGACGAGGCGGTGTCACAGTAGGGCGGCGCGGCCAAGGCCTGGGCCGCGACAGCCTATCATCTGGTGGGCCTGTGGCCCCCCTCTGGCCTCTCTCGGGTGTTCTGAAAGCTTCGAGTGATCCTAAGATGCTGGGCGTTGATTTCGTCCGATTCCGAGAATATTTCCTTACTAGGATTTCTGAAACCAAAAACAGCAGAAAACAAAAACTGGCCCTTCGGCATCTCGTCAATAGGTTAGTTCCGGAAAACGCATAAATATGACATAAAGTATGCATAAAACATGTAGATATCATCAATAATGTGGCATGGAACATAAGAAATTATCGATACGTCGGAGACGTATCAGCATCCCCAAGCTTAGTTTCTGCTCGTCCCGAGCAGGTAAACGATAACAAAGATAATTTCTGGAGTGATGTGCCATCATAACCTTGATCATACTATTGTAAACACATGTAATGAATGCAGCGATCAAAATAATGGTAATGACATGAGTAAACAACTGAATCATAAAGCAAAGACTTTTCATGAATAGTACTTTTAAGACAAGCCTCAATAAGCTTTCCATAAGAGTTAACTCATAAAGCAATAATTCAAAGTAAAGGCATTGAAGCAACATAAAGGAAGATTAAGTTTCAGCGGTTGCTTTCAACTTGTAACATATATATCTCACGGATATTGTCAACATAGAGTAATATAACAAATGCAATATGCAAGTATGTAGGAATCAATGCACAGTTCACACAAGTGTTTGCTTCTTGAGGTGGAGAGAAATATGTGAACTGACTCAACATAAAAGTAAAAGAAAGGTCCTTCAAAGAGGAAAGCATCGATTGCTATATTTGTGCTAGAGCTTTTATTTTAAAAACATGAAACAATTTTGTCAACGGTAGTAATAAAGCATATGTATTATGTAAATTATATCCTACAAGTTGCAAGCCTCATGCTTAGTATACTAATAGTGCCCGCACCTTGTCCTAATTACACTAGTAGGAAAACCCTTATAGGCGAAGCTTAGTTCTGTGGCGCACCGTTTTGAATGCGCCACAGAAACTTATTTTGTGGCGCACGAGACTGTTTGCGCCACAAAACTAGCTTATTTTTGTGGCGCATTGCTGAACCTTGCGCCACGTAAACTATGTGGGGCCCACATCCCGGCACTCCCAATTATTAGCGTAGGTATTTCGTGGCGCACACGTCCCGCTGCGCCACGAAATAACTATTTCCGTGGCGCACACGGCCTGCTGCGCCACGTAAATAACTATTTACGTGGCGCACTTGCTCCGGTGCGCCACGGAGTTGTTGATTCCGTGGCGCACTTGAGCTGGTGCGCCTACGTAAATAGGGGAACTTATATTATCCCCGTACCCCTCCCCGCGCCCTCATCCCCTCTACCGCCGCGCCGCCTCTCCCTTCTCCCCCTCCGATCCGTACCAAGGCGCGCCGCCATGGTCGTCGCCGTCGCCATCGCCGTCGCCGCCGCCTTCCTCCGTGAGGGGCGCATGCCCCCACGCTCCACCCATCCCCGCCACCAGCAGCACATGCCGCTGCGGCGTGGAGGAGGAGGGGCCAAGGCGTGCAGGAGGAGGGTCCGGCGCCGCCGCATCAAGAAGGAGGCCGAGCCGCCGCGTCCTCCACCTCCTCCACCCCTGCCATCGTCGTCAAACTCCTCCTCCACCCCTGTTTTCGGTGAGCTCCACCTTCCCTCCCCTCCCTCTTCCTCTCCCGCGCGAGCAAGGTGCTCGATGAAATGCTCTGGATGATGTTTCTCAGTATCTCCTCTATGCAGAGAGGGGGGAGAACTCTCTCCCCTCCTTTGTCGGCTTGGTTTGTTACTCAGTATCTCCTCTATGCAGCCAAGTGAAGCTATCTGCTACTTTGATTGTCTTGCTATGGTAACTGAATCCATGCAATTGCTTGGTTCTGGACATTGGGTGATTCAATCTTCACATGTGCCAGGTTGCAATTGATGTCTAATGTAATTGTAATTAACTGCTTATCACCTTGTATGTGCATAGGGATTGAATTATAATCCCATTGCTTGCAGTTGTTGCCTGTCAAGAACTGCATGAAAGCCTTGATTGCTTTATCGAAGCTTTGGCTTTAGTAAAGTGTCATGTGCAGTCATGCTGCTATTGCTTGATTAATTGCTGCTATGCTTGTTACCGATGGAGCTATAGTTGATTAATTGGTGCTATGTTTGTTACCGCTGCTGCTATATTGCTTGATTAATTGGTGCTATGCTTGTCACTTCTTATTAATGAACCATGTGTTGGTGATGATTCAGTTAAACTAAATGGATTTGATTTGTTTTCCAACCTTTGTTGGAAACAAATCCAAAGTTTGAACCTCGTATAAGGTGATGAGGACTTGTTTACTGGTGTGGATTGCTTATGTTATCCAAATAGAGATATTCACAGTAGGGAATCATGTAAATGAATGCCACTATGGTATCCTTTGAAGAAAATGGGAAGTTTCTGATGGTTTAAAAGACTAGGTGATGCTAGGTTATTCAGTTGGCTGTCAAGGTTGGTTTTATCTGGTTAACATGGATTGGCTATGTGCTCTTGCTTACTTATGCATATCCATCTCTACCGGATTGACTAGCTCAGGCTTGGCCTCTCTCTTGCCAGCATCACTTTGTTACTACCAAGTGATGAGTAATCCCTTATGGACCCTACCTTTGTTTTGAACTCAACTAAGTAATGATATATTTCTTTTTCTTGTTGGCTTTGATGAAATTAGAGATATCCACTGTAGGGGATCATGTAAATGAATGCCACTGTGGTATCCTTTGAAGAAAAATGACTGCTTCGATGGTTTTAAAAGGCTAGGTGGTGCTAGGTGATTCAGTTGGCTGTCAAGGTTGGTTTTATCTGGTTAACTTGGATAGGCTATGTGTTCTTGCTTACTTATGCATATCCATCTCTACTGGATTGACTAGCTCAGGCTTGGCCTCTCTCTTGCCAGCATCACTTGGTTACTACCAAGTGATGAATAATCCCTTTGGAGCATCTGCTCCATGCATGCTATGTGTGTTTGAGCATCTTGACTTATGTCACCATGGTTGCTGGTTTCGTGGTGTTTTTGTACTTGTCGATGATTAGATGGTTGGTTGATCACTCGTACACTCCGGGGTGTCGCTAGTGAGCCTGGTGTGTTGGCACAAATATCAATCTCTTGTGCATCCTACCTGGCCTCACTAACGCCATCCCGGGATGTTCATATTTGTTTCGACCAACAAAGTATGAGGCATTCCATTTAGTTCATACTAGCTACTTCTTAATTGCATTGGCCTTTCTTCCATTCTAGTGCCGATGATTAAATTGTTTGGTCACTTGTACACTCGGGGTGGGGCCACCGAGCCCGGTGCGATGGCACAAATATCAATCTCTTCTGCATCCTACCCGGCCTCGCTGACCCCATCCCCGAATGTTAATATTTCTTTCGACCAACAAAGTATGAGGCATATGATATCTAGTTGAGATACCACTTGGCTCTTTCTTCCATTTTAGTGCCGATGATTAGAATGTTTGGTCACCTATACGCCGCAATATACTTTGTAGACGAGCCCCCTTTCCCGGCCGCCGTTCCGTGAACGAGTCCTTGATGAGACAACAACGCCGACATGCCTCTCCGGCGCAGCACCACTTTTCTTCTCTCGCCGTCCAGACGTGAACGAGTCCTTAATGCCAAGACGGTGCCAGCCTCCCTAGCATCATGCCGACCCCGTTGTCGCGCTTCGGGCCGTGTCGATCACGCGCCCTGCACTCTTCGCCTTTTTGCCCGGTGAACGAATAGACTAATCGTTGGAATAAGGAAGCCGATGACGGCCGATCGCAATTTAATCTTGCGACCAGCTCGTCATCGGTTTCCTTATTCCAACGATCAGCCTATTGGTTCACCGGCAAGAAGGCGAACGAGTGCAGGCGTGGGACACACGGCTTGAAGCGCGGCAACACGGCCCGGCATAATGCTCGGGCAGGCCGGCACGGTCTTTGCATCAAGGACTCGTTCACCGGACAGCCGAGGGACCGGCGTGGTTCCGCGCCGGAGATGCAGATCGGCGTTGTTGTGTCGTCAAGCACCCGTTGACGAACGCCGACCGGGAAAGGGGGCCCTTCCGCAAAGTATACGGCGGTGTATACCGCAACTATGGTTTCCGACCATAGTATTTGTGTTGACCAACAATGTATGAGGCACATATTCTATTTTGTCATTCCATTTGCTTTGAGATTTTCAAAATGCCGATGATTAAAATGTTTGGTCACCGTACACTCGGGGGTGGCGTAAGTGAGCCTGGTAAGATAGCACAAATATCAATCTCTTGTGCATCCTACTTGGCCTCGCTTACACCATCCCTAAATGTTAATATTTGTGTTGACCAACAATGTATGAGGCACTTATTCCATTTTGTCATTCTATTTGCTTTGAGATTTTCAAAATGCCGATGATTAAAATGTTTGGTCACCGTACACTTGGGGGTGGCGTAAGTGAGCTCTGGTAAGATAGCACAAATATCAATCTCTTGTGCATCGGACTTGGTCTCACTTACGCCATCCCCGAATGTTAATATTTGTGTTGACCAACAATGTATGAGGCACTTATTCCATTTTGTCATTCCATTTGCTTTGAGATTTTCAAAATGCCGATGATTAAAATGTTTGGTCACCGTACACTCGGGGCGGCGTAAGTGAGCCTCGGTAAGATAGCACAAATATCAATCTCTTGTGCATCGGACTTGGTCTCACTTACACCGTCCCCGAATGTTAATATTTGTGTTGACCAACAATGTATGAGGCATTTATTCCATTTCTCTTGTGCATCGGACTTGTTGGTCTCACTTTCTTCCATTTTCATCATAGTAGGAACTGGATGAAGGACCCCGATGCAAGCGAGCCTCGGTGGGTAGAGATGACGGAGCAAAGGAGGAACCGGATGAAGACTACTTTGTATCTCGAAATTGTGAATTTTGTATGAATTAAGAGTTGTATGCAAAACATTTGACACTTGCCACTATATATGTATCTCGATCGGGCTCTAAGTAATGTGATGATGATGTCTATGTTATATCTGTGCAATGTACATGATATTTATATTATATCTGAATGTTGCTGTATATAACCTGTGTATCCGTGTATCTGTATTGTTGTCTATAAACCGCATGTGTATAGCAGAGCAGCACAAAATCGTGTATAATACAAGCAAATTCGTGGCGCACTAAAAACCAATTCTGTGGCGCACGCTTTTCTGTGGCGCACCTAAGAACAAGTGCGCCACAGAAACCTTAATTCCGTGGCGCATGGGCAGGTGCGCCACAGAAACCTTATTTTTGTGGCGACGTTTCTGTGGCGCACCTCCCATGCGCCACAGAATCCATTTTTGGTGCGCCACTGATGAGGCTTTTCCTACTAGTGTTAGCTCGGATTACCTGGATTATCACTGCAATACATATGTTTTAACCAAGTGTCACAAAGGGGTACCTCTATGCCGCCTGTACAAAGGTCTAAGGAGAAAGCTCGCATTGGATTTCTCGCTTTTGATTATTCTCAACTTAGACATCCATACCGGGACAACATAGACAACAGATAATGGACTCCTCTTTAATGCTTAAGCATTCAACAACAATTAATTTTCTCATTAGAGATTTGAGGATATTTGTCCAAAACTGAAACTTCCACCATGATTCATGGCTTTAGTTAGCGGTCCAACGTTCTTCTCTAACAGTATGCATGCTCAAACCTTTCAACTCATGGTAAATCGCCCTTACTTCAGACAAGACGAACATGCATAGCAACTCACATGATATTCAACAAAGAGTAGTTGATGGCGTCCCCAGGAACATGGTTATCGCACAGCAAGCAACTTAATAAAAGATAAAATGCATAAGTACATATTCAATACCACAATAGTTTTTAAGCTATTTGTCCCATGAGCTATATATTGCAAAGGCGAATGATGGAAATTTAAAGGTAGCACTCAAGCAATTTACTTTGGAATGGCGGAGAAATACCATGTAGTAGGTATGTATGATGGACAAAAATGGCATAGTGGTTGGCTCAAGGATTTTGGATGCATGAGAAGTATTCCCTCTCGATACAAGGTTTAGGCTAGCAAGGTTTATTTGAAACAAACACAAGGATGAACCGGTGCAGCAAAACTCACATAAAAGACACATTGTAAACATTATAATACTCTACACCGTCTTCCTTGTTGTTTAAACTCTTTACTAGAAATTATCTAGACCTTAGAGAGACCAATTATGCAAACCAAATTTTAGCAAGCTCTATGTATTTCTTCATTAATAGGTGCAAAGTATATGATGCAAGAGCTTAAACATGAGCACAACAATTGCCAAGTATCACATTATCCAAGACATTTTACCAATTACTACATGTAGCATTTTCCGTTTCCAACCATATAACAATGAATGAAGCAGTTTCAACCTTCGCCATGAACATTAAAAGCTAAGAACACATGTGTTCATACGAACCAGCGGAGCGTGTCTCTCTACCACACAAGCATTTATTCAAACAAAAACACAAACAAAAGCACACAGACGCTCCAAGTAAAGTACATAAGATGTGACCGAATAAAAATATAGTTTCAAGAGAAGAAACCTGATAATTTGTCGATGAAGAAGGGGATGCCTTGGGCATCCCCAAGCTTAGATGCTTGAGTCTTCTTGAAATATGCAGGGATGAACCACTGGGGCATCCCCAAGCTTAGAGCTTTCACTCTCCTTGATCATAGTATATCATCCTCCTCTCTTGACCCTTGAAAACTTCCTCCACACCAAACTCAAAACAACTCATTAGAGGGTTAGTGCATAATCAAAAATTCACATATTCAGAGGTGACACAATCATTCTTAACACTTCTGGACATTGCACAAGGCTACTGAAAGTCAATGGAACAAAGAAATCCATCCAACACAGCAAAAGAGGCAATGCGAAATAAAAGGCAGAATCTGTCAAAACAGAACAGTCCGTAAATACAAATTTTAAAGAGGCACCAGACTTGCTCAGATGAAAATGCCCAAATTGAATGAAAGTTGCGTACATATCTGAGGATCACTCACGTAAATTGGCATAATTTTCTGAGTTACCTACAGAGAATTAGGCCCAGATTCGTGACAGCAAGAAATCTGTTTCTGCGCAGTAATCCAAATCTAGTATGAACCTTACTATCAAAGACTTTACTTGGCACAACAATGCAATAAAATACGATAAGGAGAGGTTGCTACAGTAGTAACAACTTCCAAGAATCAAATATAAAACAAAAGTACTGTAGTAAAATAAACACATGGTTATCTCCCAAGAAGTGTTTTCTTTATAGCCATTAAGATGGGTCAGCAGTTTTAATGATGCACTCGCAAGAAATAAGAGTTGAAGCAAAAGAGAGCATCAAGAAGCAAGTTCAAAACAAATTTAAGCCTAACATGCTTCCTATGCATAGGAATCTTGTAAATAAACAAATTCATGAAGCATAATGCAACAAGCATAGAAAGATAAAACAAGTGTAACTTCAAAAATTTCAGCATATAGAGAGGTGTTTTAGTAACATGAAAACTTCTACAACCATATTTTCGTCTCTCATAATAACTTTCAGTGGCATCATGAACAAACTCAACAATATAACTATCAAATGAAACATTCTTATCATGAGTCTCATGCATAAAATTATTACTCTCCACATAAGCATAATCATTCTTATTAATTGTAGTGGGAGCAAATTCAACAAAGTAGCTATCATTATTATTCTCATCATCAAATATAGGAGGCATAGTATAATCATAACAAGATTTATCCTCCATAGTAGGCGGCACCAAAAGACCACTATCATTATAATCATCATATATGGGAGGCATATCATAATCAACATAAACTTTCTCCTCAATACCCGGAGGGCTAAAGAGATCATTTTCATCAAAACCGACCTCCCCAAGCTTAGAATTTTCCATAGCATTAGCAACAATGGTGTTCAAAGCATTCATATTAATAACATTCCCATTAGCATTCATATAAAGTTCCATGGGTTTTTTAATTCTCTTCAAACACATCATGTCCTAATTCAAGATAAAGTTCATAAAGATCTCTCATATTTTTGTTGTTTTCCATTATGCCTAACTAGTGTAAACAAGAAACAAAAAGATGCAATTGCAGGATCTAAAGGAAATAGTTTCGAGCACACACACAATGGCGCCAGAAAAGTAATTTACCTGGGACCGGAGTATGAGTGCCTTTTACCTTTCCTCCCCGGCAACGGAGCCAGAAAAGTGCTTGATGTCTACGGGTGCTTCTATTCTTGTAGACAGTGTTGGGCCTCCAAGAGCAGAGGTTTGTAGAACAGCAGCAAGTTTCCCTTAAGTGGATCACCCAAGGTTTATCGAACTCGGGGAGGAAGAGGTCAAAGATATCCCTCTCTTGCAACCCTGCAACCACAAAGCAAGAAGTCTCTTGTGTCCCTAACACACCTAATAGGTGCACTAGTTCGGCGAAGAGATAGTGAAATACAGGTGGTATGAATAAATGCGAGCAGTAGCAACGGCACTAGAAAAGTGCTTTGCTGTCCAGGACTGGTGTGTGGTTGATGGTGGTAATATTGCAGGAAGTATAGATGCAGTAAAACAGTAAACAGCGATAGGAGTATTTAGGAACAAGGCCTAGGGATCATACTTTCACTAGTGGACACTCTCAACATTGATCACATAACAGAATAAATAGATAGATGCTAGACTCTACACCCTCTTGTTGGATGATGAACACCACTAACGTGTAGGATTACACGAACCCTCAATGCCGGAGTTAACAAGCTCCACAATATTCAATGTTCATATTTAAATAACCTTAGAGTGCATAACAGATCAACATAACCAAACCAAGTACTAACATAGCATGCACACTGTCACCTTCACACTACGAAAGGAGGAATAGATCACATCAATACTATCATAGCAATAGTTAACTTCATAATCTACAAGAGATCACAATCATAGCCTACGCCAAGTACTACACGATGCACACTACTCGTCACCATTACACCGTGCAGGAGGAATAAACTACTTTAATAACATCACTAGAGTAGCACACAGATATATTGTGATACAAAACACATTGCAATCATAAAGAGATATAAATAAGCACTTGATACGTCTCCGACGTATCGATAATTTCTTATGTTCCATGCCACATTATTGATGATATCTACATGTTTTATGCATACTTTATGTCATATTTATGCGTTTTCCGAAACTAACCTATTGACGAGATGCCGAAGGGCGATTCTTTGTTTTCTGCTGTTTTTGGTTTCAGAAATCCTAGTAAGGAAATATTCTCGGAATCGGACGAAAACATAGCTTCTCGAATTATTGAGGGAGTACGGACCAGGTAAGATGTATGTGTCAAAGGTACGTCGCAGGAGCTGTATGTGTCTGTACTTCACGGTTGCAGAGGTGAGGACCATGAAAACGATTGATTTTTGTATTTGTGTCCATTTCTCAACAAGTGAATGCATGCCCACATAGATGACGCTGAATCTATTTTTGATGTGAAGAAATTAATGAAATGATTTCTGGGTCAATTTCTCCAAAAATCGATTCTAATAAAACAGAGCTGTCCTCCTATGATAATTTAAGTTCATCGAGGTGTTCTGCTGAATAGGCAAACAAATGCACCTAAAGCGTGCTGAAACTATTAAAACAGCTAGGATCATATATATGCGTGTTTCTTGCTGTCAACACCAGAGCATAGATTTTTTGTAACACCAGAAAGGACACCACTACTTATTTTTGTGCTTGATTCGGACATAACGCGCGTGATGGAATCAGGGAAGCACACTGATATTTCAACACAGTCGAGCTGTTGTCAACAGCTTGGCTTCTTGGAGCATTAATTGGTTACTAGATTTTATTGTGCGCCTTGGCGCACGATCCCGTGAAGTTTGTGTCAATGTTTATTTTATATACTACAATTGGAAACATCGATGATAATTAGCATTAAGTAAAGAGTGAATAATTATCCGATAGGCATCAGGTACCGTCAGGTTGCACATGTCCAATGTCTATAGTGTGTACTAATAGGGCATGTGAGGAGCACCTCTTATATCACCACCATTCCATTGCCATCCTGTGTGAACACTGAACACCAGGTCCGCAGTGATTGTGTGTCGATGCTCGTTCATCTTCATGCCCTTCTTCCATCCCGGATTGACATGGATCTTCAGGATCTCTTCCCCTAGGATTGTCCTGCAAAGCTACCATGAATACACATTAGTATTTTGTTTTGTGCACAGACTCATTTGCTCATTTTCAGTAAATAATTCAAAATGATGAAGCGCGCCAAAATTTAGAGCATGCTGAATAATTCTTAACACTGTAAACCAAGATCACATGGCTGAATTGTTGGGCTGAATCAGAACAGTCATTGCACAATGAAAAAAATCTTGCTTCGTAGACCATGAACAACTGCAATGACCTAAACAAAATTTATGCAGAAATAAATATTTGGCTGCAAAACAAGCTCTACCACCTTATTCAGATTAGAAAGTATGGGTTTGTGTCCAATAAACCTGTGCGAACTGAAATAGCAAGTTCGTTAGGAAAGAAGAACAGAGAAAAAAATATTTGAGCCTGCTAGAGGTAAACTGAGAGCGAGACCTGAGATCAAGTGTAGGTGCACCTATCGTTTAGTTAATCAAACCAAAGGGGGAGGCAAAGGGACAAGGCTAGCTGCGGGAGAAGACGACGAGCCGCTGCAATATCCATCCCGGCGACATGTTCTCCGCTGTGCTCAGGACGAGGTCGTCAAGCAAGGATGGAGAAGGCGGAGCCTGGCCAACCACCGGGCCCACAATGAAGAGGTCTCAGCTGCTCAGCAGCGGCCCTAGTTTGTCAGTACATATGGAATCAGCAAAGAAAAAACTGGGTACAATGGTCAGGATTGGCCTACTATTGCAGCTAGTTTGTGAGTAGTATATGCTCCTAGTTTCTTGATGTGATTCTAAAAGTGCGGAAAGGAAAAAGTCATTAGAACCCAATAACACAACATCAGCATGATAATCCAACTAAATTCGTAGGATACTTGCTTCACTTCTTGTTACACGCATTCTACAGAAGGAAATTTTGCTTCAGTTAAGATATAAAACTAACCGAATGGAGCTCGTATGACCTTGGAGCCATCTTCGAAGATGGCTTGACCCTAACCGATGAAGTAGAAATAATCCTTTCCCAATAGAACAATGATTTCATCTGAAACATAAATGAAGCAAACGCCTCACAACAAATGTAATTATATTATAACACATTGCATAAATATTACATTTTCAGTGGGTAGAAGGGAGATAACTCATGACCTTAGATGAAGATTAAAAAACATGAGCTCATAGCCGCCCTCTTCTCTTCCCTATCCACTCTTCATTACCACATCAGTGACACCCGCTGTCGAACTTCGAGGGCACACTACTACCAATGCTGAGCAACCGAGTCAACCACCGTTCCTCACCACATTGCTTAGCATCCTCCTAGATGTGTGTCATCTCATCAGCGCTGCAAGAAAATCAGAACCTAAAAGTAGTAGTAATTATAGCATGCACCACAAAACAACCCAGAAAAATTCAAGAAAATAGGTATCTCACCATGTGCAAACTAACGATTGAAATCCATAAAGTGAAAGAAGAAAGAACCAAAGAAGAAAACAGAAGAAACATAAAGAATATCGCCTGCGCTAAATGCTCCATGCTGTTGTGAGCCATCCTCCAACAACCAGGGGAGAAGAAGAGGATGTCATTGGGCTTCCTGCCGTCAGTGTTAGACTGCAGGCTGCGATAGGACTCGCATGTCATTTCTGAGCCGTTCGTCCATCTGTGAAATAATATATATCTGCCTAGTTCTAAATCATGACAAAATATCGCACTAAGGATCTGAATTTATAAACAATTTTATCAGTTATAACATGAGCAAATGCATTTTGAACAAGGCAATGAACACAAAATATTACATGTCAACTGGAAATAGGCAAAGAAACAAAACCATCACTGTAATAATTTACGACCGGGACTATGCTAATTGCTAACAAAAAAATCCTACGTCAGAGCATACTTCAATTCCCAAAAAAACAATACAAGACGGATAGAATATGGCATTTCTATAGTTTCGAGTCAAATAATAAACACTAAGAACTCTAGCTTTTCTTGTTTCAAGTGAGCAAGATATTAATAAAATTATGTAGTCTCAAGCACACAACTAATTGACCTGAACACAACGTGGATGATACTGTATGTCGAAAGTCGGAGAGAACATGTTAATAATATCCTAATACTAAAGATTTTGCAGTATCTTCTTGCACGGACTTTCTATAGTTTCGAGACAAATAATGAACACTAATATCTATGGTATATCTTTTTTCAAGTAAGCAAGAAACTAATCAAACTATATAGTCTCAAGCAAAGAACAAAGGGATCTGACCACAACGTGGATGATAAAAATCGGAGATAATGTGGTAATAATATCTTAATGCTACAGTAGCATCCTGCACAATCTTTCCCAATCTCTATGTATATAAATTCATGTAACGACTTTATATATGCAAGACATGATGCCATTCTGCAATTTTGAAGATGGCAAAGTAAATGTATATATGAAGAGGAAGCAAAACAAAGAACTTGTTGTGCATATATTACAACAAAAGTAGGGGATGTCACATGTGTTAGTTTCTTTAAGACTCTTGTCAGTTGTTTCATACCACGTATCCGAAAGCGGATATAAGTTGACAAACTTCAACTTCACACACCAGGTGGGCATCACTACTCATGGAAATGTAAACACCCGATTGCATTTTTACCCAAATCTAGTTTCTTCAACAAACTTAATTAAATACTTAACATCTATGAGTTGAACACCTGATAATTTATATTTGAAAGTTTTTATTAGCTCAGTCTTGATAGTGCTTAACCAGAAGTTAATGGTGTATAAAGAGTATAAAGGAAAACAAATTTCCAGCAAGTTCCTATATACATACTAAAAATGCACAAGTGACCTAAATTGGTACATAAGCATGCAAAGAAACATTTGAACATGGATCAATAATAAGACATAATAAAATGAATGAGTAACTTCGGGTAGAAATTTGAATTTTCAAACTTCTGCATATTGAAATAATGATACAATTTGTTGGACTATCCTGTAGCAACACATCAAAAATGATTATTTGACCAATTTCCAGTAAGTGATTGATTATAAATAATTGGTGTCAAATAACTCACCAGATGCCGACAAATTATTATCCTCCTAGTCCAAATAATTGTATAACTCGAGTACAGCTCGAAGTGTCCAGTCTTTGATCCCAAGCGAGCCTACTTTGGCAATTAATATTCCATTTCAATAACAAATAGATATACTCACAACAACATGAATACATGATGCACCCATTGAGATACTGAAATTGCAAATGACAACATTCATAGCTTCAAGAAAACTGTTCTTTCGTGTATAGCACTGGAACTGAGCTGCAAAAAGACAAAACCATGGTATCTTTACGTCAGAGTGTATACTGATGAGGTAAGAGCACTTCTACATGTTGCATATTAGAAATTTCACTGCATAATTTCACCAGCAAAACAAGCTAAAGCACAATGCATATATTGGCACACCTTGCTTAATCATGTATACGGCGTAGCATAGATATATATAATCATACATAGACACAAATGGGTAAATCAAATAAATATGACGTGGTAAAGAGAGAAGGTATTATATATTACAATTTTCACCGCATAATTTCACCAGCAATTCAAGCTAAAGCACAATGCATATATTAGCACCTTGCTAATCATGGATATTGCATAGCATAGATATATATAATCATAAAACATAGACACCAAGGGGAAAATCAAACAAATAAGATGTGGTAAAGGAAGAAGGTAGTACCTAGTCAGTAAATTGTTGGAAGAGATGCACATAAGAGCCTTCCAACCAAGGCAATACATTTTTTAAGTAGTAAGATTACTGGGGGATATGTCCAAATCTTGATTACCTTCTTAACTTGAATTGGCAAAAATACTTAAATCAGGTTAAGCCTCCCCAAATCATCAAAAGTCAATACTTTTGCCACCCCAAAATCACATGTTTCAGACAGAAGTCATCAGCAATTTTAAGTACTTCATAGGCCAGGTATTTTTCCTAATCAATATTACAGAGCATACTTACCAATTCATATATTTTGGTCCTTTGAAAGAATTATGTTTGAACACTGGAAAAACACAATACAGTACAATACATGGTGAGTAACCGAATATGCTTGACTGCTTTTCCGTAGTACATAAATAAAGGTTATGAATATATAACTTTCACACGACAATGAAGGATAGGAAGCAAGTAGTCAAGTGCCATTAGGATCTGCAGAAGGCATACAGAAAATTTCTGTTTACACAGAAAAATGGACACATCAAGGAGTAAAAAAAAAACATTATTCACAATCTGCAGCTACTGAAATTACATATTACAGACTAATTAACCACCTCTTCCAAGAAGTGGTCGCGGTTAGCCTTTTTAATGGCCTCTAACCTATAAAATGAAATAAAAATAACCAAAGTATCGTTATAGGTTTCAAATATAATTCAGAGATTACTTCACAAGTTACTTGCATGTCTCCTCCCTCAGAGTAACCGATCATGAGGAACACATAGCGCTCCCCAACAAAAGCATTCATTTGAGGAACATACAAATCATTCAATAGGATCACCCAAAAATGCAGAGGGGACAAGAGCAAAGATTGCTTCAGGATCCCTGCCAATATGCAAGCCAGGAGAAGCGAGGACCATGCTCACCTTCCCCACCCAAGAATCTTTAAATTCACAATCTAAGGGCACCTTACTTTTGCAATGAGCACCATCTGTATGAACAAAGTAGTGAATTTTGCTTGTTCATCAAAAGGTCAAACCATCATTTAGCAAACAATCTAGCTTAAATAATGATATGTCACATGACATAGATGGGATAGAGGTTGTTCAGGAGAGTACGAGACCTCTTGGAGTGCGAATCAACGGTATCGACGGTCTGACGGGCTAGCCAAATTCTTCAAAATATGTCTGAAACAATCCATTCTTCGGAGGTTCTTGAGACAACTCATACTCGCGGAGAGTCTATACATATAGCATTTCATCCATATATGCAGGACAAAAGGTTGAATATTACCGGAACCGCACTAACCTCTTCCTCTCATTTCCCTCGAGCAGCCGCTCGTGCTTTAACGTCATCTTCCGTGTCCACATTCACATACAACACGTACATGCGAGCACGGACAACGAACACGCATGAACGGTGCCGCCAACGATAAAAAAACTCGGCAGATCCGGAGGGGAAACTCACCGGGCGGAGCACGTCCCGGAGGGCCGAGTAAGATCTCCGTCGCACCGTCGGCGGCGACGCGTAGGGGGGCGAGCAGTCGAGCACCTCGTTTTACCTCTAGGCGGCGGCCTTGCTTATCCGTCCTGCCATCCCCCGCGGCAATCTCCGCCCTGCAGCTGCCGCTGCTCGTGGCGTCCGCGAAGGAGAAGAAAACCATGCCCGGCGCATCGAGAAATCGCGGCGGCGGCGGCTCACCGGAGGAGGCGGACGGATGGGAGAGGGAGGGTCGCGGGACGCGGCGGTGGCGGCTAGGGTTTCACACGGTTTCCCTTTTACCCAACGCGGTGAGATTTTACGAGGCCACGGAGGCGGCGGGCCGCAAGGCGGGCGGCCAGGCAGAGCTCCTCCGTGGGCGATGTGGGGATTGGTGGGAGCTAGAGGAGGAGAGGCGGCGCGAGGGAGGAGACGAATGGGGAGAGGAGTGGGCGATGTGGGGATTGGTGGAGCGCTAGCGAGACGCCGGGCCGGGATGGGCTTTTAGTGACCCATGGATAAAAAGTGGGTTTGTGGGAGGGCCTCAGCGCCCTGGACGAACGACCGGCCGAGATCGCGCCACGTCACCTCGATCGAACGGCCAAAAATTCAAACGCCTGTGAGAGCCCCATGGGGGTGCAGCAATCATACCGTGAGATAGTTGCAGAGGATTCTCTTCCTCTCGGTGTCTTTTCGTATGAGGAAAAGGGAAAGTATGGTGCGGTTGGCGGCTCATCCACAACTCCTTCGGACAAAAGTCGAAGTCGGACCAAGCTTGGCAAGACATGTTTAGCTCTTTGCCTCCATTACTTTGTTTTAAAATTCTGCACATAGTTAGATTTATTATGTAAAGTTATAAGTTTTAATATTTAGATCTTATGAATCAAAAAGGGTGTACATAAAATTCAACGAGAGGAAGAACATCAGAACAAGATGCCTATGCATCATCTTAGGGCATCTACAATGGAAGGCGCTAAGAGTGGACGCCAGGATTTTGTTCCCAGTAGGTGGGAAGTTATGTCGCCAGCGCTTAGCAAGTTTTTGCCTTGCTGCTGACCGAGTCAGGTAGATAATTAAGCGCCTAAAGTCAGGTGCGCATTGGAGCTTGGAGCCGTAGCATAGACGCCAGGATAAATTGGCCGATCGTTTTCCGCACAAGCGCTCAGCTAAGTGTCCTGCATTGTACATATCCTTATAAGCGTATAGAAAGCCGCCAACCACCTTGATTGAAAATATTCCCTGCAAAGGTTTTCAGACAGGTGCACCCAGAATTTATATGCGCACACTGCGGCTCCCGCAACAGGAAAGATCACTCATGGATCCAATGAGTAGCCATACAGATAACCTTAGAAAATAAGCAGTTTTTTTTGTAAAATTTATATCATTTTTACAATTCCATAAAGACCACACAAAAACAAAAGTTCCTACTCGAATTCATGCCTTTGTATTTTTTTTATCAATTTCGTTCAACCAATTACCGAACATATTCGTATAATTTATTAGTGGTGCAATATTAAAAATAAAGTGAACTATTCTCCAAACAAGACGAGCAAAAGGACATTCAAAAAATAAATGATTGATGAATTTTTCAGGGTCGCAAAAAACACATTTCTTACAAACATGGCAACTACATGTTGATAAATTATCTTTACCTCAATTACTTGTCCATTTTTAAAGTGATTTTGGAAGTCCCACGTGGTCACTACTGCAATTTCATTGCAATAAGATAATCCTTGGGGGCAAACGCTGCAATATCATAAGCTGCGGTTCGGCAGGTGTTGGCTATCTTTTCTAGATCGAAACGAGATAGGAGGATTAGAGTACTATTGTCCCGCAAGTGTTATTGTTTTCCAAACCTAAGCATGTTGTCAGGTATTGTGTCGGCAGCCGGCTGTCTCTGCATCTTGAAACATTACAAGCTTTGTGTATTCCTCGCATCACGCCGTCCAAGCAGATATACTAACTGGAGTACTTTATACTTTCATTTGGCTAGCCATGCGTGTGCGTACTTGGAAGGGCCAGATTGTCTGAATCCAAGGCGGCGACGAAACGATCCGAATTTCGAAGAGTAACATGCTTTGCGACCTTCTTTAATATGGGCGTGAACGCGATGCGCTTGTAATGTACGGAGTAGCCCTATTTGTAGATCAACTTGGTGAGATTACTGTGATCCAATCGATCGTTAATTGATGGGATGGGACCAGCTAGTAGAGATCATTGCTTGATCGGTTCTTGGGGGTGTTAATTTTCAGAACACGATGTGATAAGAGTGATCCCGGGTTTTGTGTATAGAGTCTGACCAGAATGTTAGACATGCCATGTACACTACAAATTATTCCTCCAGTCGCGAACAAGTGTATTTGTAACTTTTGTGTTATGTTAAGTTCATTAAAATTTGATCAATTTTATAGGAAAAATAACAACGTTTGTCATACTAAATTAGTATCAGTAAATTTGTATTGAAATATAATTTCATAATATGTCGATTTGATGTCATAGATGTTACTATTCTTTTCTAAAGTGTTGGTGAAATTTATGTAAGTTTAGCTAATAAGGTGCATCATGTTACAACTTACAAATACCACAGTGTAACATCAATGGCGATAAATGTTACTCCCTCCAATCCATAATAAGTGTCATGGTTTTGTACATGATACAAAATCACGTAACACATGCATGTGTATGGAAGATATATGTTGCGGAAGATGTAGTCTTCCTCGTCTATTTAGGTCTTTACATAGTAGGCCAAATGTATTATAAGAAATAGAACAATACAAACATGTATTCTAAAATAAATCAATGGTTGCATGCTTACCTATATGTGATGTCCAAGCAAGATATCCAAGCTTGACATGGCACCCTTCTAGACCGTGTGCCCACCTTGAGCTCTAGCAGACTTGGTGGCTATATGTTGGAATCCCCGGTCTGCGTCGATATTTGTATGCCACGGGGCATGTGCAGGATGTATGTTGTTGGCTCTGGTTTTATTGATGGTATGAGTTCGAAAGCTTTGGCACTACGGTCTATTTGGTTCAAATATATTTCATAGGAAATTTAGAGGATTGCATTGCATAGGAATTTCTTTTATATAGGTTGTTTGGGTCATAGTAGTAGAACCATAGAATTTCTTTTATATGGCCTACTCTGGATGCAATTTCATAGAAAAGATTTCATTGGTATATATTTTCTCTTTTCTGATGACAACTATGGCATATCCAAGTACGTTAGAGAAATTTTTGTGTTGTGTTTTCTTGTAGTACAACCAAACAGCTTCTAAAATACTCGCATCCGCCTATGAAAAGATGTCTTACATTTGTTTAAAGTTAGATCTATATGTAGATAATATTTAGTGTATAGTAAGTGTAAGGCATTTTTTTTATAAATGGAGGGAGTAGTATTTTGTGTTTTCGATTCATGTAGATTTTCTTGTTCTTTTTGGTGTCAGAAGATGTGCACATGCCGCGGAAACATCTGTTTACTCCTTGATCTTGACATCATCGGCAGAGAAGAGAGAACAGCAGTTGTGCAACACACCCAGAAATCCATGATGATCATCATCACGCGGTCCAAGAAATCTGATTATCTGATCCTACATGGCCACATGTCGACCAGATCAGTTTAGCGACAATTAGTACTATCCAGTATCCAGGTGGGCGGTTCTGTTTTAAAAAAATCTGACAGAAGATAAGCATAGACTATAGAGGCACAATCACTCGCACAGGACACGGTATCCATCTGCCACTGCGTTACCTGAGGACACGGCTGGAACACTGAGGAAGCACCCACGTTTCAGCTCCCTCTTTCGGCGCCGTCAGCTGCCGCAATAGCAGGTGAGGCCAGACGCCGCTGGGTTCGCGTGGCCGTCACGGGCAACTTCGTCGCGATCCCTCGACGGCGACCCATCCGTTCACCGTTGCGACCTACAGCGGGCCGGAAACTAACAAAGAAGTTGGATAAGATCGGCCATACGGTTCTATATAAAACGAAAACGGGAAAACATACTCCCTCCGTGCATAAGGTTATGTATGAGCTTGTTAAAATTCGAGGATCAGCGAGAATGCGTGGTTTCTGGGTGTAATCGCTAATTGATGGTTGCACACGGTATTTTGTACCGGGCTACCTGGCGGTCGATTAGCAGATTACATGATGGTTGGGCTGGTCTTTTTACTTCGATGGCTGATAGTCGTATTTATCATCGATAATCTTTGAGTTGTAAACTTTTTTTTTGAATGTTAGCAGGAGAACTGCTAAATTCATTGATTAGGTAGAAATTTTGTTACAAAGTGAAACAGGTGGAAAAACGAAGGCGATGCCCAAGTCACCCAAAAAGAAAAACAAAAACAGATACAGCGGGGCTTTCAACCTGGGTCAAAAGGGATCTTTGCTCTGGCCATGTTCCAAACTGCCGCTTCATCTCGTATACGCGAGACTAGGCCTTCAACTGAAAGTTTTGAGTTGTAAACTTTGAATCATACTACGTATACATTTTGCTTTAATGAATAGATATGTGCATCAATAGGTGTAGAGGCCGGGATAATCCTCCATTTCGAAAAAATACATCGTGAAGTACATTTGGAAATATGTTTCAAACATGTGTAACAAAGAGAGATCATGCTGCCTTGTTGTAGCTCTGGACCTAGAATTCCCCAACTTCATAATTATACTTGTTTTGTTCTTACAATCCAATGCGCTATCTCCCCTCTCTGCGTACCTGCAAAACGTGCTTGTTTAATTACGGACGATAATGCGTGCGGCAGGACAATTGCTCCATCTTCCTAGGCGGTTGTTCTGCGGGCTGTCTGAACTTCGCCAAAGGTAGTCTTAGGCTGGTCATAGTGCTAGTATCGTAGGTAATATTATGTATACTAGGCCCACAAAAATGATGATGTGGCATGTAATTAAGGAGGAGAGATAAGATTAGAGTAACATAGGTGGATACTGTATCATAGCGCACGTTACGAGAAAAATAAATGTCAAATTGATCATGTACATAGATTTACATTGGGATTCTACAAAACAATAAATTTAGAAGTTTATGATACTACTCTATAATACCACCCACTATAAAGATAGTATCATAGGCAAGTATCATATGCATGATACTGGTATATGATACTATGCACTATGACCAGCCTTAGGAAGCCAAGTGCTCCAACTTCAATGCCACGAAATGATATTTCCGTGCCAATAGATGTGTACTTGTTGGAAAGTTCAGTTGACCTGAATGCGAAAGGTACTTGACAATACCAGACAAGTAGGCGGCGACACGAGAACTCCATGGAGGCAGGCACTTGCTCCCGCTGCATCGAGGATGTTGTTCTTCCGAGGCTGCAAATTAAGTTACTCCGTATTAGTATTTGGATCGTGATATCCATGTGCTTGAACAAGTCCGAACAGACCAGATAGCCTGAATGCTAAGCAAAAGGAGGATCAACAAACTACAAATCCGATATGTGGGAACATGTGCTGTGATATACTTAGCTTCTTCACCCGCGTGCACGTGATGCGCTTGCAGTGTAATATGCGATATCATTTGTACATCAAGCTGGGGAAATTAGCCTGATCTGTTTCTGGGCTGATGGGTGGTCAGTGGGGAGATTATTGGTCGATTAGCTTTTTTTCTTTATTTTGGAGATCTGGTCTATGTTTCATTTTTGTATATAAGGTTTGGTTAAAGTAATTTTTTGCCAAGTTTAACTAATTATATGTAAAAATATTATTATTTATAAATTCAAAATATTATCATTAGTATTGTAATACAATATTATATATTCTCATATCATTTAGAATTGATTTTGTATATATTATTATTTTATTATAAATAGTTGGACGAAGATTACAAAACTTAGGTTTGACTAAACCATATATACTCTGTAATATGGAACGGAGGAAGTATGTTGATTGTTACAACACAATGGATGATGCGATAAGGTAGCATCTTTGGTACAATACTCTGAAGGAAGATTAATTTAATTAACAGTTTAATCTTGTTAAATTTGTTGAAGATCTATAAAATTAAATAAATCTAATATACGCTTTTTACACAAAATATGATAAATATCTACAAAAAAAATAAATAAATCTAGTATAGTAATAATAATACATTTCATCGGCTTTGTTGGAGAAAATTAAGACAGAGTCAAGGTTATGGTCCTTAGCCCGTGCTAAAGCTTTGAGTGTTGACATGCTGAGCGAGTATGCTCTTGGGCCTGGCTTTTCGCCTAGCGGATTTTTTTTTGTAATACTTCTAGGACCTCTTTCTTTATTAATGAAAATAACAAATATTTTTTCTGGAAAATGCAAAATGCTTTGCGTTTCGATGCATTGATAGAAAAAAGAAGTTGTATTTACAAGTCCGAAGAATGGACCAACATCCACACCATACAACTCAACCCAAGAAACCTAGTCTAAGGGAGAAGTTGGCGTACCCCTCGTGCTCCCGTGTCGGCCCATGATCTTGCCTCGGCTTTGATCGTGTCGACTAGGAGACCACTGCAGGCAACTCGTTGTTGAAGACGATCGCGTTCTTATGCTTCCAAACCCACCAAGCCGTGAGCATAATCAACGACGAGGTTCCTTTGCGCATATGACGTGGGTTGGATCGCACCACCAGCATCCACCACTCCGCGAAGTCCTCTTCAACAACGGGAGGTCGGACAGTATATCGGATCTAGGACAGGACCTCATGCCAGATAATCCGCAAAAACGGGCACCCTGTAAGAATGTGTGACATAGTCTCCCCCGACTGGTCACAGAACATGCATCGCGGCTGATGAGGCAGCTGGCGGCATGTGAGTCTCTCACCCGTCCAACATCTGTCTTGGCAAGCTAGCCAGATGAAGAACCTCACCTGGGGTGGCTCCCAAGATCTCCAGTTCAACTTCTATGACCCCGAGACTAATGACCCTTGGAAAAGGGCATAGTAGCAGGACTTAGAGGAGTACTCGCCATTGGTTGTCCACCACCAGACAAGCTTATCTGGCTCATCCGTCAGGTGCACCCCATGCATCCTGGTCCACAGCTGAACGTATTGCCAAAGTGCTAGAGGGTTTAAAGTCCCTGAAATGTCTATGATCCAGCTGTGTCCGGTAAGCGCCGGTTCCACCATACGACGCTTCATGGGGCGTAATTTCGGCGCTATTTCCCCGATCGACTTCCCATCCACCCATCTACCCTCCTATAAAAGAGCGGAGGATCCATCACCCAACACCATCACCGTGGAAGCGAAGAAAATATCGCGCTCACTCCTAGTGAATATTTTCTATGCACGTTTATATTCTTGTAGACAGTGTTGGACCTCCAAGTGCAGAGGTTTGTAGAACAACAGCAAGTTTTCCTTAAGTGGATCACCCAAGGTTTATCGAACTCACGGAGGTAGAGGTCAAAGATATCCCTCTCAAGCAACCCTGCAATTACGATAAAAAAGTCTCGTGTGTCCCCAACACACCCAATACACTTGTCAGGTGTATAGGTGCACTAGTTCGGCGAAAAGATAGTGAAATACAAGTAATATGGATGATAGTAAGTGGTAAATGCAATCTGAAATAAAAATGGCAGCAAGCAAACATGTAGCAGAACTGGTTGTAAACGGTGTTTCAATGCTTGGAAACAAGGCTCAGGGATCATACTTTCACTAGTGGACACTCTCAACAATGATACCATAATTGAATACATAGATTTTATCAATTCACTATGCTACTCTAAACTACTCTCCGGTTTGATAATAAACACAAATTCACTGCGTAGGGATGCATAAGCACTCATTAAAGTTCATATTCTCAATCTATGGACGCTCCGCACTATCACCTTGAGCATACAAAGATGATACTAACTAGACACAACAATTCATAAGTCTATCTGTAAATTAAGCTTAAGAAACAAACACGGTGTGCACACTGTCACCTTCACACCGCTGGACAAGGTGTCCCGGAGATCACATAATAAAACCACTTGAGTAGCACAATAGTTGAAGCATAACATCTAGTTATTCAACTAGATTACGAAGCTCATGATCACATAAAGATCATACATGGAGAGATAGATAGACAACATAGCTACTGGTAAAGCCCTCGGTCTCGGGGGAGAACTACTCACTCCTCATCATGTGAGTCAGCAACGGCGATGGAGATGGCGGTGGAGTCGATGGAGATGGCTCCGGGGGAAATCCCCCGTCCCGGCAGGGTGCCGGAACAGAGACTTCTGCCCCCCCCCCCCCCGGATCTTGTCTGCGACGGCGGCGAAGCTACAAAACTTTCGTGGACGGAGGCTGGATTATTTTAGGATTTTCGAGTCGGGAGGCATTTATAGGCGGAAGGACGAGGTCGGTGGAGGCCAGGGGGCCAGACCAACCCTAGGCGCGGCCAGCCTGGGCCGCGCCTAGGCCTAGTCTGGCCACCCTATGGCGCCTCTTCGTCCCCCCTCTGGACTTCATATTCGTTACGGAACGATAAGATCTTCAGCTTTTGTTTCGTCCAATTTCGAGAATATTTCCTGTACAACTTTTCCGAAATACAAAACAACAGAAAACATGGAACTGGCAATGTGGCATCTTGTCAATAGGTTAGTGCAGGAAAATGCATAAAAGTGCCACGAAGTATAACCAAAACATATAGCAATTGGTGTAAAACAAGTATTGATCATCAAAAATTATAGATATGTTTGCACGTGTCAGTGAACTGCATGTCAAGCCAACGCCAAGGTCGCAAGGGGTCTGCACGCATCCTCCACAACCAACGGATCCTAAGGCTGATGGTCGTGCGTGCAAGGTGTGGTATACTAAGGCCTCCATAGCACAACGACCTGCTCATTTTGTCCCAGTTTACGTGGCAGTGTCCACCCTCAACATCCTTTCCGCCCACTCATAGGAATCCGCGCAAAATCTTAATCACCTGCTTAAGGGCATTCTTATTTAGGGAAAGCACCATAAGCTGGTGAAGAGGGATTGCAGCGAGCACCGATCGAATAAGGGTAAGTCGTCCTGCTCTGGGCATCATGGTTGCCTTCCATGTCGACAGCTTATCCCAAATCCGATCGATCACCGGTTGGAAAGCTTCAGCCGGGAGTCGACGAATAGACTGGGGTATGCCCAAGTACTTGATGGGGTAGGGTGCTAACTAGCACTCCATAGTAGCCGTCCCACCAGCGGCTACTTCCTCCGAGCAGGCAATCGGGGATACTGAGCATTTTGCAAAGTTGGTGCGTAATCCGGAGGATTCGGCAAAAATCTCGAGGATGGCACGAACTGCGCGCAGATCTGCCTTATCTGGGTGGCAGAAGATCACGACGTCATCCGCATAGAGCGAAACCGAAGTCGCCAGCTCCTGGCGCGCCAGCCTTCGTTGCATGCCCAACTCCATGGTTTTCACGAGCACCCTAGAGAGTGTGTTCATGATCAACACAAACAACGATGGCGACAAGAGATCCCCCTGTCTAAGACCCCTCCGGTACCAAATGGGGGGGGGGGTGTGGCTCGCCATTGAGCATCACCCTAGTGCTGGCTGTGGACAGTAGTATGGCCACTAGCTCACAAAACCTCGGCCCGAAACCCAACTTCTGGAGAACCTGAATTAGCAATCCCCATGAGACTGAGTCAAAGGCTTTAGCTATGTCCATCTCTAGCATCACCTGGGTTCCTTAAGGCGGTGAAGAAACCTCGCCATCTGCCGCACCAACATAAAGTTGTCGTGGATGCACTAGTAGAAAAAGGGTCTTTAGTCCCGGTTCATAACGGGCTTTAGTCCCGGTTGTGCAACCGGGACTAAAGGGTCGAGACTAAAGCCCTCCCCCCTTTAGTCCCGGTTGCTTACGAACCGGGACTAAAAGTCCATCCACGTGGATTCCGTGCGTTGCGGCGAAAATGTCTGCAAGTGAATTTTTCTAATTTTTTTCTATTTTTTCTTTAGTCTCTATCTCTAACTACACTTATCTCTAGTCAAATTACTTACTCGTGGTCAAACTTCCCGCACGGTTACCCATCCTCCCACTACTCTAGCACTAGCACGCTTAACTTCCGAGTTCCATCCCGTCCGACATCCAAGTGCTTCGCGCGCATGTATGTGATACTCATAGCATATCAATCCTATTAACATGTTGGTCGATGTCACATTTCTTTATTGTTTGAATTTCAAATAATTCTTTTAATAAACAAAAGTAATGATGTAATAATAGTCTTGAATAAATAAATAAGCATTAACTTTTTAATTTGTATTATTTTTAAATTTTAAATTTTTTAAATTTTTTTTGCCAAACATAAAACCTAAAAATTTGAAAATCTAAAAATTGGGTAAAAGTAATAGTAATCTTTATGCATGATGCAATTATTAATTTTAATTTAAAAAAATTAAAATCCGTAATTTATAGCAAAAACTAAAATCTTCCTGCTTTCGTATTTATATTTGGAATTTTGAGAATCTAAAATTTGGCTAACCGGGTAAACCCTGATGAATTCGGATGTAACTTTTGCCCACGATGATTTTGATATATTATACGTTTTTTTCCGACGTCGTATGCAAAAGTTAATGCGGTATTACCATTTTTCAAAACTTTTTTGAAAAGAGTGAAAATTCGAATTTCTTAATTTCACCGAATAGTAGGTTGCATGACAACAAGAATCTGAAAACATTTTAATTTTTAAATTTTCTTTCATATTCTTTTGTATTTTACAAAGCAAAAAAAAAAAGCGATCCACCGGGGGGAAGGGGCGGTGAAGGGTGCGTGGGAGATAAAAAACCAGAAAATAGGGTACACTTTAGTCCCGGTTGGTAACACCAACCGGGACTAAAGAGGCCTGCTCCGGCCTACAGCCCACCATAGCCCTTTAGTCTCGGTTGGTGAGCATTAGTCCCGGTTCATCAGCAGAACCGGGACTAAAAACCCCATTAGTCCCGAGTCAAAGTATTTGGGACTAATGGGTTAGATGGAAGGCCTTTTTTCTACGAGTGATGTTGCGCTTTCTTGCAATCCACCAGCGACTCCATCCTAGAAGCGAACCTTGTCGCCAATATCTTCGCTACCAGCAGAACCGCCGCGTCCGATCATTTAGGCAGCAGGATTAGCAGGTTAAGCCCCTGAAATCCGCGCCCGCACAATTAGAACAACTTGGCAAAGGCGGCCATAAAGTCACCCAGCAAGATAGCAAATATTGCCTCATTTTATAATTCAATATTTTAGAACTAAACTCAAAACAGATCTAGACGACTCATAAGCCGCAGTTCGGCGGGTGTTAGAGCATCCCTAGTGGTTCCTCTAAAGGGCCATCCAAAGATATTTAGATGGTCGTGAGCCAAAAAAAGGCTCACAGTGGTCTCTCTGTCCCGTCCTCTAAATTTAGAGGAGCTCCCATATCCTCGCTCCATCCTCCAAATATAGAGGACGAAGCCACGGCCATCTAAACCAAATTGCTCCCCCGCGCTTTCCTTCCCGCGCGCATCTAGAGACCAAAGAAGGCGAGAGCGTCTCCCGCAAGGTCGCCGTCGCGGGGGCTCTGGGCGGCGGCGCTGGGCGGCGGTCGAAATCGAAGGCGGCGGCCGAAATCGAGGAAGGGCGGTGGCGTTGGGCGGGGCCGGTGGTGGCGCTGGGTGGCGGTCGAAATCGAAGGCGGCGGCCGAAATCGAGGGAGGGCGGTGGCGCTGGGCGGCGGCGCTGGGCGGCGGCCGAAATCGGACCCCGACGCTGGGCGGCGGCGCTGGACCCCGACGCGGACGGGACAATCTTCTCCGCTAGTTTTTGTACTGTGCTCCTAGTTTCTGTATACTGAAATATGATTGAATTGCTGTTACTGAAATATGAATTGCATTGCCTATACTGAAATGTGATTGAATTGTTGTTGTTTGAAATATTACTAAACTATATGAGAGAGAATTTAGATGTCCTAGATATAGAGAAACCACTGAAAAACTGAGATCATCTAAAAATGAATCTTTATAGATAGTCATCTATATGGAGATATAGAGGACCTCATTTAGAGGAACCACTAGAGATGCTCTTAGTTACCTTCTGTAGATCGAAATGACATAACAGTGTTCTTGTTTTTTAAGCCTAACATGTTGTCAGGTTGTTGTGTCGGCTGTCTCTGCATCTGGAAACATAACAAGTTTTTTGTATTGCTCAAAGCACGCAGCCTAAGCAGATACTGTATACTACAATATACTTCTATTTGGCTAGCCATGCGTGTGTTCTTGGAATGACCAGATAATGCAAGGCGGCGACGGAACGATCCGAAAAGTAACATGCTTTGCGATGTTCTTTAATAATGTGCGTGCACGCGGTGCGCTTGTAATGTACAGTTAGGAGAACTCCTTTTTGTGGATCAACTCAGAGAAATTACTTCGATCTGATTGATCCTTAATTGATGGGATGGGACCAGCTAGAGATCCTAGCTCGATCGGTTCTTGGGGCTGTTAATTTTCAGAACACGAAGTGATAAGGGCATCTCCAACGGGACGACATAACTTGTCCACGAGCGTCCATTTGCATAGCTCCACAAACGCAAAAATGATTGTTTTTGTCCGCGCATCCGTTTGCGTCTGAGGTGGCTCCAGCGGGGCGATGCATTCTTTTTCTACTTTTTTCTCTTCTCCATTTTAACATAGTTCCAAACATTACATATTGGAACATGGTTTTACAAAACTAATACATAATTTGGAACATGGTTTATACAAACTAATACAAAGTTTGAACCATGGTTGACACAAATTAAAACATTGGAAAATGAGAAAAGCTAGTAATGTTGGTTCCGTATGTTCGCTGCCAAGAAAGAACACTCTCGAGCATACTCAATTACCCAAACTGGAAAATCCAGCTGGTAAAGATGACCCTGTTGTTCCCACCAAGGAAGAACATACAGAAACCACCACTACTGGCTTCAATTGGCTCGTAGCCATATTCGCTGCAAAGAAAGAACACTCTAACAGTTTTAACTGTCGGTGTTCGAGCCGGACTCGCTGGTGTGGTAGTACCTGCGGCAGGCTGTGTCGTCGAACACCTTGACGATCATCTCGCCGTCCCCCTCGTAGAGGAAGGTGAATTCGCAGCCGGGCTCGACCGCGAGGTCGCGGGCTAACTTGTCCCATCCCGTGTGCAGGTACATCTTGCCCTACCCGTCGAACAAGATCTCGACATGCAACCGGCAGAAGTTGCAGCTGGTCTCCCGTAGCTGCAACTGGGCCGGCTCGACGCCATCGATGAACTCGGCGAACTTGTCCGGGAGCCGCTTGATGCTGAGTGGGTCGTCGTTGATGCGGAGGAGGAACTCGAAGCAGCGCTCCTCCTGCGAAGACGAGGAAGGCGCAGGCGACGGCGACCGTGGGGTCGTAGCTGCTCCACCATGGCGGCCCCTACCCCGGGGGCGCCCAGGACCGCCTCGCTGGCCACCAGGACCCGCCATGGACTTCCTCGCGGGCCTGGCTGCGTCGCAGGAAGAGATAGGTGCCACTACGGTGGAGCTTGTGGCGGCTAGGGTTTGTGTGGACGAGTGGATGAGGAAGAAGAGCGCGCACCCTCCTTATATAGGCCGGAGGCAGGCGACGACCGCGGGACGCGTGACATCGCCATTACTGCCTTGGCGGCGTGGGTGGCGGCCGCTCGGTAGGCGATGCATCACCATTAACGTGGCGCAGACTGCCGAAGCGACGTCACGGCGCCAGTCGCTGGCGTGCCTGAGAAGACGCATCGACGCAGGGTCGTTGCCAGGCGGGCCCGACGAAACGTCCGCCAAACGCGAGCGGACACTTTGCGCGTCTGCGCAGCATCCGCAGAGACGCATCTGAGGCTCATATTTGGGCCAGGTTTACGTCTCTGCGGATGACCCGATTACTTTGCGTCGCCCCGCTGGAGCATGGACCCGACGCATTTTTCGGCCCGGCGAACGCAAACGGTCGGTGTCCATTTGCGTTGCGCCGTTGGAGATGCCCTAAGAGGGACCGAATGACCGGGTTTTTTTTAGAGAGTTTGGCCAGCTTGTTAGACATGCCAAGTACACAAAAGGTACTTCAATTTTTAAAACTGAACTATGGAGTTAAATTATATTGTAATGATGATACCTATCTTATAAACCTTCAGAAAAATTCACACAAGAAAGATTTGTAGGAGAGATTATATGCATGCATCAAAGAGAAATAGAGTTGAGAGGGTGAATGATATTTATGTTCAAGAAGAGAGAGGTCATCTGTACAGTAATTATGTTTTAAGGCATTCTTAGTGCAAGCAACACTTTGTTTATTATCCAGCCTATCTTTGTTGGCTAATGTTTCTCCAATCTAGGTTGGCTTTTTACAAATGTGAAGTATCCTGCTTCTTAACGCACTCTCTTGAAAATGTTCCCATCATATAATTGGCTTTTAAAGATGTATAATATATTGTTTTATTTAACGTTTATCTGCGTGAAAGGCGAGAAGTTGCTGACTGGCCAGACAAATATGCATCATTTTTTTTTGTAAAAGTAAAAAAATGCATGGTCATTTTCTCACCTGATTTTTATCACCATGAAAAAATGTAAATCAGTGCAAATTCTACGAGATCCTGCATCAAGACGCACCGTAACTATAATTATGAGAGAGAGAGAGAGAGCACGCCCACGCTCCATCCATAGCACCATAGAGTATTTGTGATACAATCAAATCTTAGCATTATAATTGCACATTAAATATAAAAAAATAATTTATGTATATACCATAACACAAAATTAAATTATATTGTAATGATTGCTATCTTAGAACCTTCGGAAAAATGCACACAAGAAAGATTCGTGGGAGAGTTATATGCATGCATCAAAGATAAATAAAGTCGAGAGGGTGGATTATAATTGTCTACAAGGGAGGGAGGGATCTATGATGCATTCCACAATTTAACACAAATGTAGAAAAAATATGTGACTAATGTAAGATGCATCATGTTATAAACACTAGAAGAGCTTCGCCGGAAACGCTAGGCGGACCAACCAAATAATACTACTTTTTTTACTTAAAAAAAAACTACATTTTTTTGTTTCACGGCCTAATTGGCTCTCATGATTCTGCGTTTTGGGCTGGTCTAGGCGGGCTATGGCCCGGTTCAGCTTTAACAGAGGTCCGTGAGCGGTTACAAATACAACAGTCTAACATGAATGGCAAATAAATGTTACATGATATATATATCATCGCGAAACACATGCACCCTGACGAAAAGTTGTCGTTCGGGGATATAAGTTGCAGAAGATGTATTATTGCACGTATATTTGGATCTTTACTTAGTAGGCCATGTATTATAAGAAATAGAAAAAATAGTAACACATATTCGATAAAAAATCAATGGTTGCATGCTTAACCTGATCCAGATGTAACCTACAAGCAAAAATATCCAGCATTGACATGACACCCCTCTAGTCCTCCGTCACCTCAAACTCTAGCAGACGTGGTGGCTATATATGTTGAAATCCCCAATCAGCGTCGGTGTTTGCACGGCATGTTGACAGGCGTGGGATGTCTGTTGGCCCTGGCTTTATCGATGGTGTGAGTTTAGAAGCTTCGGCATTATGGTCTACTAGATTTAGATGTGCGCCTTGGCGCACGACCCCTTTAATTTAGGTTAATTTAACGATTATATGCAAAAGGTTATTTGTTTTAGTTTTTGCCAAATGGATGATCACAGCGTCAAGACCCAAGTTTGATATGCGATTTAGAGGTGTGCACCCCGTGGCTCTCGCATGTGTTTATATTTTGTATAATAACACTATTAAAAAACAGGGGTGAACCTTGGCGTTTTGTAGAAACAACAAAGAAAACTTCTTAAACAGGGGTGATAACACATGGTGTATCATATAAGATATAAATAGCCGAGTCAAATGGGCTATAAGCAACCCTACTGGTACTTAAGGAGTGCACAATAATTTTTAGGGAGATGATCTTGATTCTAAGTTTAGCAATAGCTCATCCTCACTCTCAATCGGCTCAAGACAACAACTCCGAGCCACAGGGTTAATGAGGAAATAGAAGAAGATGTAGGCCAAAGATGTTTAATCTTTTTTGTAAATCATCCTCGCTGTACAAAAAATATTGAAAATAGAAGTGCTCAATACAAAAAATCAAAGGAAATATATAAATCCAACAGCAACATCACTGAGCAAAACCAGGGGTAGTATTAGGCCACAGGCCTTCCACTTTGGAACCAACTTGCCAAAACAATGTAAATAGTAGGAAAACAAGTGAAACTCAACAAAATTTCCACATAACTCGAGAGCAGCCATTGTTAGAGCTATAATCGATCTAGAGGTATAATAGATACAGTAGAAGATAAATAGTACTTCGTAGGATAATATAGCTGGCACAAAAGCACCACAAATCAAATTTTAATGGAAGTATAACATTTCCCGGAGGACCAGCGAGAGTGTATGATTTTTAGATGCAACCGCCTTCAAATGGTTGCCCACGATATTTTCTACCAGGCTACTTGGTGGCCTATTAAGAGATTACATGATGCCTAGTTTGCTTAGCAATCTCCTCTTTTTTCGGTGGTTAATTTTTGTATTGACCCTCGTTGATCCTTGAATTGTAAACTTTGAATATTCAGTTTATTAATAAAAGGCTGTGTGCATCAACCGATGCAGAGGCCGGAGCTCACCCCATTTCAAAGAAAAACTGAATATCGCAGTTGGTCCTAAATAACTAAATAAAGTTAACCTAAACCATCAATCTAAAAAATCCTTTAATACTTGTAGCATGGTTGACATAGGCATCCCCAATGGGCCTGCCGAAGATGGTACCCGGGGTTTACTGAAGGCCCACGACCCGAAATTTATGAAGCCTGGAAGCCCAATTAAGAGATAGTTTGGAAAGATAGAGTTGTATTACGAATACTCGACTTGTAACTATTACGGGACGAACTCAAAGAGTCTCCCGGGCTTTGTAACTTGTACATCACGAAACCCTCGGCTCCACCTCCTATATAAGGGGGAGTCGAGGGAGAAAGAGAGGATCGATTTCATTGTCAGCACAACCCTAGCTTTCTAGCAGTCGAGTACTTTTCTGGCTGAACCCTCGAGATCTACCTGCCCTCTACTTCCTGCTAAAACCCTAGTCTACAATCTGTAGACATTGACAAGTCGATACCTTGTCAATGGTTGCAAAGCTTTTCAAATGATGGTGTTTCCTTCAGCCTTCATGATACAGGAGATAAACAAAATCCTGAACGTTTGAGACGATCATTTCCATCTCACGCAAGACCTAGCTTCCTTCAGCCTCCCATCTCTATCTGGACTGCCATTGGGTAGTTCCTCGTTGATAGCTCCTCCACATAGCTAGCAAAACTGCATCTCTACATGCAAGAGTTTTAGCTACAACAGGCCTTGTGATACCTGAATACTGCATGCAGCTTGCCACCAGATAATTACCCCTTGACACTGTACCAATCCGGTAAGGTGACATCAAAATTTATATTAACCCACATAAAGTTTAGGCTGCCTTCGGAATGGAATTGGAACTCAGCTGGTACTGCAATTCACCATGTGTGTAGCTTCCAAATAGACCATATAGTAGAAACTGCAGTTGATCCTTCATTTCTGGGGATAATCTTATGATCAAGGACATCAGCAGCTGATGTTCTCAGATGTAGTGGTGGTATATCTCAAAGAACTCTCGTGCTGCATTTCAAATGAGTTCAGCCTGCCCACACTGAAGCAGTTACGCTGATGTCATAAATTCTTTGTTGTTTCTTTCAAGTTAACAATATTTTTTCCAAAGATCTTGTTCACTGGTTCTACTGGGTAGTGATGTGTCCGAGTTCGAAAGGCTTGGATCACTGGATTATGTTGTTTCCTCGACTGGTAATGCATAGTTGATGATAACATAGATTTCCAGAAATTACAAACACGAAAATCTACAGGAGGCGGCGTTTAGTTACAGATAAGAAATGAACAGGTGCTTTCACATCCAAAAAAATATTCAAATCATTAATGATTGAATGTTATCAAGAGAAAACCAAATGCATCCAATGGAAATACATATATTCCTTGCAGACAAGTGGATATAAAAGGATTTACGACATGTGAGAACTTGACTACATTAAAAAACTGAGTAAATAACAAAGTACAAAGAACCTGAGTGTGTTGGCTCGGTCACCTCATTGACACGAGAAAGTACACAATCAAATGGTAGAAAGCTTGCTCAGCTAACTGAAGTGAAATGGTACTGAAAAAACAAACAAAAACAGGTACACCTACTTTATTCCAGTGGATATATGACTTCATTTCACATTATTCCTGTAGCACATCAGAACTTTTACTGAGGCAAGAGGTTTCTGTTGGAATTTTGGCCCAAAATAGTCCAGTCCAATTTTTCCATTCCAATAATTCCTGAAAATCCTAGAGGCCCATGTAGCCCATTCATGCATGGCAAGAGGTGGAACAAATGTTTAGTCCCACATTGCTAGTTGAGAGAGAGCTGGAGGGGTTTATAAGGAGAGCTGTTCTAGCACTTGTATGTGAATGAGAACAAGAATTAATCCTCGCGCACTCCTCCTCCTCCTCGCTCGCTCGTTCGTCACGACACGCCGCGGGTTGCGGGAATGCCTCGAGCCGAGAGCTTCTCTATCCTTTTTGCCGCGCGTGAATGGGAAATAATCTGAACGGTTGCACAAAGCTGAAACGAATTCTTGCTAGTGGGTTTTTATTAGGGCCGTTCGGCTCCGGCTGCTGTCTCCTCGGTTTGCCTCCCACTGACTGTTCGTTTCATCTCCCGTCGCCGTCTGTTCGCCTGCCTGCCCGTGCCTATAAAAGGGAGGTCGCTCCTCACCTCATGTACAGGTTCTTGCAAACGCTTTCCATAGCACTGCGCTGCTACAGGTTCTTCTGCATCCCGTCTTGCGGCGTGCACCGCGATCCGGGACAGTAGACCTCCGAAACCCCGCTTCTTCGAGTCTTGTACGGGAGAAGGGTGATAAGGTTTTTGGGGAGCGCTATCAGCGCGACTACTGACTTCATCACGGACTTCGACGACCACTTCCCCGACGAGGACTTCTTCCCCGACATCAGCAGTCTCTACCTCGACGACATGGCTGAAAACGACAACGTCAATGCCAACGCGGGCGCACAGCTGTATGGTGTTTTCTTTCATCTTGTTCAGATCACCACCATGCTCTCTATTTGTGTCGCACCTATAATTTATGGATCAATCTCTCCGAATGTGTTTCCATTATCTTTCTTCTCCTACATACATTGTTTATTTTACATTAATCTAGTCATGTTTTTCTTGCGGTCTATTTTGTCTAAATTACTTGGTAAATTGCTAATTTTCTCAACAATCCAAAAACCTTATTATAGGTAATTTACCCCAAGTGGCTTTGTCGCATCTGTGAAGCCACCCCTTTTTGAGGGTACTCACTACAAGAGATGGCGCGCGAAAGCAGTTCTCTGGTTTGAAAACATGAACTGCTATGACGCCACTCTTGGCAAACCTGAGGGAGAGCTTACTCCTGCTCAGGAGCAAGTTTTTCAGAAAACTGACAGGCTGTTCAGGGCTGCTCTGTTATCTGTACTTGGAGAGAACATTGTTGAACCCTATATGTCCTTTACTAATGGCAAGGACATGTGGGCTGCTCTCGAGGCCAAGTTTGGGGTCTCGGATGCAGGCAGTGAACTGTACATCATGGAGCAATTTTGTGACTTCAAGATGACTGGTGATCGCTCAGTTTTTGAACAGGCTCATGAGATACAGGCACTGGCCAAGGAGCTTGAGTACTTCTCCTGTGTGTTACCGGACAAGTTTGTTGCCGGAAGCATTATTGCCAAGCTGCCTCCTTCATGGAGGAATTTTGCTACTTCCCTAAAACACAAGAGACAAGAGTTCACTGCTTCGGATCTCATTGGGACTCTTGATGTCGAAGAAAAGGCGAGGGCAAAAGACACACTTGCTCATGGTGCTGAGGGTGGTTCAAGTGCCAACTTGGTACAGAAAAAGAACTTCCAGTCCCACAAGTTCAAGAACAAGGGCAAGTTTGATGGCAAGAGCAAGTTCGACTGGAAGAACAAGCCCTCACAGTCCACTACTTTCAAGAAGAAGACTGATAAGAAGAAAGGTTCCTGTCATGTGTGCGGTGATCCTGAGCATTGGGCTCCTAGCTGCCCCAACCGTTATGACAGGCGCCATCATCGGAAGGGCGGCAAGACCGCCAATGTTGTCATGGGCGATGTTGATATGAAGGATGTTGGGTATGGTATATTACCTACTGTTCTTTCATTATGTCATTCTCCTGATTGGTGGATTGACACGGGCGCTAATGTACATGTTTGTTCTGACATTTCCATGTTTTCTTCATATCAGATCAGAGGGACTCAGTCCGTGCTGATGGGGAACGGCTCGCATGCTTCTGTTCATGGTGTTGGTACGGTCGATCTGAAGTTCACTTCGGGAAAGACCGTGCGACTGAAGAACGTGCATCATGTTCCCTCAATAAATAAGAATCTTGTTAGCGGATCCCTTCTATGTCGTGATGGCTACAAGATTGTTTTCGAGTCCAATAAGTTTGTACTTTCTAAGTTTGGTACTTTTATTGGTAAAGGATATGAGTGCGGAGGTTTATTCCGTCTGTCACTGTCAGATGTTTGTAATAAAGTTGTGAATCATGTTTCGTCTGATCTTATATCAAATGTCTGGCATTAACATCTTTGTCATGTTAATTTTGGTTGCATGACGCGATTATCAAAATTAGATTTAATACCAAAATTCACTTATGCCAAAGGATCGAAATGCCTAGCATCCGTGCAAGCAAAACAACCTCGCAAGTCGCATACGACTGCAGAGGTGAGAAATTTGGCACCACTAGAGCTCATACACTCTGATCTTTGTGAGATGAATGGTGTATTGACAAAAGGTGGAAAGAAATACTTCATGACATTGATTGATGACTCTGCGAGATACTGTCATGTGTATCTTCCGAAGACAAAAGATGAGGCTTTGAGCTTCTTCAAAATTTATAAAGCTGAAGCAGTAAAACCAACTTGATCGAAAGATTAAGAGGCTAAGGTCTGATCGAGGTGGAGAGTATTTTTCCAATGAGTTTGATTCCTTTTGTGCGGAACATGGTATAATTCATGAGAGGACGCCTCCCTACTCACCCCAGTCAAATGGAGTAGCCGAAAGAAAGAACCGAACTCTAACAGATCTGGTTAATGCCATGTTAGACACATCGGGTCTCTCTAAGGAATGGTGGGGGGAGGCACTGTTGACCGCGTGTCATGTCCTAAACCGAGTTCCCACAAAGAACAAAGAAATTACTCCATTCGAGGAATGGGGAAAGAAAAGGTTAAAACTCTCTTACCTACGAACTTGGGGTTATTTAGCGAAAGTGAATGTACCGATCCCCAAGAAGCGCAAGCTTGGACCAAAAACTGTAGATTGTGTCTTTCTGGGATATGCTTTTCGTAGCATTGGCTATAGATTTTTAATAGTAAAATCTGAGGTATCCGACATGCACGTTGGCACAATCATGGAGTCGAATGACGCGACTTTCTTTGAGGATATTTTTCCTATGAAAAATGTTTCTAGCTCATCAAATCAGGAGATACCTAACTTATCTAGTCAGGAATTTGTTACAATTCCTGAACCTACTATTCCCTTAGAACACCTTCAAGATCCCGAGAAAGATGATAACGAAATTCCTAAAAGGAGCAAGAGACAAAGGACTGCAAAGTCTTTTGGTGATGATTTCGTTGTGTATCTCGTAGATGATACTCCCACTTCTATTTCAGAAGCCTATGCATCTCCTGATGCTGACTACTGGAAGGAAGCCTGTCCGAAGTGAAATGGATTCCATTTTAGCCAATGGAACTTGGGAGATCACTGATCGTCCTTATGGTTGCAAACCTGTAGGATGCAAATGGGTGTTTAAGAAGAAACTAAGGCCGGATGGTACTATTGAAAGTACAAGGCAAGACTTGTGGCCAAGGGTTATACCCAAAAGGAAGGAGAAGACTTCTTTGACACTTACTCACCTGTGGCTAGGTTGACCACTATTCGAGTACTACTTTCTCTGGCCGCCTCACATGGTCTTCTCGTTCATCAAATGGACGTCAAGACAGCTTTCCTAAATGGAGAGTTGGACGAGGAAATTTATATGGATCAACCAGATGGTTTTGTAGTAAATGGTCAAGAAGGAAAGGTGTGCAAGTTGTTGAAGTCTTTATATGGTCTTAAACAAGCACCAAAGCAATGGCACGAGAAATTTGATAAAACCTTAACCAAGTGCAGGCTTTGTTGTAAACGAAGCGGACAAATGTGTGTACTATCGCCATGGTGGGGGCGAGGGAGTCATTCTGTGTTTATATGTTGATGACATATTGATTTTTGGGACCAACCTTAATGTGATTAAGGAGGTCAAGGACTTTCTATCTCAGTATTTTGAGATGAAGGATTTAGGAGTGGCTGATGTTATCTTGAACATCAAGCTGATGAGAGATGATGATGGTGGGATCACTTTGCTTCAATCTCACTATGTTGAAAAGGTCTTGAGTCGTTTTGGGTATAGCGATTGCAAGACTTCTCCAACACCATACGATCCTAGTATGATACTTCGAAAGAATCGAGGCACTGCTAGAAATCAACTTACATACTCTCAAATAGTTGGCTCGCTTATGTATTTAACTAGCGCTACAAGGCCTGACATTGCTTTTGCTGTAAGCAAACTCAGTCGATTTGTCTCAAATCCTGGAGATGATCATTGGCAAGCTCTTGAGAGAGTTATGCGCTATTTAAAAGGCACCAGGAGCTATGGCATCCACTATACCGGGTATCCAAGGGTACTAGAGGGTTATAGTGATTCAAATTGGATTTCTGATGCTGATGAGATAAAGGCCACGAGTGGATATATATTTACACTTGGAGGTGGCGATGTTTCTTGGAAGTCTTGCAAGCAGACCATTTTAACGAGGTCAACTATGGAAGCAGAACTCACAGCATTAGACACGGCCACTGTTGAAGCAGAGTGGCTCCGTGAACTCTTGATGGACTTACCTGTGGTTGAAAAACCTATACCCGCAATTCTAATGAAATGTGACAATCAAACAGTGATTGTTAAGGTGAATAGTTCTAAGGATAATATGAAGTCCTCAAGACATGTGAAGAGGAGATTGAAATCTGTCAGAAAAATGAGAAACTCCGGAGTTATTGCATTGGACTACATCCAAACATCTAAGAATCCTGCGGATCCCTTCACAAAGGGTCTATCACGCAATGTGATAGATAATGCATCAACGGAGATGGGTATGAGACCCACAATATGAGTTTTCCACAGTGGTAAACCACTCTATGTGATCGGAGATCCCGTGAATTAGAATTGGGAGACAAGCTGTTGGTTGACTGAGAGGAAAGTATCCATATTTTAATAAACATCACTCCGTGAAGATGCAATACTTTCCTATTCTGCATGGCAGGTTGATATTTATCTTAATGTGTTCTAAGTGGCTTATCTTAAGCAGAGATGTTGTCCTGCGTAACATCTTTTGAAGAGCACACCTATATGAGTTTGACTGTTAACCGTCGCAGTCTATGAGAGTTGGGTGCTCTCTAACAAACTCATGAAAGGCCATGGAGTATGACACATAAGCTCCACCCGCGGGGAAGTCCCACGGCAACCTAGTATTGGTCAAGGCTTTGTGTGAAGCTAGGATGCAGCAAACTTGCAGTTCAAGGCATAGTCCACTGTACAAGTCGCCGCCTAGTGTAGCATAGAGTTCTAGGTGGAAGTTCAACTTAACGGTCTCCACTGCAGTACCAGTATATAAACAGTGTTTTGGAACCAAAGGCAAAATTACATGTGCCTCTGGGATCTGGTGGGGGATTGTTGGAATTTTGGCCCAAAATAGCCCAGTCCAATTTTTCCATTCCAATAATCCCTGAAAATCCTAGAGGCCCATGTAGCCCATTCATGCATGGCAAGAGGTGGAACAAATGTTTAGTCCCACATTGCTAGTTGAGAGAGAGCTGGAGTGGTTTATAAGGAGAGCTGTTCTAGCACTTGTATGTGAATGAGAACAAGAGGGAATCCTCGCGCACTCCTCCTCCTCCTCGCTCGCTCGCTCGCTCGTTCGTCACGACACGACACACCACGCCGCGGGAATGCCTCGAGCCGAGAGCTTCTCTATCCTTTTTGCCACGCGTGAATGGGAAATAATATGAACGGTTGCACAAAGATGAAACGAATTCTTGCTAGTGGGTTTTTATTAGGGCCGTTCGGCTCCGGCTGCTGTCTCCTCGGTTCGCCTCCCACTGACTGTTCGTTTCATCTCCCGTCGCCGTCTGTTCGCCTGCCTGCCCGTGCCTATAAAAGGGAGGTCGCTCCTCACCTCATGTACAGGTTCTTGCAAACGCTTTCCATAGCATTGCGCTGCTACCGGTTCTTCTCCATCCCGTCTTGCGGCGTGCACCGCGATCCGGGACAGTAGGCCTCCGAAACCCCGCTTCTTCGAGTCTTGTACGGGAGAAGGGCGATAAGGTTTTTGGGGAGCGCTATCAGCGCGACTACTGACTTCATCACGGACTTCGACGACCACTTCCCCGACGAGGACTTCTTCCCCGACATCAGCAGTCTCTACCTCGACGACATGGCTGAAAACGACAACGTGAATGCCAACGCGGGCGCACAGCTGTATGGTGTTTTCTTTCATCTTGTTCAGATCACCACCATGATCTCTATTTGTGTCGCACCTATAATTTATGGATCAATCTCTCCGAATGTGTTTCCATTATCTTTCTTCTCCTACATACATTGTTTGTTTTCCATTAATCTAGTCATGTTTTTCTTGCGGTCTATTTTGTCTAAATTACTTGGTAAATTGCTAATTTTCTCAACAGTTTCATTCAAGGAACTTAATCTGAACCACATACTCCAATTTTCGTAGGCATGTCTGTTGATATTCACACGTTGGTAGACTCCATTTTTACATAGGAAGGTGGCAAATCAGGGGTTACAATATAATCAAAGAAATGGCAGTTGGCCTAACTTAATAAGATGCAGATGTAAATTAGTTTGAGTTACAAAGAAGTACAAACCTAAATCAACCAACTACTCAAGCTACACAGCAATAGTTTTAAGATTAAAGATACATACTGTACTTTTCAGAGATCAGCATGCATCTTTGTTAGAATCAGAAAATACATGTATATACTGGATAATAGTGTTCCAGGGAAATTAGATAAATTCTTACTGAATTATGCTTATGCAGCTAGCCATGAACCTCTATACAACCTTTATTGAAAACTAGCAAGGTGGCCTTCGCATTTCATCTTCAGCATATTGAACATGTCTATGAAATTAATTTATGGTTTCAGAGATATTAGAAGTATGGAACTATAAATTACATTGTTTTATGACCACACAATGTTTTGTTTAGTAAAATAGTACCCATATGAAAAATTGCTAGACTAAATTTAAGTTGTTGAACAGTATTTAAAGCACGATTTACTAAAACGCTAACTCCCATTTTTTCTTCTTTCATAGGTAGTGATATCCTATTTTTCCATTTCCTTCCTATTGTCCCCGCCTCATCATGCAGGGCATCGATGGTTTTAATTATATGTATTTATTTTATCAAGTTAGATGACTATATCGACTCGCACTGGTCATAATTTTGAAAATGCTAATTAGTCAAAAAAATCACTACATATCCTCACACAATTAATCTCTACTATTTTCACACGTGAACTTCTGCCCAACCTGCTCCTCGGTAGCATCATTCATTATGCCACTCGATAGGACTATTGGAACATTTTTACCTGACTTATGTTCTATGCTCCCGGATGGGCACGGCTAACTGTCTTTATGTCCAATCCAATGAGAGTCGTGTAAACCAAAAACTAAGAAAGATCAAATATTTATTGATACCTTCTTGATCTAAACTATATTAAACGGATGGGCTTGTGCTCCCGTTCGATTTTTTTCACTGGAACTGGCTGGATAATTATAATTATCTCCATAAGTCTGGCTAATTATCTGATAGTCGTCTACACCAAAAACTACAGGAGTTGTATTTATCTTCTTCTGTTCTGCGAAAATTCGGCCATCTCTCATACCACGCTAGGGGCCTCACGCTTGCTGCTGTGTTGATCGTCTCATGGATAACAACGACAAAGTGGTGGGACCACCTGATTGACATCGCAGCATCACGCGTGGCTTCCTTCGAATGAACGAATGGACGTAGTGAACCATGTGGCGGCCTAGCTCTACGCTAGGCACGTAGACGTCGAAGGCAAAACGGGAACATAACGGCAATTTCGGGAGAGTATCGACTAACTCGCACCTGAAATTGCTAGCGCCTAGTTTTCTGACGAAAAATTGAGAAAAAAGTTTACATCTTAAATATTGGAACGAAGGGAGTATTAAATAAAAAATTAATATCCAACAAATACAATTTTATTTTTTTAGAAATTTTTTACGTCATAAATATTGGAACAAAGGGAGTATTAAATAAAATAATTGATATCCAACAAATACAATTTTCTTTATTTTGATTGAACAGTACGTCTAGAGCCCTAGAGATATGCGTCTTGTAAAACTCATCAAAAAAATTCAAGACTCCTTCCTTTTTACGTCTTATGTGGCACGTGATTGTGCTCTTCCTTTTCTAATACATATGCTTCTTATTTAACGTGTCAAATATTTACATGGCACGTGATTGCTCTTCCTTTTCTATACGTAATTATTAGTCTCTCGTTAAATCATATCCGTAAATTATAGATCTAACAGGTAACATAATTTTGATGATGTGGATTAACGTGGTGTCTCTATTTTAGACCTCCGTATTGTGCTTTTAGTATATAGTAGTCGTGTAAACCAAAAACTAAGATACCTTCTTGATCTAAACTATATTAAACGGATGGACTTGTGCTCCCGTTCGATTTTTTTCACTGGAATTGGCTGGCTAATTATAATTATCTCCATAAGTCTGGCTAATTATCTGATAGTCGTGTACACCAAAAACTACAGGAGTTGTATTTATCTTCTTCTGTTCTGCGAAAATTCGGCCATCTCTCATACCACGCTAGGGGCCTCACGCTTGCTGCTGTGTTGCTCGTCTCATGGATAACACCGATAAAGTGGTGGGGCCACCTGATTGACATCGCAGCATCGCGCGTGGCTTCCTTCGAATGAACGAATGGACGTAGTGAACCATGTGGTGGCCTAGCTCTACGCTAGGCGCGTAGACGTCGAAGGCAAAACGGGAACATAACGGCAATTTCGGGAGAGTATCGACTAACTCGCACCTGAAATTGCTAGCGCCTAGTTTTCTAACGAAAAATTGAGAAAAAAGTTTACATCTTAAATATTGGAACGAAGGGAGTATTAAATAAAAAATTAATATCCAACAAATACAATTTTATTTTTTTAGAAATTTTTTACGTCATAAATATTGGAACAAAGGGAGTATTAAATAAAATAATTGATATCCAACAAATACAATTTTCTTTATTTTGATTGAACAGTACGTCTAGAGCCCTAGAGATATGCGTCTTGTAAAACTCATCAAAAAAATTCAAGAATCCTTCCTTTTTACGTCTTATGTGGCACGTGATTGTGCTCTTCCTTTTCTAATACATATGCTTCTTATTTAACGTGTCAAATATTTACATGGCACGTGATTGCTCTTCCTTTTCTATACGTAATTATTAGTCTCTCGTTAAATCATATCCGTAAATTATAGATCTAACAGGTAACATAATTTTGATGATGTGGATTAACGTGGTGTCTCTATTTTAGACCTTCGTATTGTGCTTTTAGTATATAGTAGTCGTGTAAACCAAAAACTAAGATACCTTCTTGATCTAAACTATATTAAACGGATGGACTTGTGCTCCCGTTCGATTTTTTTCACTGGAATTGGCTGGCTAATTATAATTATCTCCATAAGTCTGGCTAATTATCTGATAGTCGTGTACACCAAAAACTACAGGAGTTGTATTTATCTTCTTCTGTTCTGCGAAAATACGGCCATCTCTCATACCACGCTAGGGGCCTCACGCTTGCTGCTGTGTTGCTCGTCTCATGGATAACACCGATAAAGTGGTGGGGCCACCTGATTGACATCGCAGCATCGCGCGTGGCTACCTTCGAATGAACGAATGGACGTAGTGAACCATGTGGCGGCCTAGCTCTACGCTAGGCTCGTAGACGTCGAAGGCAAAACGGGAACATAACGGCAATTTCGGGAGAGTATCGACTAACTCGCACCTGAAATTGCTAGCGCCTAGTTTTCTGACGAAAAATTGAGAAAAAAGTTTACATCTTAAATATTGGAACGAAGGGAGTATTAAATAAAAAAATTAATATCCAACAAATACAATTTTATTTTTTTAGAAATTTTTTACGTCATAAATATTGGAACAAAGGGAGTATTAAATATAATAATTGATATCCAACAAATACAATTTTCTTTGTTTTTATTGAACAGTACGTCTAGAGCCCTAGAGATATGCGTCTTGTAAAACTCATCAAAAAAATTCAAGACTCCTTCCTTTTTACGTCTTATGTGGCACGTGATTGTGCTCTTCCTTTTCTAATACATATGCTTCTTATTTAACGTGTCAAATATTTACATGGCACGTGATTGCTCTTCCTTTTCTATACGTAATTATTAGTCTCTCGTTAAATTATATCCGTAAATTATAGATCTAACAGGTAACATAATTTTGATGATGTGGATTAACGTGGTGTCTCTATTTTAGACCTCCGTATTGTGCTTTTAGTATATAATAGATATAGAAGGGTCTATAAATTGACGAATAACACCATTATGAGCCAACTTGATTGATGTCATTGCCAGGATACAAAATAGAAATCATAAGAACATGACTTATGCTTCCTAAAAATACAAAAAGCGTTTAGCAGCAGAAGGGTGACATTAATTATCGAATACCAACTACTTTGATATCTAAAAAATGAGCTGGTATGAGTTTCGCAAGAAAGGGACAAAGAGCAACCAACAATTTGCACCAGTAAACTAAATAATGAACAGAACACATAGTTTACTCAGATCTTCCATGAGTAGAAGGGAAGCAATAATCTGTCAGGACCCTGGAAACACTAGCACATTTAGTTGACACTGCAGAGAACAAAGGGTCGGGATAGTGTCCAGAAGGATGAATGGCTTCTAGTCTTCTTTGGTACATACAACCTGGAAAACTCAAAATCAGTTTTGATGAACCAAGTGGGTTGCCCATCTCATCAAGAAACAAATCAACAATCAGTATTGATTGTATAGAGAACACAGTAGCAATCCTTGTGTGCTTGTTTCTGCAGCATTCCAAGGGTAGCAAGTCTGCATTAGCAAATATGCAATGTATCAGTAGGAACCTTATCTACTATAAATGGTCAGATAAAGGAGAAATAAGTTGTGTAAACTGTAGAGTATAAAGTTCGACGACAAACAATAGAAGGTCCTTGTTGTTCTCTGTTGCACAGGCTTAGTCATACAAGTAAAACAGTAACAATATGCTCTCTTCTGCTCAACGAAATGGAATATACTTTGCTAGCCTTTTTTTTCAGCTGAAGCAAAGTTACCAATGCAGCAACAACATGTATGTAGATAACTCAAAATGCACAGATGTGAAAAAAAGAAAAACAGAGTAAAGTTTATAGCCCCATTGCAATGACAAAATGTTTATGTAAAAGCAATTGGAATGCCTAGCGCGGTCGCATAAGGTATGTAAAAATAGCTGTTCTATATATATTGATAGGAAGAAAGCCATAATATACTAGGCATAGTGAATAAAAAAATACGTCCTTACAATGATTTGTGGTCCTTTATATCTCTGGTAAACCCCAACAATATATATGTTTTATTAATCGGGTGAAATATTTGCAAGGATGGAGATTTCTATGGTAACCCATTTACAACTAAGAGAAATATATCAATCTAATTTTCTTCTAGGTACACTGCAAGCCTTTCAAAGAATGTTAATTTACATGAATTCAAGGCTTTTGATCAGGTACCTTAATAGAGGCCATAGAAGGTTGAGACTGCTGCATGAAGAGCTTATACTCTACAGGGGCATCAGCCTATTGTACTTGAAGAACCAAACGAAGAAGTAGAAGATGAATGAACCAATCACCCCGGTAATTATGAGGACCCAATGGAATGCATTTTGGATGAAGAACACGACACTCTTGAAGTTCATCCGGAATAATCCCACGACGACAAATGTTTTGGTTTGATCACAAGAGCTCGACCTGGATCAGCTAATTCTGAAAGTTGTCCTGGGAACAGGAAATTTAAGACACATCAATTAGTACAGAACAGCTGACAGTAGTATGTGAAATGCATAAATCCTACTGTGTGCTCATAAGTCATAACTTGGATGAGATGAGCCATGGGTATCCATTTCATCGAGTGTGGGTGTCCTACATGTTCATGCTACATGCTCAATTAGGCTTTCCTCGGAAAAACCAAGGACCCAGATCTCGCTATAGCTAACAACGGATCAATTCATTAAGGGCACACCCAGGCAAGGAAGATTTCTCAATTAGTGCATTGAGTTTAGGGAAGGATGCCAGTTTGGAATACTTAGGTCCGTTCTTGACCTTCTGTCAACCAAACGATCAAATAATCTTGAAACAAAATATGAAAGCCACCTGGTTTTAACTGTCGAAGACATAGTAGATGGGGCAGACGGAATGCTCGGGCCATCAACAATTGGCAGACCAAGCTGACACAGAAGACAAGTAACATGTAAGAAATAAGGAACCGAGTACATAAAGCACAAGCACACATGTTGTTAAGGTTTCAGGTTTAATTTTCAGTCTTAACTCACCATGTTTTCACAATATAGTGAAAAAAAATGTTTCGACCTCAGTATACAATGCTGACGGAAAGAAAGACAAAGTAGCATAATCAAATTGAAATGAAAAACAATACATAGTCATGATGGGATTCGTAGCATAGAAAACAAAAAATTTCCTACCGCAAGAACGAAACACAAGCCAAGATCTAATCTAGAAGACGGTAGCAATGAGGGGATTACGAGACTAACCCTTGAAGATTTCCAAAGCCTACGAGATTAGATCTCGTTGTTGAAGAAGATGATCACTTGCCGCTTTCAAAAGCGCGTAGAAGATCTTGACGGTGCCACAATCGGGCAGCACCTCCGTACTCGGTCACACGTACGGTGTTGATGAAGATGACGTCCTCCTCCCCGTTCCAGCGGCTAGCGGAAGTAGTAGATCCTCCTCGGAATCCCGGCAGCACGACGGCGTGGTGGCGGTGGTGGTGGAGAACTCCGGCAGGGCTTCGCCTATGCGCTGCAGGAGTTGTATGTGGAGGAGAGGAGGCTAGGGTTTGGGGAGAGGTGGCTATGGGCGCCGGCCTCAAGGGGGCAGGGGTGGTGCGGCCAACTCATGGCTTGGTGTGGCCGGCCCCCTCCCTCTCCTCATGTATATATAGGTGGAACACATCTAGGGTTGCCCAAGTCTTCGAATAAGACCCCAATTCAAAAACTGCCATATGGACGAAACCTAGTTGGGTTGGGACTCTCCCCTTTCCCCCCTTGCTTGGCCGGCCAAGGAGGTGGAGCCCACCATGGACTCCACCCTCCCACTTGGTGGGCAAGTTAGGGTTAGTGGAGTCCAACCGGGACTCCACCTTACATAGTGATTTATTCCGGATAATTCTAGAAATCACCTTCCATAAATTCACCGGATCATTTTCCAAACATGGAAAGTGACTTCCTATATATGAATTTTATTCTCCGGACCATTCCAGAACTCCTCGTGATGTCCTGGATCCTATCCGAGACTCCGAACAAAACTTCGAACTCCATTCCATATTCCATATCTACTTAAACGACATCAAACCTTAAGTGTGTCACCCTACGGTTCGCGAACTATGAAGACATGGTTGATACTTCTCTCCGACCAATAACCAATAGCGGGATCTGGAGATCCATAATGGCTCCCACATATTCAACGATGACTTAGTGATCGAATGAACCATTTACATACGATACCAATTTCCTTTGTCACGCGATATTTTACTTGTCCGAGGTTTGATCATCGGTATCTCTATACCTCGTTCAACCTCGTCTCCGACAAGTACTCTTTACTCGTACCGTGGTATGTGGTCTCTTATGAACCATTCATATGCTTGCAAGCTAATTAGACGACATTCCACCGAGAGGGCCCAGAGTATATCTATCCGTCATTGGTATGGACAAATCCCACTATTGATCCATATGCCTCAACTCATACTTTCCGAATACCTAATCCCACCTTTATAGCCACCCATTTACGTAGTGGCGTTTGATGTAATCAAAGTACCCTTCCGACATAAGTGATTTACATGATCTCATGGTCGAAGGACTAGGTAACTATGTATCGAAAGCTTATAGCAAATGAACTTTAATGACGTGATCTTATGCTACGCTTAATTGGGTGTATCCATTACATCATTCACATAATGACATAACATTGTTATTAATAACATCCAATGTTCATGATCATGAAACCATGATCATCTATTAATCAACAAGCTAGTTATACAAGAGGCTTACTAGGGACTCCTTGTTGTTTACAAAACACACATGTATCAATGTTTCGGTTAATACGATTATAGCATGGTATGCAAACATTATCATAAACACAAAGATATATTATAATAACCATTTTATTATTGCCTCTTGGGCATATCTCCAACAGTCTCTCACTTGCACTAGAGTCAATAATCTAGTTTACATATGTAAAGATATAACACCCTGGCCTTCTGGTGCTTTATCATGTTTTGCTCACGGGAGAGGTTTTAGTCAACGGATCTGACATGCTCAGAAACATATGTATTTTGCAATTTATTTGCGTCTCAACGCATCACTCATTTTCCAAATGAGTTGGCATTAAATATGTTTGATCTTCTGGTGGAACCTTAATTCCGCGGTCTGAAATATGTCACTAATATTGTCACACACAATATAGCTTCAAAGTTCTGAAACTATCGGAACTACACCAAGTTCTCAAAGAACTCTTCGACTTAAACATCCTCAGTCATTTGTCAAAACAATGACATACTCTGCCTTCGTTTGTAGAATCCGTCACAATATTTAGAACTCATCTAAATCTAGCATAGATTTCATCTAGCTCATTGTGCTACCTTTTAATCAACACTTATCCTAATTGAGATTTGAAATTAATTTTTATATGTGACCAAACTAATATCGGTGCAACAACTTACAGCGATTTATTTGTCATTATCCCATATAAATATATATATATATCCTTGGTTCTTCTAAAGTACTCAAGGATATTCTTACTGTTGTCCAATAATCATCACATGAATCATTCTGGTATATGCTCCTAACTTTTTAGAGCACTGGACATCTGATTGTGTACATTTTATTCGTGATCTACTCATGTGGCTTTACTCATTGAGTGTCAAATATACTCAAGTCTTGTTAAACCTTCACATGACAAGAACATTTTCTTAATATTTCTATATTGAACTACTTCAATATCCATTCTATGTACTTTGACTTAAACTTATTATGTGTTTCAATCTATCTTCATAGATCTTGACACTAAATATGTTTCAGTCCATATCCTTTCATTGAAGTTAATTCTCAATGAAACCTTTTTAATCAAGTATATAATCACATCATTTATAACTAACTATATGTCATCTACATAAAGTATTATAAATATGTCTCAGCCCTCCCACTTAATTTCTTGCAAATGCAAGCATCTTCATCGTTTCTGATGAAATCAAAAACTCTTTGACTATTTCATCCGGTGAAGATTCCAACTCCGCGATACTCACTTCATCCAATTGAAGTTTGTATACCTATCTAGTATTCCACGGACTAGCAAAACTCTTGGTTGTATCTTGTATACACCTTTAATACACACTTCTGTTAAGCAATGTATTTTACCATCCTACTAGCATATCTAATAAAAGAAATATGTAGCGATTACTAGAATAATCCACATAGACTATAAGCATCGTTACGGAAGATCTAATCTTATCGTAGTCAACTCTTTGAACTTCGTCGTAAACAAATTTTCGACAAGTCGAGCTTCTTCAAGGATATTCCATCCAAGTCCATCAATTTTATAGATCCATTTACTTTCAAAAAGTATTCACCTATCTTGGATTTCATGGCGCATAGCCATTTTAACGGAGTCAGGGCCCATCATAACTTCTTTGTATGTAGTTGGTTTATCATTGTTCATAACCAATCCTTTGTTCACAAATCATTTATTTGATCACAAAGTAAACCATATCTACAAGGTTCAATAGGTACTTCGATCTCCATGGCTAAAACACTTTGTAGTCATGGGAACCATGATCTTCGTGGCCGCTTCCGGAACCATTTCCGATGCTGCGCTACTCTGATCATTATGCTCAGGTTCATAAACCTTATCAAGTACTATTGTCCTCCCACTCAAATACTTCGCTAGAAACAATTTCTTGGAAATAAGTAAGAAACATTGACAAACACTTTTGTCTTTGTCTCCATAGTGGAAAGAATTCCCAATCAAATATTTGGGATAACCAACAAATATATTCATCTGATTTCTTTTGTATAATCTTAGACCAAAATTTAAAGAAAGGACTATTAGGGTTTATACCCATGCCATAACTCGTATTGTGTCATTTCAACGGATCATGATGATGCTCTTTTCAGTGTAAAAGCGGTAGTCTCTAAAGCATAATCCACAAAAATATAATGGCGTCATTTTATTTCATCATTAATCCAACAAAGTTTGGATACGTCTCTCGGATACACCATCATCACTATGATACTCCAAGAAACGTGAGTTGTAGAACAATTCATAACTCTCTTAGATGTTTGCTAAAACTCGTGATTCAAATATTTCCACCATGATCCAATCATAGATATTTGACTTTGCTATTACGATGATTTCCACTTCATGCTGAAATTTATTAGAATCCATTCAAATGTTTCAAACTTCTTCCTTATCGAATATATCCACATATATACACTCAATTCATTGTTGGAAGTTTTCATGAAGTAGAAGAATCTCCCGCACACAACTATGCCTAGTGAACCATATACATCATCATGTATGTTTCCACTAAGTTAGTTGCCCGTTCAACTCTTGGCCTATGAACGGTATTTCAGTCATTCTCTTTTAGAAAAGATTAGCAAGCGCCAAATGATTCAAAAATCAAATGACTCCAAAAATACATTTGTATGGAGTTCCTTCATGCGTTCCTTTCTAATATGACCTAAATGGCGGTTCCACAAATAAGTGGAATTCAAATCATTTGCCTTATGGCATTTTAGCGTCAGTGTTATGCATGTGTGTTTCACCATTGAGATTTATAATAACTTATCCATCATACATGGAGTAATGTCATAATTTGAACAACTCATTTTTCATTTGACCAGAGCAAAATAACAATTATTAAGTTCTTTATTATAAATTCTAAGGGCTAGATAGAATGCCAACGATGAACATAATAACACTTTATTTTTGTTTCAGACGTGCATCCCTATCATATTCCTTGTCAGTCACTTAGACCATTGTATTCTTGTATTGCGTTGTTTTGTATGACACTTCATACCAACCAATATGGTACAAATACCCAAGAATTTCATTGTGTGACCAAACAAGGAATATATCCATAACATGTATATCATTTATATACACCTGAGCTAGACTTTCTAGTCTTTTCTTTCTTTTTGCCAATAATCTTTTGTAGTTTCTCTTTTAGCTTTCCTCATTATTCAGAAAACACTTCAACATCAATAACTTCTAGGTTTTTTGGTCAAATACCAATAACCTTGAGGTTCTTACTTTGAAGTTGATCATCATATGACAAGTGTTCCGGATTTCACTATTAGTAACCTTTTAATATGATGAACAATTTCACTCATAATTTTATCCATCATACCATGACGACTTTTCGAGACCATATCTGTACATGCTAGGCTCGTAAAGTTTAACCTCAGTAATCGCATGTGCAAATCTGGCTTGCACCCGTTGTATGCACACGTAGAATCTATAACACCCGATCATCACGAGATGCTTCGAAACGATGAGTCTTAGCAACGGTGCATACTAAGGACAATCACTTCATGGATATGCGAATATCGTTAGTGCCCCAATATTTGGAGGATTGGGACGCCAGGCGTCTTCAACCTTCATACATTCCCATAAAACTTATGAGTTTATGTAGTCTCACCAAATTATATTCTATCACCTTGCAACAAGGTCTTAGATATCACATATATCTCATACCTCGCTTATTTCTGAAAACAAAATTTCCAGCTCCTTAATTTTCAAACAGATTTGAACTTCAAGTTTCACGGAGACAAGATGACTTTAGGTACTAATTGAAACCGTAGCTCTTTGAATCAACAATGTGAGGTTTACTAAAAGTTTCCAATAGGACTTAATCATTTCTTGATTCTTTAACAATACGGTACCAGTCCGTAAAGTTTCTTGTCAGACTTAACAATATTTCTATCTCAATTATAAGACTAGCGCATGGTAGAAAACGGATGCCAATACTACAAAATTAATTCAAAATACTACTCAGACTATGTTTATGATAATTAGTTCATGTTTTAATCTAATTACTAATGAACTTCCACTTAATACAACTTCCCTCATAGTTGTTAAGTGCTACACGATCCACATCCACTACACCAAAACCGATCATCACGTGAGATGATGTAGCTTCAATGGTGAACATCAACATGTTGATCATATCATCCATATGACTCGTGTTCAACCTTTCGGTTTCCGTTGTCCCGAGGCCATGTCTGTACATGCTAGGCTCGTCAAGCAAACCCAAGTATTCCGCGTGTGCAAACATGGCTTACACCCGTTGTATGTGAACGTAGAGTCTATCACATCTGATCATCACGAGATGCTTCGAAACGACGAATTGTAGAAACAGTGCATACAAGGGGAGAACACTTTATTATCTTGATATTAATGTGAGGGATCATCTTATAATGCTACCGTCGCGTTCTAAGCAAAATAAGATGCATAAAGGATTAACATCACATGCAATTCATATGTGATATGATATGGCCCTTTAGTCTTTGCGCCTTTGATCTTCATCTCCAAAGCACGGACATGATCTCCATCATCAACGGGCATGATCTCCATCATCGTCGGCGTAGCGTCAAGGTCCATGGCGCCGTCTTCATGGTTGTTCACCGTGTGTAGCAACTATTACAACTACTTTGATATAATACCACAACATGAAATATAAAGACAACCATAAGGCTCCTGCCGGTTGCCACAATACAATAATGATCATCTCATATATATTCATCATCACATCATGGCCATATCACATCACCAAACCCAGCAAAAACAAGTTAGACGTCTCTAATTTGGTTTGCATATTTTACGTGGTTTAGGGTTTTCGAGTAAGATCCAATCTACCTACGAACATGAACCACAATGGTGATACTAGTGTTGTCAATAGAAAGAGTAAATTGAATCTTCACTATGGTGGGAGAGACAGACACCCGCAAAGCCACTTATGCAATACAAGTTGCATGTCGAGCGTGGAGCAAGTCTCATGAACGCGGTCATGTAAAGTTAGCCCGGGCCGCTTCATCCCACCATGCCGCAAGATGCAAAGTACACGAACTAAAGACAACAAAGCATCAACGCCCACAAAACCATTGTGTTCTACTCGTGCAACCAATCTATGCATAGACACGGCTCTGATACCACTGATGGGATTCGTAGCATAGAAAATAAAAATTTTCCTACCGCAAGAACGAAACACAAGCCAAGATCTAATCTAGAAGACGGTAGCAACGAGGGGATCACGAGACTAACCCTTGAAGATTTCCAAAGCCTACGAGATTAGATCTCGTTGTTGCGAAAGATGATCACTTGCCGCTTTCAAAAGCGCGTAGAAGATCTTGACGGTGCCACAATCGGGAAGCACCTCCGTACTCGGTCACACGTACGATGTTGATGAAGACGACGTCCTCCTCCCCGTTCCAGCGGGCAGCGGAAGTAGTAGATCCTCCTCGGAATCCCGGCAGCACGATGGCGTGGTGGCGGTGGTGGTGGAGAACTCCGGCAGGGCTTCGCCTATGCGCTGCAGGAGTTGTATGTGGAGGAGGGGAGGCTAGGGTTTGGGGAGAGGGGGCTATGGGCGCCGGCCTCAAGGGGGCAGGGGTGGTGCAGCCAACTCATGGCTTGGTGTGGCCGGCCCCCTCCCTCTCCTCATGTATATATAGGTGGAACACATCTAGGGTTGCCCAAGTCTTCGAATAAGACCCCAATTCAAAAACTGCCATACGGATGAAACCTAGTTGGGTTGGGACTCTCCCCTTTCCCCCCCTTGCTTGGCCGACCAAGGAGGTGGAGTCCACCATGGACTCCACCCTCCCACTTGGTGGGCAAGTTAGGGTTGGTGGAGTCCAACCGGGACTCCACCTTCCATCGTGATTTATTCCGGATAATTCTAGAAACCACCTTCCATAAATTCACCGGATCATTTTCCAAACATGGAAAGTGACTTCCTATATATGAATTTTATTCTCCGGACCATTCCGGAACTCCTTGTGATGTCCTGGATCCTATCCGAGACTCCGAACAAAACTTCGAACTCCATTCTATATTCCATATCTACTTAAACGACATCAAACCTTAAGTGTGTCACCCTACGGTTCGCGAACTATGAAGACATGGTTGAGACTTCTCTCCGACCAATAACCAATAGCGGGATCTGGAGATCCATAATGGCTCCACATATTCAACGATGACTTAGTGATCGAATGAACCATTTACATCCGATACCAATTCCCTTTGTCACGCGATATTTTACTTGTCTGAGGTTTGATCATCGGTATCTCTATACCTCGTTCAACCTCGTCTCCGACAAGTACTCTTTACTTGTACTGTGGTATGTGGTCTCTTATGAACCATTCATATGCTTGCAAGCTAATTAGACGACATTCCACCGAGAGGGCCCGCAGTATATCTATCCGTCATCGGGATGGACAAATCCCACTGTTGATCCATATGCCTCAACTCATACTTTCCGAATACCTAATCCCACCTTTATAACCACCCATTTACGCAGTGGCGTTTGATTTAATCAAAGTACCCTTCCGACATAAGTGATTTACATGATCTCATGGTCGAAGGACTAGGTAACTATGTATCGAAAGCTTATAGCAAATGAACTTTAATGACGTGATCTTATGCTACGCTTAATTGGGTGTATCCATTACATCATTCACATAATGACATAACCTTGTTATTAATAACATCCAATGTTCATGATCACGAAACCATGATCATCTATTAATCAACAAGCTAGTTATACAAGAGGCTTACTAGGGACTCCTTGTTGTTTACATAACACACATGTATCAATGTTTCGGTTAATACGATTATAGCATGGTATGCAAACATTATCATAAACACAAAGATATATTATAATAACCATTTTATTATTGCCTCTTGGGCATATCTCCAACAAGTCAGACTGTACTTTTGTCTGGGTTACATGGTTCTCCAACAAGTCCCAGGATGAATTCCAAAAATAACCCAGACAATACCTATTGAGAAAAACATTATGCTTTGCATGAAGAAAAATAAATGACAGTATGGTGCATGTGAAACCAAAGAAAGATATTAAGAAAAACTAATTAGCTGCAATCACCGCAGCAGGGATATTGGGTTGTATAGACAATATGCTTATGAAGCTGCAGGACAAAAACTACTTTCTATTCCATGTTCTCTGAAAATAAACTAAACCGCAGAACAGGCTGTGATCGAGAAACTATAGATCCTCAAAAATTACAAAATAGTAAGATACAACTTCCAAGTATACAAAATATGACAAGAAAAATATGGAACCACCCAAATTCCCCTAGATATATTAGCTATCAGTGTACCAATCAAGTATTTCAAGAGAAGATCATAACAAGAAGAAAACAAAGCAAAATAGCTTCAACAAGCTTACATTGCCATACTATTAACCATATGACTGGAGAACCTTGTATGTATTTGATAGGTCAGTAACAAATATTTATACTATTAGAGACAACCTAATCACACTCAATCACCTCTGACTTAATGCTGCAGTCACCTACCATATCCATTAGAAGTTAAAAGCACCACTAAAAAACTATACTATTTGGCTTCTTCAATGTTTTACAAATTTGGCTTCCACCCGGACAAGAGGTGTCCACCTGCATGGAAAAGATGAGAAAAACAGTAAATATCAAGTACATATGAAGTCTCTCACAGTTGTAAAGCATAATCAGGAATCAAACATGAGTGTTGATCATGTATGACATTAGATCAAAAGCTCCACGAAGCTATTAATGATATACTCCTATATTCTCAAATCTGGCCAAGCGTACACGACATGTAGCAGAGTAGAAAATGGACATGCTCAAGTTCTGTTGTAACATACTTGATAGGGAAAACGTACTCTTGCTTCTTAATGATGAAATGTAATATCAAACATTTCATTTTTTTTGGAACATACTTGTGGCCAACTATATCTGTGTGAATGAGCATTACCGGAGGTTCTGAAGGGAAGCCCTTTGCAAAAAAAACTTACAATTGAAAGAATACCATCTAACCTGCACCACTATGGGTTGGACTGTCAGACTTACAATTGAAAGAATATCATTGGTTCCAAGTCCCGGCGATGGAAATTAAGAACAATCATAAAAATGTATATCTCCATTACCTGTTTGCTCGTTTCCTTTGATAGCATTATAGGGAGAAGCTGGAAACGTTAGGATGAACTAAAGTAAGACACCGAGAAAATAATTCTCAGCTTATTTTTACAGTAGCCATAAACAAAATATACACTGCTAGGACAACCGACCGCCAGAGGAATGGGCCAGAGCCCAGAAGTATCAGAAGAACGCTAGCAGTAGGCGGCGACCCCCCCTCTCTCTTCTTTCTTTCCTGTCAGAACAACTGTTGTTTTTGTTATCTTGATGGTAATGAAAATCGACCCCATGTTGGGTCGCTTGGAAAAAAAAATCCATGTCATTCCCCCACTGGATCAAGCAGTCTCGGGAACCTAGATCTTCCATGCAACCCAGGACATGGGAGATAATCCACTGGCGTGGTTGTCTTGCCGCTGTCAATAGTAGGGATTATTTTCCAACTCTATAAAGCTGGAAGCACATATAACCATTGAATGGATCAACATTGGATTCTTTTTCTACATCTGTTGCGGTCAGAAACCCACCGGCGGGCAGCGACTGGCAACACCGTAGAGCCGGGAACAACTAGGGCTGCGGCTGGCCCCAGTCCCTCAGAGCGACGGCCCGCAAAGCCTCCTGGTCACACGTCCGATGCTATCGCAAGGGCGTGCCACCTGACCTATACCTGGTCAGGAAGGTGTTGGATGATGCCTCGCTTAGTTTCCTGCATGGCATACACGTAAACGTTAAATACGAGCCTCGATCGGCTCTCGGGTTATCTCGTGAATCGGCTCAAAGAGCCGATCCACCCATGATTCGTACGGGGTGCACGAATATATGGTGGTCCTGCTTGATCAAGATAAAGCTAAAACGATCTACGACGATTTAAGGTTTTCACCGCATAATCGGATCATCCTACTCACGATTGGGCCTCGCGCTCGCGCACGGTGATCGTAAGCCGATCCTAGACAGGGCCTAAAAACCAACACGAGGTTGATCCCCGGAACATCCTGTCTAGGGCTAGCAAATTACACCCTACACGCCGCTGGATCCTCCAACCCTTTGTAAGGCCTAACTATTACAGATATTAAACTAATCCTTGAAGAACAAGGAGCAACCGTAACGGATCGGATCTACTAAACTATGATCAAGCGGGGTGCCGCCCCTACACCTAAGATAGGTGTAAGGGCGGCTAGATGTATAAGGGTTGCACTACGACGAGCATATGATACGAAGAACAATGCTAACCCTAACACATCTAAGATAACTACGTTGCTCGCCATCAAAAAGGCTTCGAGCACGAGCAACGCATGAACAACGTGGGTAGGCTGTGCTGCCTAGATCGCAAGATGCGATCTAGGCAGCATGGTGCTTACCGGAGAAACCCTCGAGACGAAGGAGTTAGCGATGCGCCGAGATTTGTTTGTGTTGAACGTTGGTTGTTGTTTATTCCATAAACCCTAGATACATATTTATAGTCCAAGGGACTTTCTAATTCGAGCGTGCACCTAACCGTGCACGGGTAAAACTCTATCTTCTAACCGACTCATAATCTAATACGTTACAGATACACGGGCAATTAGCCCAAACTTGGTACACAAGGCCGATTCACGTATTTCTTCCATGTATATATCTTCAAGTCCATCTTGATCGCGGCCCACCTCTGACTTGGTCAAATTCTGGTGATAACACATGCCCCCTGGTTTTGGAAATGACATTTCCAAAATCATTACGCTTTTCTTTCGTCGGGTCATGTCGTGACAGAGCAGAGCTGCCGCAGAATCTTCCATCATCTCGCCTCGCCTCCTGGGCTTCTCTGCACGAATTGATAATTTCGGCATAACATCCTCGAGGACCGTCATGGCATTAAATCTCCACTACACTCCCTTTATTTATCTGTGCCAAACGGTTCACCACTTCATCCTTCTGATCCAAACTAGCCTTCAGCCCAAAAACTTTCTCCTCTCATGGCCATGTCGTCCTCTTCCTCCTCTTCCGCTTCCCTCCAATCCTCCTCCTCAAACGAGTCGATTCCAGAACCTAACCAGATGGAGGCGTACAGCCGGCGCGCTCCCAAGCATTGGGACAAGCGGGAGTGGGACTTTGATTTCGTGCCAAAGGGCGAGGAACTCGTCTGGTCAGATGGGGCCATGCCCCTAACTGACGGGGAGGATGACCTCCGATTCCTGATCGACGGAGCACTGGAGGCGGAGAGCGACAACGACGACCCTCCCTTCCGGGGTAAATTTACCTCCGTCACCAAAGAAAAAGAGGATGACGAAGACAAAGATATCTCCTCCGACATGAAGAAGGAACAGGAGGACGACACCTCCTCCGATGAACCGCCGCCAAAGCGCATCCGTGGCTGGGCTTGGTCAGATGAGGATGATGACGATGACGAAGAAGAAGCCTCCGCTGAAGGTTACAGTAGCAGCAACGAGGAACTCGCCAACAGCAGCGATGACGACGGCTACCTCAGTGACGGCGAAGACAGCAACAGCCTTTAGAGTAGGGATCTACTAGCATAGGATTAGATGCAGTAATCTTGTCCCTTTTGTCGAACAATCGGCTCTTTTTTGTAAGAAACCTTATTATCAATGAAAAAACTTCCTTCGGTCTTGCCGATGTCCTTCATGCTGATCTAGCCGTTTGTCAGCCTAACCAATGCTCAACGTCCGGTGGCAACGCACCAGCTTCTCTCAATGATCCGCGAGACGAGGCCAATTCGGTCATCCCTCCAAATTAGCCGGCTACTGCCGATGACGATGGCACAGCCGATCTTAGTAGGCTGGCGATTTGGTCTTGAGCAGGCGTCTTTAAGCCCTGGAACTGTCTTGGATGCTAAAACTGATGACTCTGTAACAAAAGCATCACTCTTCAGAACAGTTGCGATGTAGAGCCAGCTGATTCCAGTCAAATCGGCTCTCCAGAGCAAAGATTTTTAGGGCGAGCTGCCCCCCGAGCCTTAATCAAGGCGAGTTAGCCAAATGTGCCGCCATTGGCCTCAAATCATGACGTAGCCAGCCGATTTCAACAAAATCGGCTCCCCGGAGCAGAGGACCTTCAGGGTGAGCTGCCCCCCCGAGCTTCTTCAGTCTACTCCTTGCGCCTCGCTGGTCAGATCGGCTCCTTTCCTTTGGTGGATCTGATGCAACCCACCCTTAACCTGATCTGCTGCTCTTGGCATTGTTCTTGAGGAGAGGATCTGAGCCATTAAACCACTCCCTTGAGGAGTTCTTCCATTAGAGTCTCTCTTCGTGGCCCACTTCCTGCTCCATTGACCCTCTGATTATAACAGTTATACCTCTTGAGTCGATGGCCATGCATCGGCTTTATATCCTTAAGGCGATGTCTGTGCTTAAATTTTTTTGAATTTTTTACGGCCGATTTATGTATCGGCCCCCATACTTGATACTCCTACTTCATATCCTCATGTTTTATCCACCTAGGTGCCCCCCCCGAGCCGATTCTGTCAAGAGAATTGATGGTATCGGCTCTTTAGGTATTCCCTGCTGGATCAAACGTTGAACCCAGGCAGAATGGATGGTGAGGATAATTTTAGCCGATTGCTAGAATCGGCCTCCACGTTGCCTGTTCGATGAAGGTTTTGTAATGTCCCTCCACAAATTTTTGGGGCCGATCACAAGGATCAGTCTCGCCACGTTTGCTCGTTGATTTGCTCCAGCTACTCGGTCAGGCCGGTGGATAAAACCAGCCCAATCTCTGACTTTATCATGTTGGTGCACTTGCTGTTGTCCACCTCGAGTGCATCGTGTAATCGTGGAGCACTAAGCTTCGTCGGGAGAACGAGCACCATGTTTGTGCCAGCCGATGTCTCATCATCGGCTTTCCTTTGCTTGGGGTGCCACTCTTTTCTTTGTGGCCGACCTTCTTCGTCCAGGGTTCGCTGAATTTTGGCGGCCAGATCAGGCCGTGCCTTCCTCAACGTGTGCCGGTATAATCTTTCAGCTTCCTCCGAGCCGCGCAATCGCTGAACCCTGCGCTTTTGGGAACGGCTGAGTCCATCAAGGCACCACCTTGGCCGGTGGTACCTGTCTTCTTCTTCTCCCTCGTCTTCTGAATCCTCGAGATCTTCCAACCGAGGGGACTCAACGCGTTTGCTTTGTGGCGGGAGAGGCCCTAGGCGCTTGAACACGGACACGTTGGCTGTCTCCTTCTTCTTCTGGTTGCATTTTGGGCAATTGCCGATTGTGGGCAATCGGCTCATTCCTGAATCCCAGCGAGTGTGCGAAGAAGGGGCAGTCCCGATGCCTATCCACGTCGTCTCGCTCCCACGACTTTTCCTTGGCACGGCGCTCGTGCTCCTCCTCATCGCGATCGTGCCGACGACGTCTCTGTCGTCCCTAGCCGGACGATCTTCTTCATCATCGTCGTTGTATCGTCGGCGTTGGTCATGCGGACTCACATACTCGTTGAGGAGGTGATCGGAGAGAGGTCGCCGATATCTTAAGTTCTTCACTTCTCCCTCCGTGACGTAGCGCTTGCCGTCTTGGCGGAGCCGATCGCGTGGAGCGGCTTCCTCTGTGTCTTTGCTATGAGAGCAGCTGCCCTCATCTCCGTCCTTACCGAGTGGTGCCCAAGCCCTACCATGTTGATATTGCACGAGAGATCCGGCTGGCACCCTCCATGGTAAGTATACTCCACCATGTTAACGGCGGGGAAGGGGTGTGTGTCGACCTTCATGGCGTACTTGGTTGAAAATTAGCCGTCCATTTTCTATCGCCATTTGGATCTGCTGACGCCACACCCTGCAGTCGTTAGTGGTGTGGGTGAACGTGTTATGCCACTTGCAGTATGGCTTTCCGTTCAGCTCCTGTACCGTAGGAATCTTGTGGCCTTCGGGTACCTTTATATGCTTCTCCGTGAGTAAGAGATCGAAAATCTGCTCGGTTTTGGTCACGTCGAAGTCGAACCCTTTTGGAGGGCCTTGTGGCTTCACCCATTTGCAGGACACGGGGCCTGCCGCTCGAGTCCATTCAGCCACTCGCTACCTCTCGATCTCCCGCAGCACCTTCATCTTCGTCGCCTCAACCGGGGCCACCGCACGCTTGAATTTGTCCTGGTAAACATGCGGGTGGCGCTTGTTCATATGTCGACAGCTTACGCACCATGTGCGCCAATGAAGGGTAGTACCGCTTGGGAGGCCACGTCCTTGATCGATGATGAGAGACCCACCACCGCCAACTCGATCGCTTCTTTTCACTTACGTGAACCGAATAGCATCGGTTCCTCACGGTCCTGAAGCGCTGGATGTATTCTGACACTGTCTCCCCGCGCTTTTGTCGTACTTGTGCTAGATCGGCAATGCCAGCCTCGGAAGCCTCTGAGTGATACTGCTCATGGAACTGCTCTTCCAACTGCTTCCAAGTCCGGATGGAGTTCGGTGGCAGCGATGTGTACCACCCGAAAGCCGATCCTGTGAGGGACTGTGCGAAGAACCTCACACGCAACTCGTATGATGCTGAGATCGTGCCCAGCTGTGCCAAATATCGGCTCACATGCTCGATGGAGCTGGAACCATCCGATCCACTAAACTTTGTGAAGTCCGGGAGCCGATATTTGGGTGGTAGCGGGATCAATTCGTAATCGTTGGGGTACGGCTTGGTGTAGCCGAACGTCTTCCTTTTCGGCATCATGCCGAGCTGATCTTTCAGAATCGTACAAATCTGATCCGCGGTGATGGCTGGAGGTGTCGAACCCTGAAGATTCGCCGGGGTGGCATACTTAACCAGCCATGCTTGCTTTTCCAGTTCTGAGCCAACTGCAGGAGCTGGGCACTCTCGAATCAGGCGATTGTGGGTTCGAGTCCTACCGGGCGTGCCAGAATGTGTTGCGGTCAGAAACCCACCGGCGGGCAGCGACTGGCAACACCGTAGAGCCGGGAACAACTAGGGCTGCGGCTGGCCCCAGTCCCTCAGAGCGACGGCCCGCAAAGCCTCCTGGTCACACGTCCGATGCTATCGCAAGGGCGTGCCACCCGACCTATACCTCGGTCGGGAAGGTGTTGGATGATGCCTCGCTTAGTTTCCCGCATGGCATACACGTAAACATTAAATACGAGCCTCGATCGGCTCTCAGGTTATCCTGTGAATCGGCTCAAAGAGCCGATCCACCCATGATTCGTACGGGGTGCACGAATATATGGTGGTCCTGCTTGATCAAGATAAAGCTAAAACGATCTACGACGATTTAGGGTTTTCACCGCATAATCGGATCATCCTACTCACGATTGGGCCTCGCGCTCGCGCACGGTGATCGTAAGCCGATCCTAGACAGGGCCTAAAAACCAACACGAGGTTGATCCCGGAACATCCTGTCTAGGGCTAGCAAATTACACCCTACACGCCGCTGGATCCTCCAACCCTTTGTAAGGCCTAACTATTACAGATATTAAACTAATCCTTGAAGAACAAGGAGCAACCGTAACGGATCGGATCTACTAAACTATGATCAAGCGGGGTGCCGCCCCTACACCTAAGATAGGTGTAAGGGCAGCTAGATGTATAAGGGTTGCACTACGACGAGCATATGATACGAAGAACAATGCTAACCCTAACACATCTAAGATAACTACGTTGCTCGCCATCAAAAGGCTTCAGCACGAGCAACGCATGAACAACGTGGGTAGGCTTGTGCTGCCTAGATCGCAAGATGCGATCTAGGCAGCATGGTGCTACCGGAGAAACCCTCGAGACGAAGGAGTTGGCGATGCGCCGAGATTTGTTTGTGTTGAACGTTGGTTGTTGTTTATTCCATAAAACCTAGATACATATTTATAGTCCAAGGGACTTTCTAATTCAGGCGTGCACCTAACCGTGCACGGGTAAAACTCTATCTTCTAACCGACTCATAATCTAATACGTTACAGATACACGGGCAATTAGCCCAAACTTGGTACACAAGGCCGATTCACGTATTTCTTCCATGTATATATCTTCAAGTCCATCTTGATCGCGGCCCACCTCTGACTTGGTCAAATTCTGGTGATAACAACATCACAAAACATTTTTTACATTGAATAAAAAGGAATATATAGAGGAGGTAGGTAAATATTCAGAACTATGGGATTCAGAGCACTTGAAGCCTCCAATGCAACCAAAAATATTTTCAGATTAGAAGAAAACATAGTCAAATAAATATCAATAAGAAAGAAGCGATTTTGGAATAGCAATCATAAAGGTGACATCCGCAATACAGGGTTTCAGGGTTGCTCGTTTCATCTTTATATAGTGTAAGAATATACATCCAACTAAAGGTTGTCAACAATTCACACTCAATTTCGACACACCAACCAAGTACAACCAAATCCATGATTGCACACAAAATCAAAATGATACAGGAAAGATTTGGTATACCTGCAGATGGATTCGAGACGGGGAAGTCGCCGGCAAGGACACCTTAGCCCAGCTTGAGGTACGATGATCACTCTTTTGTAAACATAAGTAATGTCAAACATTCAGGAACACGAGCAAAGACGGTTCATTGACAAAGCTTTGTAAATAATAAAGGCAACATAATTACTAAATCAGCACAGAAACCCAATACAAAACAGGTTTCCATCAGTGTACGTAACTGAATAATAAATCAGCCATACTGTGCAAACCCATTCAGCTTCAAAAAACATAGGTGTTCCTGCATCAATAGCACGATAAATGGCAGATGCAATCACATTAGGGAAGAATTCATCAAAAGCATATCCACTGTTGTACAATATTTACATCACACATGAATTGCAAAAGGAATATAAAAACGTGAGGAGATGGGGAAGAGAAAAAGGGGAGACCATAAGCACCTGATCTAGCATTGACCAGTGAGGATGGATGTGCCCACGAGGTGGCCTGCAAAGGTGGGGACAGCGGTACCGGCGAGGTGGCCCGGCTGGTGGGGATGTGGAGCCGTCGCTGTCGCCTCCCCAGACACCGCCGCGGCCTCGCAGATCGCCGACCGCCCCTGTAGCCGCACACCATGGCCCAAAGCCTTCTTCCCCTGTCCATCTTGGGAGCCCTCCCAGCGATGTCGATGCGGAAGAACTTCACGGCGGGAATGGCGCGGGAGAGGTCGACGGACGCACGGACGCTCGAGCATGGCCTCGTTGCGGGAGAACGCCTCCGTCGTTGCTGCATCAGAGGCGGCAGTTGCATAGACTAAGCAAGGCCTCTCTTTTTCTCCCCGGAGCGAGGAGCGAGGCGTGGGTAGCACGTGAGCGAGGCGGGGCCTCTGGAGGCTAGACCATGGGGTGGAGGAGGGGATCCTGCCGGCCGCCGGAGGAGACAGGGAGAGGAAGGGGAGGAAGGAGAAGCAGGGGATTGGGGAATCGCTCGGCTGCGGGGATTGGATAGGGTTTGGGCCGGTAGCTGCTTTTGTCTCACCTTTTTCTCTCACTTGATCCAACCAGATGACGCCAACCCACAGCGACCGACGAGCGGGCTAGGCCAAAGGTAGGGCCCAAGAGCAGTCCGAGGCGGGTAAAAAACGGCTGTTACATGGCTTTAGCTAGCTGGAGGGGACCAAGGAGAAAACTCCCACACGCATGCTGCCAACAACCAAGCCCCGCTCTGAGCCACGACGAACGGACAAGATTAGCTAGACGGGAAGATCGAATGGTTCACAAGTGTTAATCGCTGTGAAGCCCCCTATGGGGGCATCAATTATACCTTTAGATTTGGTTCATAGAAATTCTGAAGATTGTGTTGTTGAGGAATTTTTTTCTACAGTGTTGAATGTAATTCCGTAGAAAAGATTTCCATAGATTTATCAGCATAGAAAATTTCCTTTTTTATGACAACTATGAATATCCAATTACTTTGGACAAATTTCTTTGTTTTCCTGTGGTACAATCAAACAGCTTGTACCATAAAATTATGTTATTTCAATTTATGTGGCATTTCTTCAGTTCTAAAAACTATAAATCATCTTGTCGGAGGATGTATGCATGCAGTAGAAACCTCTTGTTGAACATATAAAACTGCAATCTTTAACTTTGACATCATCAGGATATAAGACTAAGAGGGAACATCAGGGGAGAAAAGAGAACACAGTTCTGCAGCACACTCATAAATCCATAAGACCATATCGGCCGGTGACCCCCAAATACTAACCGGGAGCACTAGGACCTAGGCAGCACACATGCCGGCTACGTATTGGGACCACCGATAGCAACCCGGTTAAAAAAATAGACTCTGCACACCGGTTAACTCCCATAGCAGGTGCGGACAGCACATGGTAGATGAGAGAGTGTGTTTGGATGGTAGGTGGGAAATTAAAAAAGAGATGGGGTAGGTGGTGGGACATAAGACTGACGTGTGGGCCGACTAGAATCTTCCTACCTTAAGTTTTGTTGTTTGTGTTGCGGGCGCTACCCGACAGCCTCCTTTCGCACAAGGTTTGGTTGGGGCTCGCCGACGCTTTTATTGAGCTCATGATGATGTAGATTTTATATAAGAACTGCCACACTCTCTAGGGCCCCTAAATTGTTGACACTACGATTTGGGGCTTTCCCGGTGGTAATGATCATCATCCAGTCGAAGAAAAAAAAGTATCTAAGGGCATCTCCAACAACGTGACACAAACGTCCGCTTGGCGACCGTTTGCGTCCGCTGGGCCAAAAAGTACGTCGGGACCCTGCTCCAGCGGGGCGACGCAAAGTGACCGGACCGTCCGCAGCGACGCAAACCTGGCCTAAATATGCGCCAGGTTTGCGTCTTCGCGGACGCACAAAGTGTCCGCTCGTGTTTGGCAGACGTTTCGTCGGGCCCGCCTGGCAGCGACCCTGCTTCGATGCATCTTCTCAGGCGCGCTAGCGACTGGCGCTGCTGCGTCGCTTCGGCAGTCTGCGCCACGTTAATGGCGATGTCTCGCCTGCCGAGCGGTCGCCGCCCACCTCCGCCAAAGCCGTAATGGCGAAGCCACGCGTCCCGCGGCCGTCGCATGCTTTCGGCCTATATAAAGAGGGTGCACGCTCTTCTTCCTCATCCAGTCCTCCACACAAACCCTAGCCACCACAAGCTCGACCGTAGCGCCGCCTAGCTCTTCTGCGACGTAGCCAGGCCCACGAGGAAGTCCATGGCGGGTCCTGGTAGCCGGCGAGGCGGTCGAGGCCGCGGGCATGTGCGCCCCCGGGGGCGGGGTAGGGGCCACCATGGTGGAGTACCTACGGCCCCACGCTCGTCGTCGCCTGCGCCCTCCTCGTCTTCGTAGGAGGAGCGCTGCTTCGACTTCCTCCTCCGCATCGACGACAACCGACTCGGCATCGAGCGGCTTCCGGACAAGTTCGCAGAGTTCGCCCGCGATTTCACGCTCGAGCTCGGCTGCCAGCTCACCTTCTTCTACGAGGGGGACGGCGGGATGATCGTCAAGGTGTTCAACGACACTGCCTGCCGCAGGCACTACACACCGGCGAGTCCGGCTCGGACACCGACAGTTAAAATTGTTAGAGTGTTCTTTTCTTTCCAGCGAATATGGCCACGAGCCAATTAAAGCCAGTAATGCCGGTCTCTGTTTGTCCTACCTTTGTTGGACCAACAGGGCTATCATCACCATCTGGATTTTCCAGTTTGGGTGACTGGGAATGCCTGAGAGTGTTCTTTGTTGACAGCGAACATATGAAACCAACACTACTGGTTTTCCTCATTTTCCAATGTTTTAATTTATGTCAACCATGGTTGAAACTAGTTTGTGTAAACCATGTTCCCAATTATGTATTAGTTTGTGTAAAACCATGTTCCCAATATGTAATGTTTGAAATTATGTTTATAAATTGAGAAGAGTACAAAAATAAGTAGAAAAAAATGCGTCGCGCTGCTGGAGCCACCTCCAGACGCCATCGGATGCGCGAACAAAAACGGTCATTTTCGCGTCCGTAGGGTGACGCAAATGGACGCTCATGGATAATTAAATGAGTGGCGCCGTTGAAGATGCCCTAATTATCTGATCTAGTTTGGTTAGTACATCACATGTCCAAGTGTCCAACATACCACTTTAACAACAAGTACTATCCAGGTGTGCGATGGCTGACAGACAGAAGATATGCATATAGGTACAGTCACTTGCATAGCACACGGTATCCATCTGCCACAGCCTTATCTTAGACGCGTAGCCGACGCAGCGCTTGCGGCCTTGCGACAGGTAGCTAATGAGCAGGCACACACGTTTGCCGCGCCCTTAGCAGCATCTGCGAGTGGCCGGATATGCCCACGGGCCGCAATCTAGCTTGCTAGATCAGCATGTAAGGGCATCTCCAGCGGGACGACGCATATTTATGTCCGTTTGCGTCGAGTACGGACACAAAAAACGTCCGCATGTCCGCATGCGTATGCCCCTTCTCCAGCGGCAGAGACGCATTTATTTGACCGCATGCGTGATTAGAGAGGAGAGAGAGGGAAAGTTTCTGTTTGCGTGGCTAGGAATGAACGCATGCGTGATTAAAGGAGGAGAGAGAGGGCTGCATGCAGCCCAACCGGACACAAACGGACGCGCGGACGCGTCCGCAGAGACGTATTCCTGGCGCATATTTGGTCCACGTTTGCGTCAGGACGGACACCGCGGACGTTTTGCGTCGCCCCGCTGGAGGGCGTTTTTTGTCCGCGCAGACGCAAACGGACGAAAAACGTCCATTTGCGTCGCCCCGCTGGAGATGCCCTAACGCCAAACAGCGCGGGGTTCGCGTGGCCGGAAGTTCGTCGGACGGCGACGCGTCGGTTCACCGGTGCCACGTACGGCGGATCGGGATTAAAAAGAAGGCTAGATAAGACCATAAAATTCAATAGAACACACAAACAAATGAATAGTACACACGTCCTACAAGTAATAAAATTATAAATAGTTTTTCGACCACCTAGCGATGATTACAGATACTAGCACGAGTTGAAGGCGTGCCCCCATTCTTACCCTCCGTCACCAGACTCGGATAAATCTTGTCGTAGTAAAGTTTGTTATAGTCATGGGCGGATCCACCATCCCTCCAGCCCGGGCGGCCGCCCGGGCTTGGCGGCGGCGGCACGCCTAATATCATATGCTGTTCTATAGCATTTTCTCCCAAAAAATGGCATGGTAGGCATGTTTGCCCAGGCTTCTAGAAACTTCTAGGTCCGCCCATGGTTATAGTCGATAGCCGTGGCGAAGCTAGAGCACATTGTTATTGGATTCAGCTCTATTGCTTATGGTATAATCTATTATTAAAATTCAACCACAGTACTAATTTATTGAAGATTTGGCAAAAATCATTGGGTTCATTTGCACCCAATCTTTCTACACCAGCTCCGCCACTGGTCGATAGACAGTAAGTCGTCTTGCTAAGATCCCAGTGGACCAACGCACCAAAGCACGACCATCGCCAATAATAACAACTGTAAATTGAAAATGATTGACCTAAAATCACGCCAACAAACATGAAAACCAACCAGATAAAAGGAGATCCGTTGTGCACACGACTCCACGCACCCTCCACTGACGCTAGACATATCACCGGAACGAAGATATGATTAGGAGAACATTATTTCAACTTCAAAATATAGTCGCTACCTCATCATCACAAATAAAACACTAAAACCAACGTAAAAACCAAAAACAAAACCACTCACCAACTGTTGGATAATTAGGCACAATTTCCATGATTAATTCCAGAATATAAAGCATGACGAAAGTAACTACTAACATGTGAAACTCGAACATACTAGATGCAGTGATCAACATGAACAGTAGCAGAGCAAACGGTACAACATCCATCGCTAAACAGATCGAGATATGTCGCACGTACCGATCTGGTGGAGGTGTAGCCGACGATGTCGCAGCAGTAACGTTGTTGATGACAACGTTGTTGACGACAGGGAAGACGGGTCGAAGTAGACGACGTTGAAGACGTCGGTAGGCAGCACCGCCCGACTTGGACGGAAGGCGACCCGTGATGAAGAGCTTGAGCAGTCGCGCAGAGCGCTTCCCAAAAACCCTAGTCGCCCTCTCCCGTACGGGATCGCAAGGACGAGTGGTTCCGGAGACCTGCTCTCCCGTTCGCCGATGCACGTCGGCTCGCGGGATGGAGTAGGCTACGATGGCGGCGCAAGCGAAGAGAGGTGGAAACCCTAACTCGTGTATTGGATGTGTTTACTGCGGTAGCCGGGCGAGGAGATTATATAGGCTCGGGAAACCCTAGGCAACGTGGGCCACGCCCACGTCGCACGAGCGTTTCGAGTCGGTTACGGATAGCCCACGATCCGGGAGCGACCCGAACCGACTAAGCTGCGGCGCGTCCGTCTAGGACTCGTTCGTTTTCTACGAGCTGCAAAAAGTAAGGAAAGTCTCGGCTCGAGGCTCAATCCACTCACCACGAGCGCGGCGCGCGTCGTGACGTGACGTGTCGTGTCGAGTCGAGTCGAGACGAGACGAGCGAGCGAGGAGGAGGAGGAGCGCGCGTGTAGCACTCCTATTCTCACTCACTTACTAGTGGTGGAACAACCCACCTTATAAGGTGGTCTAACTTCCTCCCAACTTTCCATGTGGGACTAAACTTTCCACCTCTTGCCACTCCCTAGTGAGCTGCCACCAACTTGGGCTCAAACTCACATGGCTGCCACTATGTGGGCTTTGAGATTTATAGGAAAAACTGAAATCTAATTTGGGCCACTAAAAGTGGGCCCAATATTTCAACAATCCCCCACCGGATCTCAAATCCCCATTTAGAGATTTACCAATACTCGCTGCTTGTTTATATACCGGTGTTTCGGCGGAGGCTGTTAAGTTGAACTTCCGCCTAGAACCTTAAGCTACATCCACTCACACTTGAACAATGGACTAAGCCTTGAATTGCAAGTTTTGCGTGAACGGGGTTTCACTCAAAGTCATGACCGGTACATGGCTGCCGGTAGCCTACCCCGCGGGTGAAGCATATGCGTCATACTTCATGGTCTCTTCATGAGTTTACTAGAGATCACCCAAATCTCATAGATTGCGACGTTTAACAATCGGACTCATATAGGTGTGTTATTTCAAGAATGCTACTGTAGGACAGCATCTTTGCTAAAATAGCCAACATAAACACATTAAGGCTTGTTGCCAACCTGCCTTACGACAAGCGAGAGTTGTGCATCTTCACATAGAGAGGGTTACATAATACTCTCCTCAATTAAACCACTAGTTTGTTCTTCCCCGGTCCTAATTCACGGGATCTCCGATCACAAAGGTTGGGTTACCACTATGGCGTAACATCAACGGGTCTCAAACCCATCTCCCTCGATGCACTTTCTATCACATTACGTGATAGTCCCTTTGTAAAGGGATCTGCCGGGTTTTTGTACTGTTTGAATATATGTAACGGTTATTACTCCGGAGTTTCGCAATTTCACGACGGACTTCAAACGTCTCTTGACGTGTCTTGATGACTTCGCGTTATCCTTAGAATTGTTCACTTTGACAATTACGGTTTGATTGTCACAATTCAAAAGGATTGCCGGAACAGGTTTTTCAACCACGGGCAAGTCCATCAAGAGCTCACGCAACCATTACGATTCAACGGTGGTTGTGTCTAAAGCGATAAGTTCTGCTTCCATAGTTGACCTCGTCAATATGGTTTGCTTGCAAGATCTCCATGACACTGCGCCACCTCCAAAGGTAAATACATACCCACTTGTGGCGTACGGATCAGCTACATACGAGATCCAATTCGAATCACTATATCCTTCAAGCACGGTGGGTGCCACTGAATAGTGAATCCCATAACTCATTGTACCACATAGGTAGCGCATGACCCTATCAAGTGCATGCCAATGATCGGTACCGGGTTTGACATGAACCTACTCAACTTGCTAACGGCAAAAGAGATGTCGGGTCTAGTCGCGCTCGCTAAGTACATGAGTGAGCCAACGATGCGAGAATATCTCAATTGATCTATGGCAATCCTCCGGTTCTTGCGTAGTGTCTGCTTGGGATCATAAGGTGTTGAAGAAGGCTTGCTATCAATATAGCCGAACCGGCTCAAGATCTTCTCAACATAATGGGATTGCGTTAGAGTAATCCCACTCTCGTTCTTAATCGGCTTGATGTTCGGAATCACATCGGCTTCTCCCGGATCTTTCATATCAAAGCTCTTTGACAAGAAAGACTTGACCTCGTGTATTACTTTCATGTTTGTACCAAAGATCAGAATATCATCCACATACAAACATAGTATAACACCTTCGCCCCCACCATGGCGATAGTAAACGCACTTGTCGGCCTCATTGACAACAAAGCCTACGAGAAGTTAAAGTTACTGTCAAACTTCTCATGCCATTGCTTAGGTGCTTGTTTTAGGCCATATAAAGATTTCAGCAACTTGCACACCTTTCTTTCTTCACCTTTTACTACAAACCCATCGAGGCTGATCCATATAGATTTCCTCTTCCAACTCTCCATTAAGGAAAGGCTGTCTTTACGTCCATTTGATGAACGATAAGACCATAGGAGGCAGCCATGGATAGTAGTACTCGAATGGTGGTAAGTCTAGCGACAGGTGAATAGGTGTCGAAGTAATCTTCGCCTTCTCTCTGTGTGTAGCCTTTCGCTACAAGCCGTGCCTTGTACTTTTCAATAGTACCATCAGGTCTTAGCTTCTTCTTGAACACCCATTTGCAGCCCTCGCGGCTTGCATCCATGGGGTCGTTACGACAACTCCCAAGTTCCATTAGAAAGAATCGAGTCCATCTCATTATAGGCAGCTTCTTTCCAGTCATCTGCATCTGGAGATGCGTATGCCTCTGCAATGGATGTGGGAGTATCATCCACAAGGTACACAATGAAATCATCACCAAAGGATTTTCAATCCTTCGTCTCTTGCTCCGTTTAGGAGCTTCATTGTCATCCTTCTCGGTAACATTCTCATGTGATTGTTCAAAATACTCATTAGATGTCTTGGACTCGGGAATTATCTCGGTAGAAATTCTAGCAATGCTATGCATATCTTTCATAGGAAACATATTCTCAAAAAATGTTGCATCACGAGATTCCATAATAGTATCAACATGCATATCGGGTACCTCGGATTGAACTACTAAAAATCTATATCCTACACTCCGCGGAGCATAACCTAGAAAGATACAATCCACTTGTCTTTGGTCCAAGTTTGCGCTTCTTAGTAATTGGAATATTGACTTTCGCCAAACATCCCCATGTGCGCAAATACGAAAGTGATGGTTTTCTCCCGAGTCCACTCCTCGTAAGGGGTTTTATCTTTATTCTTGTTAGGAACTCTATTCGGGACATGACATGTAGTCGGCAAAGCCTCCCCCACCATGCCTTTGATAAACCAGCGGTGGCTAACATGGAATTCACCAAGTCGGTCGGCGTGCGGTTTTCCTCTCGGCAACCCCGTTTGATTGGGGTGAATAGGGAGGCGTCCTCTCATGAATAATGCCATGTTCCTCACGAGAATTCATCAAAGATTTTAGGAAAATATTCGCCACCACGATCCGACCTAAGACGCTTGATCTTTCTCTCTAGTTGATTTTCAACTTCGGCTTTATAAATTTTAAAGTAGTCTAAAGCTTCATCTTTAGTTCGCAACAAATAAACATAGCAGAATCTAGTCGCATCATCAATCAATGTCATGAAATATCTCTTTCCACCTTTTGTCAACACACCATTCATCTCGCATAGATCGAGAATGTATGAGTTCTAGAGGTGCCGAGGTTTCTCTCCTCGGCCGCCTTGTGAGGCTTCCGAGGTTGCTTTGATTGCACACAACTATGGCACTTAGAACCTTTGGCAATGGTGAAATTCGGAATTAAACTTAAAGCTGGATAGCCGAGACATTAAACCAAAATTAATGTGACATAAACGAGAATGCCAAACAACTGGTATCATCACTAACATTGCCACAAATATGGTTCACGAGACTTATTACTGAAATCGAAAGCGAAAAGCGGAACAAGCCTCCGCACTCATAGCCTTTACCAATAAATTGTCCAAACTTGGAAACAACTACTTTATTCGACTCTAAAACAACCTTAAACCCATCTACGCATAGAAGGGAGCCGCTAACGAGATTCTTGTTCATAGTAGGGACATGTTGCACGTTCCTCGGTCGCACGATCTTCCCCGAAGTGAACTTCGGATCTACGTGCCAACACCACGAACGAAGCATGTGACCCATTCCCCATCAAGACGGAAGAATCCCGGGCGACCTGGTAAGAAGTGAACATGGATATGTCGGCACACACATGAACATTAGCACCTGTATCAATCCACCAACATGGAGATTGAAATACCGAAAGAACGGTAAAGAGATTACCGTACCCATCGGCATTGCTAGCGGTCACCGTGTTGACTTGCCTCCCCTTTTTCTTGCGGTACTGCCCTCTGCGGGCCAGTCCTTAGAAAAGTGGCCAGCCTCTCCACGGGTAAAGCGGCTCGAGATCTGCTTTGTTTATCATCTTCTTCTTCTTGAAGGTTGTAGTCTTCATAGGCTTATTGAAGGAGGGCTTGTTATTCCCTTTGTTCTTCGTTGTAGGGTTTCTTACGCACCATGTTGGCGCTAGGCTGACCCTCTCCTTTCTCGGTATTATCCTTAGCCCGAGCTTTCTCCTCAACATCAAGAGACGCTATCAGATTTTCCAGCGATATCTCCTGTCTCTTGTGTTTGAGAGTTGTGGCAAAGTTCCTCCATGAAGGGGGCAACTTAGCGATGATGCATCCGGCCACAAACTTGTCGGGTAAGGCACACTTAAGGAGTTCAAGCTCTTTCGCAATGCCTTGTATCTCATGAGCTTGTTCGACTACGAACGGTTGTTAACCATCCCGATGTCATGGAAGCTCTCCATGATGTACGGTTCCATTGCTGCATCGGTTGCACCGAACTTAGCATTCGGTGCATCCCGAGCTCTTTACCATACTGTTAAGTGCATGTACACATCACACGGACGATCGGCAAGAATACTTAGAACGCATCCGACGAAGAGAGTATTGTTTTCCTTGAACTTGTTCGATCTTGGTCGAGATATAGTTCCTTCGAGGTAAACCATCGGTAACTTCGAACACTTTCGGATGAGTAAGCCAGAGCATGGCCTTATACGCCACCTCTTAAAGTGCACGGTAACATCGGCCTCGGTCATCGAAAACCAGCCATTGTAACTCGGAAATTGCCTACAATTAGGTTTTTGGATTGTTGGATAATTAGGTACAATTTCCATGATTAATTCCAGAATATAAAGCATGACGACAGTAACTACTAACATGTGAAACTCGAACATACTAGAGGCAGTGATCAACATGAGCAGTGGCAGAGCAAACGGTACAACATCCATCGCTAAACGGATCGAGATATGTCGCACGTACCGATGCGGTGGTGGTGGAGGTGTAGCCGACGATGTCGCAGCGATAACGTTGTTGATGACAACGTTGTTGACGACAGGGAAGACGGGTCGAAGTAGACGGCGTTGAAGACGTCGGTAGGCAGCACCGCCCGACTTGGACGGAAGGCGACCCGTGATGAAGAGCTTGAGCAGTCGCGCAGAGCGCTTCCCAAAAACCTAATTCGCCCTCTCCCGTACAGGATCGCAAGGACGAGTGGTTCCGGAGACCTGCTCTCCCGTTCGCCGATGCACGTCGGCTCGCGGGATGGAGTCTCGGCTCGAGGCTCAATCCACTCACCACGAGCGCGGCGCGCGTCGTGTCGAGTCGAGTCGAGTCGAGTCGAGTCGAGTCGAGTCGAGACGAGCGAGGAGGAGGAGGAGCGCGCGTGTAGCACTCCTATTCTCACTCACTTACTAGTGGTGGAACAACCCACCTTATAAGGTGGTCTAACTTCCTCACAACTTCCATGTGGGACTAAGCTTCGCACCTCTTGTCACTCCCTAGTGAGCTGCGCACCAACTTGAGTACCAAACTCACATGGCTGCCTAGCTATGTGAGGCTTTGAGATTTATAGGAAAAACTGAAATCTAATTTGGGCCACTAAAAGTGGGCCCAATATTTCAACACCAACTAGGGGTCGTCGCCGCCACACCTAGAAGGAAGATCGTACTTCACTTACATCTAAACTTGTGTGCTAAAAGATCTGCGCCAACAACAAGTTGTTGACCCAAAGACACGTTGGCATGTAGCCCAATTGACACAAGACCGCGATCAAAACGTGACAAACTAACATGGGGCACGTGTCGTGAGCATAGGCTAGTAGGTTGGAACTTCTGAGAGTAAACAATCCGCTAACTGCTCGTTGCTCAACCTTCCAATCCCTATTAATTAAAAGAAATGCTCAATCTTACCTCCAGGTGCTTGACACCTGGTACGTGTCGCTTAAACTAGTCTGCTAATTTAGTGGAGTGCTACCCCCAGTAGTAGGGGATGCATGCTGTCACTTTGCTAAGTGAGTATTTCGTTTGAATTTGGCCGGTGATGCCGTCCTTTAATTAACAAAGCGTCAGCAAAAGTCAGACGAGGTTCCGTTAATTAGGCTAGTCAAAGCTTTCTGGCTTGATGGGATAGCTCGATCGAGAACATGATGCCATCCATATATCTTAATCAAGAGAAAACATGAACGGATAATGCGCCGGTGCCAGTGAGTACGTTGCTCCTGGCTTGTTTCGAGCGGCACCGAAAACTTTAAGAGAAACTTTTAGATCATCCGCGCATGGTGACAAAGTAGTGGAAGAGAGTATATGTTGTTGTCTTCCCCACGAGTACGATGCATCTCTTAAATTCAACTGTCTGGCTTATTTCTTTGCAGAGTCTCAACTTCCTCGTGCACGCCGAAATGAAACGGAGATTGATTTCTACCAAATGTATGCCAATACAAATCTTGTTATTACTCTCTCCCACCCATAATAATTGTCAGGATTTTAATTCAAATTTAACTAAAAAGAAACTACAACTACTGTAGTTGCCTGATCGTGAACAGCACGAAACGAGGACGGAGATAGAGTACGTATCAGGAGAGGATAAACACAGGCAAGATTTTTTGCGTCGCTCACAAAAACTGCGACCTTTTCTCTCTCTATGTGCAATGTTGCCTGATAGCGTGTACAAGGCTCACCTAGGGCCCATATGCTCACCCACTGCACTTGTGAAAATTGTTGGAGATCCCGTGCCTGCGTCGGCGATTGTGAGCCTCATGTCTCGCATGTGTCCTTTGAATTCTCAGTGGAATTGGGAGGCGCTCCCGCATGGTGCTGATGCATTTCTGATCGGTTTCCCTTCAGTTGAAGATTTGGCGAGGGTGGACGGTTTCCAGATGGGGTTCCCTCTTTCAAGGCTCAGGCCTCAGTCACCATCTGGAAAGCTCAGGATGTACCTCATGTAAGACGTAATTGAGGGGAACTGCTCAACACCCAATGGGGTGTGGCTATCTCATATATATATAGGGGTACACAAAGGTGTACAATACAATATACAACATATACAGAAGCTATGTATAATACAGTCTAACACCGTCCCTCAATCTTAACTATGGCCAGAGATACTAAGCAAGTTAAGATTGCGCCTACAACCATCAAACAAGGGCTGAGGTAGTGGCTTTGTGAAGATGTCAGCAAGTTGATCCTTCGAGGAGATGAACTTGATACAAAGTAGCTTCCGAGCAACACGTTCCCTCACAAAATGATAGTCAACTTCAATGTGTTTTGTTCGGGCATGAAACACTGGATTAGATGACAAGTATGTCGCTCCAATATTATCACACCAAAGAACAGGAGATATGCGCTGAGAAATCCGCAACTCCCTCAACAGTGACTGTACCCATATAAGCTCTGCTGTGGCATCTGCAACCGCCTTATACTCAGCTTCAGTACTACTGCGAGATACTGTAGCTTGTTTACGAGCACGCCAGGCGATCAGATTAGAACCAAGGAACACTGCATATCCCCCCGTGGAACGCCTATCATCAGGACTACCAGCCCAGTCAGCATCAGAGAACGCGGAGAGAACACAGGACGCAGTAGGACGCACAGCCATGCCATAGGCAGAAGTGTGACGCACATACCGAGGAATGCGTTTCACAGCAGACCAATGAGAAACAGTGGGAGCATGGAGAAACTGGCACACCCGATTAACCGCATAGGAGATATCAGGGCGAGTGATAGTCAAGTACTGAAGACCACCAACCAGACTCCGATAGGCAGTAGCATCCTCAGCCGAGAGGGGATCACCATCAAACGCAGACAGGCGATCAGTGGCGGACCTGGGTGTAGCAACGGGCTTACACTGAAGCATACCAGCACGACGCAAAAGATCCTGTGAGTATTTCTGCTGAGTAAGAATCAGTCCATCAGCAGAAAAGTGAACCTCCAGGCCAAGAAAATAGTGTAATCTCCCAAGATCCTTGACAGCAAAGTCGGAGCTCATAGCAGTCACCAAGCGATCAGCAGCAGTAACTGAAGAACTGACAAGAATAATATCATCGACATAAACCAAGAGATACATGATCACTTCAGGCCGCTGAAGCAAGAAGAGTGACGTATCAGCAGTAGAGGGAACAAAACCAAGAGCCCGAAGAACAGCTGCAAGACGTGCATGCCAAGCACGAGGAGCCTGCTTCAACCCATAGATCGCCTTGACAAGTCGACACAAATGATTAGGACGAGCAGGATCAACAAAACCAGGAGGTTGCCTCATGTATACCTCTTCCTCAAGAACACCATGGAGAAAGGCATTCTGAACATCAAGTTGGCGCAAAGACCAACCACGAGTGACAGCAAGGGAGAGCAGAATGCGAATCGTCGCTGGTTTGACCACCGGACTGAACGTATCCTCATAATCCAGACCATACTATTGCTTAAACCCTTTGGCAACAAGACGCGCCTTGTATCGCTCAATAGTGCCATCAGCATGCTTCTTGACTTTAAACACCCACTTCGAGTCAATAACATTAACACCAGAACGAGACGGAACGAGCTGCCAAGTGTCATTTTTATGCAGTGCCTGTATCTCCAACTCCATAGCAGCACGCCAGTGAGGAATACCCAGAGCAGCTTGAAAATGACGAGGTTCAGCAGTAGGGTCGAGAGTGGACTGAGCCACACATGCAGCTATCCATGCCACGGTTCCATCAGTGCGCTGTCGCGGCCGAACAATGCCGCTTTTTCTTCGAGTGTGAGGACCCAGCAATGGCGGAGCAGCAGGTGGTGAGGTAGACACTACAGGCGCAGCCGACGTGATGGTGGATGCACCAGAGCCGGATGACCCAGATATAGCTGATGAAGAGGAGGCATGGGACGCACAGGGCGTCATAGCAGACGCCGCCGGCCCAGACGACACCAACGCAGGCGAGGATGGCAATGGCGATGACGCCGACGCGCAGGGCGATGGCGAGGTAGGCTGAGGCGAGGCGGGCGATGGCGAGGACGCCGACGCGCAGGGCGGCGATGGAGGGTCGCCCAGTGGGCCGACCAACAGAGGTCGTGGCGAAGACGGCGTGGCAGCCTCGGGAGAAGCAACCGGGGTTGCATGGCCCATGCAGGGGCCATGATCGACGTCCGGCGACGAGGAGTCAGCGGACAGAGGAGCAGGGACGTCCAGCAGTTGCACACGGGCGCCTCGACCAGTACCTGCACCATGATCAGACAACAAGCTCGGAGCATATGAAATATCAACAAATTGGTCAGGTAAAGGCGGGGAGGACTGTGACAGTGGTGGGGAGGAGGTATCGGTGGTGGGAAGTGCAGAAAACGGAAACACATTCTCATCGAACACGACATCCCTAGAGAAGTAGACACGGTTAGATGGGACATGAAGGCATTTGTACCCTTTATGAAGAGAACTATAACCAAGAAAGACGCACTTTTTAGACCGAAACTCCAACTTACGACTATTATATGGACGCAGGTGAGGCCAACAAGCACAACCAAACACCTTGAAGAAGGTGTAGTCCGGGATCTCATTCAGCAGGAGTTCAAGAGGAGATTTCATGTGGAGTAGACGTGTAGGGAGCCAGTTTATGAGAAAATAGGCTGTGGAAAAAGCATCGCTCCAAAACCGAAACGGTAGAGATGCATGAGCTAAAAGTGTGAGGCTAGTCTCAACTAGATGGCGATGCTTATGTTCAGCGGTACCATTCTGCTGATGTGTATGAGGACATGAGACACGGTGAGTGATCCCAAGCTTCTGAAAGAACTCATTGAGGTGATGATACTCACCACCCCAGTCGGATTGGACATGAACAATTTTATGCTTGAGAAGACGTTCAACATGAGCTTGAAAACGAATAAACACATCAAACACATCAGATTTGCGTTTAATAAGATAAAGCCAGGTAAAGCGACTATAAGCATCAATAAAACTGACATAGTATGAATGACCACTAACAGAGGTTTGGGCAGGGCCCCATACATCTGAAAAAATAAGCTCAAGTGGAGTTTTGACTACACGAGTGGACTCTGAAAAAGGAAGCTGATGACTCTTGCCCTGCTGACAGGCATCACACACTGTTTCTACTTTATTACTAGACCCAACTGGAAGCTCATGGCGGTGGAGGACATGGCGAACAACGGGAGTGGCAGGATGACCCAGACGAGCGTGCCAATGTGATGGAGAAACACGAACACCGATGAACACCTGGGAGACTGGCGAAGCAAGCTCATAGAGACCATGGCGGCATCGACCTCTAAGAAAAACGTCCCTCGTGGCCCGGTCCTTAACAAAAAATGAAACCGGTGAAACTCAACAAAAACATCATTATCACGAGTAAGTTGTGGAACAGACAACAGACTACGGGTGACAGAAGGAACATGAAGGACGTTGAGAAGACGCAAGTGTTTGGAGTTGGAAGTAAGGAGAGAGGCCTGACCAACATGTGATATGTGCATACCTGCGCCGTTGGCGGTGCGAACGTGATCGTGCCCCTGATAGGGCTCATGGGCATTGAGCTTCGCCATCTCGCTCGTCAGATAGTTGGTAGCCCCAGTATCCATGTATCATGGAGCATCAACCGAGTAGGACTGAGTATGTCCATGAGTAGCAAGAGCAGCCTGCTTATCATTCCCTTTGCCATTGTTGCCAAGACCAAGGAATTCCGCCTTGAATCATCGATGACACTTGGAGGCGACGTGGCCATCAATGCCACATAGCTGACAGGCGGCAAACGCACCACAGGTGGCGCAGCAAGCCCGGGGCCGGCTGTTCTGGCTGGTGATGAAGGGGCGGGAGCCTGGTGTTGGCGCGGCAGTGTCGCCAGGCGGCGTCGCCGACTTGGGCAGGTACTGTTGCTTGGGAGGCTTGCCCCCACGAGTCGCCGCGTTGGCAGCAGCATAGGAGGGGCTCGTGCGGCGACTCACTATGCGCTGCTCCGTGGCCAGCATGCGTGCATAGAGTTCCCGTGGCTGAATAGGGATGGTGCGACCTATAATATTTTCAACAAGAGAGTCATAGTCATCATCAAGGTCATTAACCACATAGGATATGAATTCCTCGGGACGCAGGGGCTGGCCAATAGATGCCAAAGTATCAGCCAACGCGGAGATCTTGTTGAAGTAGAGGGTAACTGTAAGATCATTCTTCTTCAGTTCACCAAGTTGAGTGCGGATGGCCATGGACCGAGCAATGGACTGCGTGGAGTAGCTAGTGTCAAGAGCAGCCCACACCTCACGCGACGTAGTGGCAAAGAGCACCAGTCCAGACACTATCAGTCAAGGAAGACTGAATCCCAGAAAGGATGGCTTGATCCTGCGCCACCCACTGATGATAGGCCGGATGATACGACGGAGGGCATGGTAGGGAGCCATCGATGAAGCCCTCGAGGTGACGGCTCCGAAGCAGAGGAAGCACCTGAGCACGCCATGCCAGGTAGTTATCCGGTGACAGCTTCACCGGGATAAGGTGGGCGATGTAGAAGGGCGCCACGCCGCCCGCAGGTGCGCCGGCCATGGCATAGGCAGCAGGCGAGGACACGACAGGCGGCGGAGCCGCACCATATAGCGGACCAGGAGGAGCAGCAGCAGGCGTAGCAGCGGGAGCCGGGGCAAGCCCTAGATGGGACGCTCCACCATAGGCACCACCATACGCATAGGGATCAGGGACCAGCCCACCATGGGATGCCGATGGCTCGAACGAGGACGACGGCATCGACGAGGAGCTGGCCTGCAGAAGTCCCTGGTAAAGCGCCAGGGCGTTGAAGTGCTCCGGGGTAGGGTTGAAGTAGAACCCGGGCGGAGCCGCAGCAGCGACCGTCGACGGAGGAGGCGCGGTCGGTGTAGGCAGTGGAGCCGGAGGCAGCGAGGGAACCACCGTGGTCGGAGGAGCTAGCGACGTAGGCGCCGGCACCGTGGACACGATCGGCGGCGAGACGAAGCCTGGCACAGGGGCGATCTGTCCCGAGAACATCGCACCCGCGGTTAGAGTGGAGAGCGGGGCGAACAGAGACATCGCGACACCGGGGGCAGTGCCGCCGTTCAAGAGGCGGGCGAGCACTGGCGGGAGAGCAGGTGCCTGCATGGGCGGCAGCGCAGGGGCTGCGGCGTCAGGGAGAGCAGGCGCCGCCGGCGGCAGCATAGGAGCGGCGGCAGGCGGGACAGGAGCTGGCGGCGGCTGCACATAGGCGGCGGCGGCGGCTAGGGCAGCGGAAGACGACATCGTAACCTAGATTGATACATAAATCTGAGCTTGAGAAGGTATGGGTCCATGTTCAAGGGGTTCCGTACACTGTGAGGCACTTCCTCGGGTTGTGGGTTGTTGATTCTCTCATTGGTACAACGCTGGATGTGAATCTAGTCACCCTCCGGAGTCGCGGCATCATTCGTATTCTTGTTGGGATGCTGAATTCCAGGAATCTTGAGAAAGTTGTTGATAATACTGGTCCGTGTGTGGGTGCGGCTTGCGTGGTCAAACTGAAGGCATATGATTTTGTCTTTCGTCGTGAGCCTGCGGATTTTGCGCCGGATCTGGACTTTATTCCTTTTTTCTGGAGACGCAAAGATGAGGATGGTGACGACCAGGATATGGGAAAAGAGAATGGGCTACACGGACCTCCAGAGTCTAGTGGTTTACCTCCTCCTCAGGTCACCAATATGGACGTCGACGCTACCCAAGCATCAGGGACTAATGGCCATGGCAAGTCGGTGGCCTCACTTTCTGTCAACGCTGTTGTTTTGCCTATAGTGATCACACCTTATAACCCTTCTCCGTGCACGCCGCGGGGGGTCGAGATCGTGAACCGGATTCGTCGTACTTCGCCCGAGTTGTTGCGTCCTGCTGCACCGTCGATAGCTACCGCCCTTGAGATGCATGCTGTTTCTTCTTCAGTGGTGGAGAATGATACTTTGACGCTTGCTGTTTGCGATGTGAATGAGTACGGTATTCCACGTGAACGTGAACATTTTACTGATGTTCATGCAAACCCGGCCCACTAGCTGAACTAGCTTCTGTTCAAGATGTTGGCTCGTTGGAAGCTTCGTATGCGTCACCTTGCTAGGCAAATGGAAGTGCCGCTTGGGCTTACAGCGCCTGGATCGGATGGTGCTGCTGCCGCGCGCCACTTTGAATCGGACATCGTTTCTTCTCGTCTTCAGGGGAAGGTTGCTACATCAACCTCACCTCCCCTGGTTGCTTCACAAGATGCTGCACGTTCGTCACCCGCGGAGTCTGCGCTAGTACCACCAGGTGGGGCTGCGGACAGGACTCTTGGCGCGACGGCGGCTGCGACGGCGGCTGCGACAGCTGGTGGCACGCCTACGCCAGTCGCTACGCCGGCTGGTCACACGACCGGAACTGCTTCACCTATTTCGACTTCTCCTTCGACGGGCAAGCAAATGGTGCCTGTGTCGGTTGCTACTACGACAACACCGACACGGGTCCATTCTTCACCGCCGGCCACGTTTGGGGACACGAGGCTTGTCTCACCTTGCACGCCTCCCGTGACAGTGTTGCCCTTCACGGATGGGATCACGCCTATTCGTAGAAGTGGGAGGCATGGCGTGGCGGCGAACGGTGCTTCGGCAACGGACGAGGATTCGTTGAAGAAGGCTATGCGTCGCAAGGCTGCTCATAATCTAGACTCGCATGGTATGGAGCATTCATCTAAGTCTTTTCTTTCTTTTTCTTCTACATCTATTTGTTCAAAACTTAATAATGTTGCCATGTTGGTATTAGGATGGGTAGTAATATTAAAGAGATAGATGTTTCAACTAGAGTCTTGCGGCATATGGAATTTGACCGTCTTACGGTTATCCCTAAAGCTTCGACCATGTTGAACACCACCTATCTAGATGAGGAGGAAGCGAATGCCACAGCAGATGGTCAGCTTCTAACTCATCTAGTTGGTGAAGTCTCGGCAGTCGGTTTGGATGAAGACGGGCTATACTCTCTATATGAGTTACAAGCATCCGGACGAAAATCCAAATCTTCTTCTAACAAGAAACCGCGGAAGCGAGCTAAATTGTCAAAATCTCCTATTGTTTCCCAATGAATGGCATGTTTGCAAATAGCAGAGGTCTTGGTGACTTGGCTAAACATTTGCATTTCACTGATTGTATTAGGGATCATAATTGGACTTTTTGGCTATTTCTGAAACTGGTAGACGCGATTTCTCACAAAGTCTTCTAAGCCGTATATCGGGGAATATAGACTTTACATGGATTTCTTGTCTGCCTCGTGGAAGATCCGGGGGTATATTACTTGGCGTTAGGGCAGACACCATGGATGTGTTGGCTAGTTCGTATGGGGAGTTTCATATTAAACTCCACATCCGTAACAAAGCTGACAATTTCTCATGGAGTCTTGTCGCCGTGTATGGTGCTGCCCAGGAGGATTCCAAGGCTGCTTTTCTCCGTGAGCTAGTGAATCTTGCAAAGGATAATCCAAACCCGATGATCATTGGGGGTGATTTTAATTTGCTAAGGTTCCCTTGTGAGAAGAGTATAGGCTGTTTTGACAATCATTGGCCTTTTCTGTTCAATGCGGTCATTGATAGCTTGGACTTAAAAGAGGTCTCTATGATTGGAAGACAGTTTACTTGGGCTAATAGCTTTCCAGAACCTACATATGAAAAGCTAGACCGAGTACTCATGGATACTGATTGGGAATCTAAGTACCCAATGGTGTCTGTACGAGCTCTAGAACGCATTGTAGGTTTCTCGGACCACGCTCCCATCTTATTGACTACTGGATTGCCTAGACCACCGTCTACTCGCCGATTGAAGTTTGAACTTGGCTGGTTGCAGCGGGATGGCTTTCAGGATATGGTCAAGAAAGTTTTGGAAAGACCTGTTGCTGATGAGTCTCCAATAGTGAGGTGGAATATGAAGATGCGTTCGTTACGAAAACACCTTTCTGGTTGGGCTCGCCATACAACAGGTTTACTTAGAAAAGAAAACCAACGACTTTCATCTATCATAGATGACCTCGAAGCTTGCGCAGAAGTCCGACCGCTGACCGCACATGAGATTCAGCTTAAAAGCCAATCAAATGCGGATATACCAAAACTTTTTCGTGAGGAGGAGATTAAATGGTACCAACGATCTAAAGCTCAATTTATTCTTGAGGGGGATTCGAATACAAGATACTTCCATAGTATTGCCAATGGCAGACACAGGAAGAAACATATTCGTTCTCTTGTTCAAGAAGAGGGTACGATCGAAGGCCATCAACAACTAAAGTCATATATTACTAATTACTATAAATCCTTGTTCGGTGCACCTGACGAAGGAAACTTCTCTATGGATGAGTCTAGAATAGAGGATATCCCTCAGGTTTCTGATGAGGAAAATAGCTTACTTACGGCATCCTATACCGAGGATGAAGTAAAAAAAGTTGTTTTCCAAATGGGACACAATAAAGCACTTGGTCCTGATGGCTTCCCAGCTGAGTTTTACCAGACTTTTTGGGATACTATCAAGGTCGATCTGCTAGCTCTGTTCGATTTTCTTCATACCGGACAACTAGAGTTGTTTCGCCTAAATTTTGGTGAGATAATTTTATTTCCTAAGGTTATTGAAGCAGAAAGGATACAACAATATCGACCTATCTGCCTTCTTAATGTTAGCTTTAAAATATTCACTAAAGTTGCTACCATCAGGCTAAACTCAGTGGCTGATCATGTGATCCGACCTTCACAGACCGCTTTTATGCAAGGGCGTAACATCCTGGATGGGGTGGCTATCTTGCATGAAACAGTTCATGAATTACATCGGAAAAACTTGAATGGGGTCATTCTTAAGATTGACTTCGAAAAAGCCTATGATAAGGTTAAGTGGTCTTTCCTCCAACAAACTCTCAGGATGAAAGTTTTCTCCGATGAGTGGCGTGCTTTAATCCATAGTTTCGTCTCGGGAGGAAGTGTTGCTATTAAAGTCAATGATGACGTGGGCAAGTACTTCCAAACCAAGAAGGGGCTTAGACAAGGTGATCCATTATCGCCAATGCTATTTAACATAGTGGCTGATATGCTTGCGGTCATGATTGAACGCGCAAAATCCGATGGCCAAATTGAAGGTGTGATTCCTCATCTGGTTGATGGTGGACTATCTATTCTTCAGTATGCCGATGATACAATTATTTTTATGGAACATGACATCGAAAAAGCAAGAAACCTGAAGCTTATTCTTTCAGCGTTTGAGCAATTATCGGGTCTAAAGATAAATTTCCATAAGAGTGAATTGTTTTGTTTCGGCGAGGGCCAAGGATCAGGTTGACCTGTACGCTAAATTATTTGGCTGCGGGCAAGGCCAGTTTCCTATTAGGTATTTGGGTATTCTGATTCATTATCGGAGACTTACTATAGCCGAATGGAAGATGGTCGAGGAACGATTACAAATTAAATTAAGTAGCTAGAAAGGAAAATTACTATCCCTGGAAGGAAGATTAGTTCTCATAAATTCAGTACTAAGTAACATGGTGCTGTATATGATTTCTTTCTTCCAATTGCCGAGAGGAGTCTTAAAAAGATTGGATTACTTCCGGTCAAGATTCTTCTGGCAAGGGGATAGTGAGAAGCGGAAATATCGACTTGCGAAATGGAGTGTGGTTTGCCGACCCAAAGATCAAGGTGGTCTTGGTATTCAAGACCTCGAGATCAAAAACAGGGCCCTGCTTGGTAAGTGGTTGTTTAAGATACTTACTGAGGAAGGAATTTGGCAAACCCTCCTTAGGAGAAAGTATATCAGCTCAAATGCGTTGTCTCAGGTTTCTTGGAAACCAGGGGACTCCCATTTTTGGGCAGGTCTTATGGTGACGAAGAAATTTTTCTTCACATATGGTTCTTTCTCCATTAAGGATGGATCGGAGATTAGGTTCTGGGAGGATAAATGGCTAGGTAATGCCACACTCCGGGAACAATATCCGGCCTTGTACAATATAGTGCGGCACAAGAGCGATACTCTCGCTAAGGTGTTGGAAACTTCCCCACCGAATGTGTCATTCCGACGAACTCTCATTGGGCCTAGACAAGCATCATGGAATGACTTGTTACGACGTCTGGATTCTATCCGGTTGTCGCAAGGGTCGGATGTGTTTCGTTGGAACCTTACTGAGACCGGTGTTTTCTCAGTGGCCTCGATGTATAATGCTTTAGTTCAACATGATATCCCTGTCGATAATAATTCAAAAATTTGGAAGATGAAGATTCCACTAAAAACTAAGGTGTTTGCATGGTATCTTCGTCGAGGGGTGATTCTTACCAAAGATAACCTTGCAAGACGCAACTGGCACGAAAGCAAAAAGTGTGTCTTTTGTCATCATGACGAGACTATTAAACATCTTTTCTTCCAGTGTTCATTTGCTCGTTCTATATGGTCAACCATCCAAATAGGTTCTACCTTATACCCGCCAGGTAGTGTTGCGAATATTTTTGGCAACTGGCTTAATGGTGTGGATCCTAGGTTTAAACCACTTATTAGGGTGGGAGCGATTGCTGTTATTTGGTCGCTATGGCTGTGTAGAAATGACAAGGTTTTTAATAATAAATGTTGTTCTCTTTTGCAGGTCATCTACCGTTGCACAGCTATGCTCCGTTTGTGGTCGCGTCTACAACGTGTGGTTCATCGAGACCTCTTTAGGGAGGTGTCTACACGGTTGGAGGATACGGCGAGGGATATTTTTTCCCAACATGGGTGGCAGCGTGATCTGCGGATTGGCCCGCCTACCACATAGTTCTGGTTTTAGTCATTTGCTTCGGTGTTGCCTAGACTTTTACTTTTGTTCGGTGTGTAATAAATGGATCTATACGGCTGTGTGCATCCTAGTTATGCAGAGGCCAGGTGTAATATTATTTGAGTAATAAAGCGCCCATTATCAAAAAAATACATGGGCCTGAAGATCCACCAAAATACCTAACTGAAACTCTCAACGACGACCGAGCCTACCGACCGTGGCATCCCACGGCCTCTAGTTAAAATAGCGGGCTATAACCGATAGCCGCGACATTTTTTGAAGCTATAAAAAGTTATAGCCGGGCTTACCGATTTGCTAAATAATGAAAACAAACAATATTTTAGCAGCATATAGTCGTATATATATATCTCAATTATTCACATATGCATAACATAATAACATCTCCACATAAGAGATAACACTACCTCACGTCCCAGCATTGCCGGCAGTTTCCTTACCGACACTTTACAAATATGCCACCGATGCTAGTAATTAGTGGCACTTTTTAATTAGTGCCTCAAATTACTATCTAACCACAGGCATTTTTAGAAGGTGCCATCAATGTTTCGTTATTACCGGTATTTTGCAAAGTGTTATTTTTTGCGGTAGTTTTTGGAAAGTGCCTGTAATTGTTGCTGATTGCTGGCATTTACCAAAAGTTCCGTCATTTTTCTCTCATAATAATCGAAGGGCCTAATTGCAAAACTCGAACTGACCTCCCCAGCCATGTCTCATTTTCCTCTCCCTACGTCCTCAGTTCCCCGATGCGCTGCCGCCGCTCACCCAACGCCGGCTGCATCCGCGGCCTCCATGCACCGAGTGAGCTGCGTCTTGGGTCCCTCCACCGGATCCCTACCCGCACCCCCCGTTCCGCCCATGAGCGCGACGCCGCGGCTAACCCTAGCCATGGGGTTCGGAAGGGTCGCCGCCGCAATTACCGCACCGCCATGCCTCCTGCTTCTCTCCTTTGCCGAGCGACTTGGCGCCGACCGCGACGAGCCCTCGCACGATGACCTCCTCCCTGTTCTGCGCGGAGGGCCCATGCTACACCCCGCCGTGGCCGCCCTCGAGGACCGCAGCATCGCCAGGCACCACGACATCTTCCCCGTCGACAACAATCGGTCCGCATGGAGCATCGTCGACTAACCACATCGAGGCCGAGGCCCGCACCGTCACCGGCGCCGCGCTTCTTCAAGTCAATGCACATGTAATCCTAGGGTGGAGGGTTCTCGCCGAAGCGGCTACACGCGATGCTGCTGGGCGTGGAGAGGCGGCGCAAGGACGCCGGCACCGGGAACAACGACGCCGGGGAGCAGGAGGAGGAGTACGGCTCGGTGCCCATGGCCTCTGTCAGATCCGACTCCAACGCGCGCAGTGAGCATCTCCATTTCCCGTCCCTCCCCCATTGTTGTCGATGCCCGCCTGCATTGCTCGATTTGGGCCATTTTGTTTCTGAATTTTCAGTCCCATTTCGCTGTACATGCAATGATGATTTTTTTTTATTTGTTTACGCATTTATTACTACACATTCTTCATCTCTGGCTGTTGAGCCTGAGGTTGGTGCTCTGCTTTGTAAATGAGCAAATCGTATAGTGTTTTTCGTGCTTGAATTAGTTGCATGAGATGCCGATTAAGCTGAATTAAGATTGATAGACAAGTTGTTGCCTGAAACTTGAGCTTCTTTCTTCATTTCGGAGTGTGAAAACTGGGGCATTGTTTTGATGCAGGAGGAGACACCATATCCAAAGAATACAAGGACGTGGACATGGTGAGCACCATGTCAGGATCATCGTCCTCATTAGATACCGGCAGCAGACACCGATCGCGAGACGCCCACTCTATGGCTCGGAGGTTCAGGGTGCCCGAGGAGGACTCGTGTGACTCCGAGAGCGTGTCATCCAACTTTGAGTTCCACAAGGAGCGAGGGGCCTCCGCTCGGTCGGCGCCCGCAGCGGCGGTTCCACCGTTCTCGAAGCACCCGCCCTCGAAGTGGGACGATGCCCAGAAATGGATCGCCGGCCCGACGACGAACCGTCCTAATAGGGCCAGCAATGGAGCTTTCTGGAGAAGAGTGGTTTTGGGTGGTGGGAGGCTGCCGGCAACAAAGGTTGTGCTGGAGGCAACAAAGGTTGTGCTACTGTTATGGAGATTTCTTTGTCACTTGCAACAGTTTGGTTAATGTCCAAGCTTCATTCATTAGCCTTAAGTACTCTGAGGAGGTACATGGAACTCCTCCTTCAGTTCATATCTGACATGCCCAACAAATTATTGAACTCTGATTTTCATATGTTGTTCAACCTTTAATCTACCCATTACAGTTTTAATGTTTCCTCAACATTCATTTAGGCCTCTTTCCTGTATCACCATTTGACCATGGGCTTCTCCACAGACTCCATGGCCGCGGCACAGTGGTACGGACCTCGCTCTACGCCGACGACGCCGCGGTTTTTGTGGCACCCATCAAGGAAGATATCATGAACTTGGCTTCCATCCTCCAAAACTTTGGCGAGGTCACGGGTCTCTGCACAAACTTCCAAAAAAGCTCGGTGGTTCCGATTAGATGCGACCATATCAACCCCAATGAGGTTCTTGAGGGTATTCCGGCCTCGCGTGCTTCCTTCCCTCTCAAGTATCTTGGCCTACCACTTTCGGTGTGGTGCTTGAGAAGGAGGGATTTCAAACATCTCGAGGATAAGTGTGTGAACAAGCTACCCACGTGGAATGGAAAACTTATCACCACGGCCGGCCGCGCCGCCCTTGTGAAGTCCGTGATCACCTCCCAAGCTATCTACCACCTCACACCACTCTCCATCCCCCCAGGAACCATAAAGTTCATCAACAAGATTCAATGTGCCTTCCTTTGGTCCGCTAAGGACTCCACCACCGGGGCAAAATGCAAGGTTAATTGGGAAGTTGTTTGCCGGCCGAAGAAACTTGGCGGGCTTGGGATTCTTCATTTAGAGAAATTCTCCACGGCCCTTCGCTTGCGATGGCCTTGGCTAGAGTGGAAAGACCCCTCCAAGATTTGGGTTGGCTATGGAAATCCATGCTCTGAAGACGACATGGAGATCTTCTATGCGGCAACCACGATTACCTTGGGAAATGGGAAGAAGACCCCCTTTTGGCAAGCCCCTTGGCTTCATGGTAGAAAGCCGATCGACGTCGCCCCTCTCATATATGCGGCGTCCAAGAGAAAGAATTGGAAGGTGTCGCAGGCTATGAATGGCGAGGCGTGGATTAGCAAAATCGCCTTGGACGCTTCTTTCTCCTTAGACCACTTCTCACAATTTGTCGACCTTTGGTCCCTCATCTCCACCATCAACCTCACCCCCGAGGTGGAGGACGACATCACTTGGAGGCTTACCCCGAGCGGGAACTACACGGCAAAGTCGGCTTATGAGCTACAACTTCTTGGGTCAACCGCCTCGCCCATGAACAAGACGATATGGAAGGCATGGGCGCCACCCAAGGTTAAATTCTTTGCATGGCTTGCCAACCAAGGTAGAATTTGGACGGCCGACCGCTTAGCCAAACAAGGTTGGCCTAATTGTGGCCTTTGCCCCCTTTGCAAACAATGTACGGAATCCACCGAGCATCTTTTTGTCCATTGCCGCTTCACCATCCGCCTTTGGGGTCTCGTCAAAGATTGGTTGGGGCTCACCTCCCTCAATGCCACACAATGGACGGGCTTGGATACACAAGGTTGGTGGAATTTCATGGCGGGCGGAGGGATGCCACACCGCAAGGCAATGGCAACCATCACCTTGTTGGTATCATGGGAGGTTTGGAACGAGAGAAATGCTAGAGTCTTCCGCTCTAAGAGTGCGCCGACACAAGTAGTCTTCGATAAGATTAGAGGTGAGGCCCGTCTTTGGGTGTTAGCGGGAGCTAAGCTCTTGAGTAACTTGATGCCGCGAAAGTAGTCCTTTTGTAATAAGATCCGTCCCGTTTGTAACCGCATGCTCTATTCATGCTAAACCCTCTTCTTAATTAATAGATTGGGGCAAAGCTTTTGCCCCCGTTTCAAAAAAAAAATGACGACAGAAACTCAGTGTATATTGGATATTTAAAACATTGTGTACAGTAGCACTAGAGAGCTTGATTTTACCCAGATTAGTATGTCATAATATAATTTCTCGGGCTTCTTCTCGGGCTATGTATGGTTGCTTTGGTTAACCAGAAGCCCAAAAGTGCAACAAATGAACTTTGGTAAATACCTTGCCACTACATTTTTCTATAAGTGTGTTTATAGTAGGGCCGTCTTTTCCATCAAGTTTTTTTTAATTCATGCACCAAGCTAATCACTATTTGTTTCAATAGAACTTGCAGGTTCTACATTATCCCGCAAAGTGATCCCACACGACATAATTGCCAAGCTGGGCCTCACTATTTATTCAGAATGATTACATGATATGCATATTTAATCACCGTAATAGATTTTTCCTATAAAAATTCGTGTCCCCATCCATGAAAGACAGAGGGGATGTCTTCTTTACAGTAGGTTGATAGTATAGTTGACAAGTTGACAAACAATTACATAGTAGATGAAGGCCTATTTAAATAAAAGTTTTGCTTTTCACACTGTTCTTAGTTTATTCAAAAAAACGCGTAGTATATCCAGCAGTACCTGTTGATCGTGAACCATTTACCTTTATTCCTTAAGATCAGAAAATATAGTTTCTTATGAAAAGACCATACATGGGAGGCAGGGAGTGGATTAGAAACAAACACTGATGTCGGATTCATCGTCCAACATTCATTATTGTTTGTAATTCTTTAATTCTGCAGGCCTGGAATATTTTACCTGCAGACTCGGTCAGGCACAACCAACATCAAGAAAGAACGGGAGAAATATGTTCCACTTGTCCTGCTGAAGTGTGCGCCAAGTCTTCATGTGATCAAATTTTCCAGTGTAGTATCATAACCTGGTATTACCACTCGTATGTAGTATGCCTTCTGATGCTCAGAAATAGAGTACCATGTAGGAGGTCTGGTAGATGCAAAGTAGAGTACTGTATCACATAAATCCATCAACTTCACAAAAAAAAACTTCATGCATCGAAGTTTGTGCGTGACAACTGAAAGTTTAGGATGCTATTGTTTGAGAAATGAGAGAAAAATGACATATGTTACTATTCCTCATCAGAAAGGACAAAGATTGTGGTAAAGTTTTGAGATTCAAAACGTTGAGATTATATTGGTCCCTGAACTAACTTGGTGGAGCTTTCGTACGCTCAGGAAGGATAAAATATTCTTGACCATGGTCTGCCACGTTCTCTTCCTAGATTTTAAAGGTATTATTACCGGCGCATAGCAAAATGTTTTCAGTTACTGGCGTGGTAAAATCTTATAACGCAGGCTAAGAACGAAATGCAGACAGCCAATTATACCATGCAGGATACGTGTTACAATGAAATGTAGGCGGCGAGGCGAAACTCGCATGTTCATACATATTCAACCTCATGCCCACTTAATCTTATTGGTTTATATTAAACTATTCAATTTATTAATGAGTTAATTGAGTAATTTAATATACCACAATTTCATACTCAAGGCTATGAGTAATTTATACTGTTTTGAGTAACTGTTGTCACGTTTATTCAATAGTATTGTTGTTGCACTATTTGACACTTATGTGGTTCGATTCAATTCACTGGGCCATTCCAAATTCTTTTCATGCTTTTGTAAAGCATAAAGATTCTTCATTATATCTTGGATGGTCCATTACTTCCTAATTATATGACTTGGCCATTCCATCTCCCAAAGCCATATCTTGCAAACCATGCCTCATGCGATATCTTTTTTATCTGATGACTAAAATACAATGAATAACAAGTTGTTGTTTGCTTTGTTTGATTATGTTGCCATGAATAGTGTGTTTATGTTGTGCTGTATTTTATCTTATAGTTTATACGGAGAGGCACGAGTTTTGATTGAGAGAACTGAACGCATTTCGACTACCAAAAAAGCAAGTGACATTCAAATCCTACCTATTTTAAATTATGCATTAGTGTTTTTAATTAGTACGCATTTCGGCTTTGAGTTTGTTTGTGATATGGTTGAGGGGTTCTCGAGGAGTGTAGGTTCCACCACGAGTATTAATACTACTTATGATTAGGATGAACTATGTCTTTGATATGTCATGTGTGGAGAGAGCTCCACAATAAGATGCGCCCAGAAAACCATCGGTCACCGCATCTCTAAATAACCACTGCAGGTAGCCTTCTGCAACCACATGTTGACCATTGCAATTAAGAGTTTCCCATTATCGATATGAGCTTAGTGATTTTCTCTGTCTCCCCCTCTTCCATATGATAGAGCACTACCACAGTAATGTCACTTCCCACCGCACACAATATCATACTTCAAAGGGTAGTTCCCTCTCTACTCCCTAAGGCCAATATTACATGGTGCACTTCACATAATATCCAAAGAGATAACTAACACATAATTATAGATCAAAGTTATAATTCATCTTTATTTCACATCATAATATTACTACGGTTTCTCCATATCTTCCTAAGAACAAAAGAACTACTCATACATGAAGGGGATCAACATCATGACAATACAATGGATTGAATATGAAGGTACAATTGTATACAAGTGAAAATCCTAATATAGTATGGATCACAACCAATTAGACAAAAGGGATCATCAATGGAGACATTGATGATGTTGCTGCTGATGATGGTGATCGATGTGTTGCCCTTGAAGATCCTAGTATCATCTTCCTGTTGTGTGTTGATGGAGATGGTGATGGAGGCGGTGGCTTTGGAGATGGTGGCGGCTTATGGAGGCGGCGGAGCGGCAGGGCTCCGCCCCCAAGTGCGTGTATGGATGTGTGGCATCTTCTTTGGCTCCTCCCCGCTTTATTTATGCCTTGGACGGTCCCCAATAGTCCCCAAAACGTTCCTTATGACCTAAAGGGAGGTATGGGAACAAACATGGGAAAATTCGGTGAAGAAACACGTCCGAAAAGGGCTTTCTCGTCTCCTAGAATTCGTGATAGGGTGGGCGGTATGGGCGGACCCGCCCGTACCGATGGCCACTATTGGCTATGTATGCTTTTGTATTTTGGCCACCTTTTCTTCATATGAACTCCGATTGAGGCGTTCTTCAGCTCGTTGGACTCGCATGGACGAGGGCTACAACACCATGGCCTTAGATCTTAAATATAAGATGTTGGAAAACATCACTTCTTCCACACCTCATATGGCCATATCTTCTTGGTCCATTTTGTCTTCCTTTATCCATGATTGGCCATAACACCTACACATGTCAATGACAAGGAAAAAGTAATAAAATCCTACTAAAAGTTGTAAATATGCAAAGCTCATATGAAAGTGAACAAGAACTCGCAAGTACACAAATTAAGCATAGTTGTAGCTAGATGGAGCATGAAATGGGTAACAATACGAGTAATTGTATAATTAAAAATCTTAGTAGAAAGTGTTAAAATTTGGAGCTACAACTCCATGACACCGGGAGTTTTGTAAAATAACATAGTGTCTATGGAAAAAATAGCATACCATCCTAGGCTCATATACAATCAGAACCTCATATACAATCAGAAACCTCTGTCATATACAACATAGAAGTAGACCATATAATAAACAGTTCCTATGTACTGAGCTTTTTGGTTGCTAAACTGAACACAAATTCGGAGAAGTAGACCATAATTGTACAGTTGCTTCATGTCATATATATACAACACATATGGCACGATTACAACACACAAGACACAATTACATAGGGTGACTCGGTAGTTTCACAACAACCTTTTGACGTACACTACTGACTCGACGTTGTTTAGATACGAGGCCTCATGGATCATCCAACCATGTTGCATACGTAATTCCTAGAATCATTGTCTCATTATCCATAATGGCTCAGGGGCCCGTCTGACGTGCTTTTCTCTTTATATTATGCTCCTTCATCTTGTGCTCCTTCACTTTTTCCTGCTCTTGCTTGTTTAATGAATCCAATGTCGCCACATGATTTGCTATAATCTCCAAGCTTTTTCCAATAGTATGTACCATCAAATGTTAGAATCATGGGTATATTTTCCTCTTTTTGTAGCTTCACTTTTCTCATATGTTTTATATGGTCTGTGTTATCTCCTTCATCTTTCATCACCTCGATCATGATAGACTAAAGGGTTATAAATACTCTAACCAGTGTGTCCACATCATAACCATCAAATGATTGTTCAACCGACTCAATTAGTTCCTTGAGTGTGTTAGCTGCATACTGAACTATGAGGGACTGTATGGGGATGAAAAAGGCAAGATCCAGGGCATTCAAGTCCGGTGAGTTTGGAGGTTGTTGCAGCAACTTAATGTCCCATCCGGATTCTTTGATGACAGCTAGGAAAATTGGATCATTTGGAAGAACGTGCGTGCATTGTCTTGTTGGACAAAGATGGTTCCCTCATTGTCAGGCCATAGATATGCAATTGCTGGAATTGTTGGAGATATGCCCAAGAGGCAATAATAAAGTGGTTATTATATATCTTTGTGTTTATGATAAATGTTTGCATACCATGCTATAATTGTATTAACCGAAACATTGATACATGTGTGTTATGTGAACAACAAGGAGTCCCTAGTAAGCTTCTTGTATAACTAGCTTGTTGTTTAATAGATGATCATAGTTTCATGATCATGAACATTGGATGTTATTAATAACAAGGTTATGTCATTAGATGAATGATATAATGGACACACCCAATTAAGCGTATCATAAGATCACGTCATTAAGTTCAATTTGCTATAAGCTTTCGATAAATAGTTACCTAGTCCTTCGACCATGAGATCATGTAAATCACTTATACCGGAAGGGTACTTTGATTACATCAAACGCCACTGCATAAATGGGTGGTTATAAAGGTGGGATTAAGTATTCGAAAAGTATGAGTTGAGGCATATGGATCAAGAGTGGGATTTGTCCATCCCGATGACGGATAGATATACTCTGGGCCCTCTCGGTGGAATGTTGTCTAATTATCTTGCAAGCATGTGACTGGTTTACAAGAGATGATATGCCACGGTACGAGTAAAGAGTACTTGTCGGAGACGAGGTTGAACGACGTATGGAGATACCGATGATCAAACCTCGGACAAGTAAACTATCGCGAGACAAAGGGAATCAGTATCGTATGTAAATGGTTCAATCGATCATTAAGTTATCGTTGAATATGTGGGAGCCATTATGGATCTCCATATCCCGCTATTGGTTATTGGTCGGAGAAGAGTCTCAACCATGTCTGCATAGTTCACGAACCGTAGGGTGACACACTTAAGGTTTGATGTCGTTTTAAGTAGATATGGAATATGGAATGGAGTTCGAAGTTTTGTTCGGAGTCTCGGATGGGATCCAGGACATCACGAGGAGGTCTGGAATGGTCCGGAGAATAAGATTCATATATAGGAAGTCATTTTCTAAGTTTGAAAATGATCCGGTGTATTTATGGAAGGTTCTAGAAAAGTCCGGAAGAAATCACCATGGAAGGTGGAGTCCCGGAGGGACTCCACCAACCTTGGCCGGCCAGCCAAAGGGAGGAGGAGTCCCAGGTGGACTCCACCAAAGGGGGCCGGCCACCCCACCAAAGGGAAAGGGGGGAGTCCCACCCAGAGTAGGATTCACCCATAAGGAAGGTTTTTGAGTTGGACTCTTATTCGTTCTTTGGGCAACCCTTGGTGTGTTCCACGTATATATAGATGAGGAGAGGGAGGGTGCTGGCCACACCCTTGGTCGCACCACCCTTGCCACCAGAGGCCGGCGCCCCAGCCTCCCATCTCCCCAAACCCTAGCCGCCCCTCCTCCTCATATCTCTCCCGCATAGCTTAGGCGAAGCCCTGCCGGAGATCTCCACCGCCACCACGCCGTCGTGCTGTCGGGATTCCGAGGAGGATCTACTACTTCCGCTGCCCGCTGGAACGGGGAGAAGAACGTCGTCATCAACACCGAACGTGTGACCGAGTACGGAGGTGCTGCCCGACTGTGGCACCGTCAAGATCTTTTACGCGCTTTTGAAGCGGCAAGTGATCATCTTCTGCAACAACGAGATCTAATCTTGTAGGCTTTGGAAATCTTCGAGGGTTAGTCTCATGATCTTCTCGTTGCTCCCATCTTCTAGATTGCATCTTGGCTTGGTTTTCATTCTTGCGTTAGGAAATTTTTTGTTTTCTATGCTACGAATCCCATCAGTGGTATCAAAGCCGTGTCTATGCATAGATTGGTTGCACGAGTAGAACACAATGGTTTTGTGGGATTTGATGCTTTTGTTGTCTTTAGTTCGTGTACTTTGCATCTTGCGAGATGGTGGGATGAAGCGGCTCGGGCTAACTTTACATGACCGCGTTCATGAGATTTGCTCCACGCTCGACATGTAACTTGTATTGCATAAGTGGCTTTGCAGGTGTCTGTCTCTCCCACCATAGTGAAGATTCAATCTACTCTTTCTATTGACAACACTAGTATCACCGTTGTTGTTCATGTTCGTAGGTAGATTTGATCTTACTCGAAAGGGATTTCTTGTTTCGTGCCCCTGGTTCGTTAGTTGTACTCAGTTTTCCCCAGCCTCTTAACTTTTCCTCAGTTTTCCCCTCCCTCTAGTTTGAAACCCCTTCCAGAGGCTCGGACGGGAGGGTTGCCGTCTGTTCAGCAGGCCTTCCGTTACCGGTGACGGCTAGGGAGCCGCGGTGGTTTTGACTTGACCGTTGCTTTCGAAATGTGTTGACTATTGACCGGAAGAGCTGACCCAAAGCTTTCCCTCCGTCCGAGACTCGGAGGAGCTCACACACCGCCCTCCGCCGCCACGCCATCCTGCCCACCTACCTTATGGCGTCGTCCGCCGCCGAGCCGGCCCCGCCCCCACCACCACCCCCGGGCTCCGCCTCCACCAGATCTGGATCTACCCCTGTCCTCTTTGTAATTCCGTCTGGTGCGCAGACTATTCCCGCCAGCCGTGGAGAAGATTGGGAATCGGAGGGATCTAACGCATGGATTCCATCTGGGTAAGCATCGTCTGCCTATCCCATGTGAATTAACAATAGGCAGTTTTTGAGCGCCAATCGTTGTTGCTCAACTAATCTGCGTTGCTTTTCGAATAGGATGGATCCAGCGCTGGCTTTTCGGCTGGTGGTTAGGCTGGATTCTAGCTTTACGCGTGATTCTAAACGCCGTAAGACCGGGTTTAACTTCCTCGCGGTGGTTGCAACCACCATCTCGTTAACGGATTTCAAAGCTAACATCTACGATAACTACACCTGGAGCTCTCTCGATGCAGTTCATTTCGAATATTTCAACAGACTCGGAGGGAAGATTTGTTCCACTAATTTCCGAAGAAGATCTGGGATTTCTTTTTGCTTTGAATGCTTCTTGCCGGTTCGGTAAAATTCGTATCCATGTGGACAGGGGCCGGGCATCATCCAGTGCCGGGGCATCATCAGGTGGTCGGGCATCATGTCTCTCTACCGCCGCTGCCTCTCGCTAATAGTGTGCGCCGTGGCGCTCCTTGTAGGTCCACAGCAGCACCATCTGTCCCCGGTGCTAGTGGTAGCCGATCGTTCGTACGGTCGATGTGGAGGACGATGCGGACATTGAGGATCAGCCTCCTCAAGATGATGAGGATGAGTTGATATTTCCTGAATTGGTAGATCGATGCAAGTAAGCGTGCAATGGAGGATCAATACATGGAAGATATGGCTTTTGGTGCCAGATTTGATGACACTGATGATGAAGAGAAGAATGAGAATGATGACAGCCTCGTTTTAGCCGATTACGAAGGTGAAGACTTGCCAACAATTGAGTGGAACAGGGAGAAACCCCAGCTTGTAGAAGGCACCGTGTTTCAAACGATGATGGACTGCCGTAATGCAATTACTACATATCACATTCTCACTAAGAATAATTTCGAGGTTATTAAAAGTGAGCCAGGTAGGTTCACAATTAAATGCCCATACCCAAGGTGTAGGTTTAGGCTGCATGCATCCACAATGCGCAGAAGCAGCTTGGTTCATGTACTACGCCAACCAGCTTGTGTATTTAGATCACGGTGTAAAATTTGTTATCTATTACTCGACATCCCTTATCATTATGTTTCAGTATAAAGAAGAATAATGAGATCCATAGGTGTCCACCTCTAGGGGGAGAGCCAGAGCTGAAAACAAAGCTAGCGTAGACTAGGTGGTTGGCAGATGTAATCCTAGATTGGTCGAGAGAAGAGCCTTCACTTGGTCCAACAAAGCACTCGTAAAAAGCTGGTTGAGAAGTATAAAATGGAGGTACCTTACATGAGAATGTTCTATGCAAAGGAAATGGCTCTTGACAAGATCAATGGTCCATGGAATGAAAGCTTTCAGTTGCTTTACACTTTCAAAGCTGAAGTGGAGATGGCTAGTCCAGGCAGTGTTGTAGCGATAGACAAGCATACAGTTCCCTACAAATTGAAAAGCGGGAAGGTAATGCACAAGGAATGTTTCAGAAGGGCTTTTGTTTGTTTCAAAGCTTGCTGGAAAGGCTTTTTGGACGGTTGCGAGGCCTTATTTGGCCGTGGATGCATCAGCTCTTCATGGCAGGTTTAAAGGACAGCTAGTTGCTGCTACCGCAGCTTGATGGACATAATTGGATGTTCCCCGTTGCTTATGGGGTTTTGGAGGTTGAGTCACGGGAAAGTTGGACTTGGTTTCTCGCAGAATTTGCGCGACCTTATAGGTCATCCAACAGGACTTGTTATCCACACAGACGCTTGCAAAGGTTTGGAGACTGCGGTAGAAGCAGTATTCCTGGAGTGGAGCATAGGGAATGTATGCGACACTTGGTACAGAATTTTACAAAGAAATTCAAGGGTAAAGTTTTTACTGACAACCTATGGCCAGCTTCATACACATGCAGCTCTAGGAAGCATCTCGTTTCATTTGGATGTGTTGTATAAACAAAAACCTGGGGTGAAGGAGTACTTGGATGAACATCATGGTAGGGTGTGGTCAAGAAGCCAATTCAATGAAATTTGCAAGGTAGACTATGTAACAAGTAACCTTGCGGAGAGTTTCAATTCAAAGGTCAAGTCATTGAAAGGGCTTATGTCGTGGCAAATATTTGATAAGATTAGGCAGATGATCATGATAAAGATCGATCTGCGTCAAAGAATTGCATCCACAAATTATGTTGGCCATCTCATGCTCCCGTCTTTGATTAAGTCTTTGCATGCCAGGGCAAAACAATTGAGGATGCAAAGTGCGTCGTAAAAGGAATGGAGGCTGAGGTAACCTACACCGACAAAGAAAACAGGCAGTGGAGGTATCCGAGTGAGTTTGGTTGATAGGAAATGCCATTGTAGGGGATGGCGGATCCGTGGGATACCCTGCATACACGCATTGTTTTTCATGAGTGTTATAGGGGGTGAAGAGGGTGAAGTTGATCAGTATGTGTCGAGTACTTCTCTCGTTGCCAAATTTAGGGCTGCATATGCTATGAATGTTCCTACCTTGTTGGGAAAAGACCAATGGATGAAAGTCGATCCAGGCTTCAAACCGTACTCTCCAAGATTGACTAGACCGGCAGGTAGGCCGAGGAAGAATAGGATCGAGCTAGTGCGGAGGGTGGTGCACCGATTCGAAAACGTAAGTGCAAACGTTGTGGAATCCCTGGACACATTGCTAGGCTTTGTAAAAATGGAGTTGACCCAGCTTTTGGAATGGAAGATCAGGCGGGAGCAGAAAATGCGGAGGAGAATGAAGCAGCAATTCAACTTGAGATTGAAGCAGCAGTTCAACATGATGTGATTGAAGCAGCAAATGCAGAGGAGATTGAAGCAGCAGTTCAACATGAGGAGATTGAAGCAGCAAATGCAGAGGAGATTGAAGCAGCAGGTCAACATGAGGAGATTGAACCGATGGATCGAGAGCGGGGGAACAGATGGATGTAGAGCTGCTTGAACCATTGGATGGAGAGCAGAGGGAAAAGATGGATATAGAATGGCTTCAACCGATGAGTCTAGAGGAGAGGGAACAGTATAGTCGAGAATGCCACGAAAGTGGTAAGGCCATGATACAAGCTAACTTCGAAGAGTGCATGGCGAAGAAAAAGCACAAGCTTTGCGTAAGAAGAAGAACAAGAAAGAGGGCAAAAGGAAGGTAGACACCGGTAATATCCCCGTTAGGGTTACCCGGAGTAAGGTGGTGGCCCCAGCGAGTCACACCAGGAGCAAGAGAAAGATTTTATTCTCGAACAACTAATTTGAATTTGTATAAACAATTTGTATTGGGGTTCCCTTTGTATTGGCGATCCCTTTGTGTTGAACAATTTGTATTGGGGATGCCTTTGTGTTGAACAATTTGAATTTGTATGAACAATTTGTATTGTGGTTCCCTTTGTATTGGGGATCCCTTTGTGTTGAACAATTTGAATTTGTATGAACAATTTGTATGCCACATTTAAGCCACATTTATCATTTTAGGGTTTTAGGGTTTTAGGGTTTTAGGGTTTTAGGGTTCAATTCAAAATAATTCAAAACATGGTGGAACCTTCCCATGGAGCCTTATTATGTTACCTACAACCTAGAGAAATAATAATGGAAAAGGAAATATAGAGATATGAAGTTTTTATGCCAAAAGCTTCAAAACCACTTCCTAGTCCATGAGCTACTAGATATGAAGATGCATGGCTTTCTGCTCAATACACCTCCCAAATACCCACTATGCTTACAAACTTTGTCCAAATGAGTCCAAATTCGTCACACTTGTGTATCTTTGAGTTGCAAACAATATCTAGTCGGCCAAAATGTAATATATTGTTCAAATAACACAATTTTACAATTTTTATGCCAAAAGCTTCAATTTCCCTTAGTCCGTTTATTATTTGGGTGCCCCTGTTTTACTTAGTGTTACTCAGCTTTCCTCTCCGGGCCCACTTGTTTTACTCGACCATACTCAGCTTTGCCCTTCCGATAAACATTTCCTCACTTTTCCCCCTCTTAGTTCTACTCAGTTTTCCTAACTTGTACTCACCGGCTGATCTCTCGATTGGTCGAGATGTATGTCACACGGATCTTGGTTAGTTGAAAGCTCAACGAACGCTTGCACCGTTCGATCATTTATGATCGGACGGCCTGTATCTTCTCTCTACCACGATGGACGCATACGGAGACAAGAGCGGAGCACATACCTACCAACCCCGGCGATCGCATATTCCGGCCGCATCCTCCTCTCTCGTATTTCCTCTCTTACTACGGCGGCCGCGGCGGCGCGGATCTAACCGTGCGTGCAGCGGCGTGCGGCGGCGCGCGGATCTAACCGTGCGTGCGGCGGCGCGGGATCTAACCGTGCGTGCGGGCGGCGTGCGGCGGCGCGGATCTAACCGTGCGTGCGTCGAGCGTGCGGCGGCGCGGATCTAACCGTGCGTGCGGCGGCGTGCATCTAACCGTGCGTGCGCCGTGGATCTAAGAGTGCCGGTGAGGATCTAACCGTCGAAATAGTTGAAATGTCTCTCTCTGTCTCACTTTCGATTCTATTCTCAGATCTGTTGAATGATGAAGAACACCAAGACGGCGGCCGTGCCGACGGTGGTCATCGATGCCACGAACATTGAAGCCATCGCCTACAACATCGCTTCGACGGCGCAGACCCAGCCTTCAATGTCGGAGCTCGCTGATGTCTCACTTCCGGTGCCGAGAGTGCGAATCGATGCCAAGACGATTGAAGCCATCGTCTACAACCGCGCTGCAAAGCCGCCGATCCAGCCCCTCCGCGATCCGTCGCCGATGAAGAACACCAAGACAGCGGCGGTTCCGACACTGGTCATCGATGCCACGTTGAAGCCATCGCCGATAACATCGCTTCAACGTTTGATGGCGCAGATGACCACCCCTCAGCCGCCCGTCGTCCCGGCCTTTCTTGCCCATCGCTGCGCGACCGTGTTCGACGCCGCAAATTGGGATAAATTATTATAAATTTGTATTTTTCAATTTCCAAATGGGATAAAATTGTTCGAACTACTACCTCCGACTCAAAAAAAGCTTCTTCACGTTCTTGATGTGTCCATGTACATCCGTATGTATGATTTGAATTCTATCCCTACTTGATTGGGAAGATATTGATATGTATTTGATCCGGAGGCTGGTACATGCTTTCACTTTTGGGATCCCTTGCTAAAATTATCGTGCACATTACTTAGCACAAGTAGGAAATTGTACACCGAAATACAAGTGCTTAGAGCCACAACAAAATACAAGTGGTTAGAGCCATCTACCGAATAACAATTCTATACTAAATCGTCTACCGTGAACCACATAACTCGCTAGGACAGGGATGACACCTAATAAACCGCTACGGATGAATCTACTTTTCTCCTCTCCCATCACTTTTAGTTCATGTTCTAGATTTTCTACCACTTGATCAAATACGGCAAGATCTGTCTCAACTCTCAACTTCTCCTTGCGAATAAGCTCTCGAATTCTTCTTTTCTTCATCCACAATACGCTTCAGCTCGAATATCATCAGGTTTTTACGGGCCAATTCATCACCTAAATTGGCCACCTTCTCCTCCAAATCCATCCTCCGGCTACACCACCGGGTTGATTCATCTTGGTATGCAATGTACCATGGATCATCGGCTTGCCTAGCTAATCGTAACAATAATGGAAAAAAGAACAACTGAAATCACCCCAACAGGCCATGGCGGAACTTCAAATTCACCCCAAATTCAACGGTAGCATGCAGAGCTGAAGCTATATACCCGCACTTCCGACGAGGTAGGAGAAGTAGAACGTGGCCACGACATGATCGAATCCCCACCCTCGCCGGTGTACCCGCTACGACGAGACATTGAGGACTATTTCGTACCCGCAAACTCCAATAAATTACGGGAACCGAATCGATTAGGGGGCGGGGAGGCGAAGCGGAGGTCTACCAATTTGTGCGCGGAACAAATCCCGGTCGTCGTGGGCGGCGGATCCGCTTGCGGCGGACTTTCCTGCGGTGGGTACAATGTGTGCGGACGAAACAAGTGCCGGAGCCGTGGTTGACGTGCGGCGCCGCAGTTCGTCCGACGCCGCCGGGGACAGAGCCGGCGGCGCGACGAGGCGCCGGCGCGCCGCCGGTGATGGCTGCTCCGTCCGACGGTGGGGAACGAGCTGCCGACGGTTCTCCGGTCTAGCTTAAGAATAATTAATTAGCGAACTTGTTGCTTCTCTCTATGATATTCTCTAAAGACATATATCGAGCGGCAAGATATGATTTTTTCTCTCTAAATAAATAGACGACCCCACCGGTCATTAGGCTGCGGCAGCCCTACAGAGCGGCAATATATGTCTTTTCCTGAAAAATAGACGACCCCACTCGGTCATTGGCTGCGGAGGCCCCACGGAGAGGCAATATATGAGTTTCTCTAAATAAATAGACGACCCCACTCGGTCATTGGCTGCGGCAGCCCACGTAGCGGCAATATATGTCTTTTCCTGAAAAATAGACGACCCCACTGGTCATTGGCTGCGGAGGCCCCACAGAGCGGCAATATATGAGTTTCCCTAAATAAATAGACGACCCCACTGGTCATTGGCTGCGGCGGCCCCACAGAGCGGCAATATATGAGTTTCCCTAAATAAATAGACGACCCCACTGGTCATTGGCTGCGGCAGCCCTACGAGCGGCAATATATGTCTTTTACCGAAAAATATACGACCCCACTCGGTCATTGGCTGCGGCAGCCCTATAGAGCGGCCCCATTTGTCATTGGCAGCACCGCGTATAAAATCATGAAATAAAACGGCCCACACGTCAGCCGATAGATGGATGGCTGCTCCGACGTGTCTCCCGACCCTACCCGTCAGCGACGAGACGGTCAGTGGAGGAGCTGCCCCCGTGCGGCCCCACCCGGTCGGACTAACGGTCAAGGCCTCCGACCTGACGGCTACCGGCCGTTCCAGCACTTGTGCGTGTTTCAAACTAGAGGAGGGGAAAACTGAGGAAAAACTAAGGGAATGGGGAAAACTGAGTACAACTAACGAACCAGGGGCACGAAACTAGAAATCCCTACTCGAAAACCCTAAATCACGTAAAATATGCAAACCAAATTAGAGGCGTCTAACTTGCTTTTGCAGGGTTTGGTGATGTGGTATGGCCATGATGTGATGATGAATATGTATGAGATGATCATTATTGTATTGTGGCAACCGGCAGGAGCCTTATGGTTGTCTTTAAATTTCATGTTGTAGTGTTATTTCAAAGTAGTTGTAATAGTTGCTACATGGGAGAACAACCATGAAGACGACGCCATTGACCTTGACGCTTCACCGACGATGATGGAGATTGATGGCGTGCAAGACACACGTCCGTTGGGAACCCCAACAGGAAGGTGTGATGTGTACAGCGACAAGTTTTCCCTCAGTAAGAAACCAAGGTTATCGAACCAGTAGGAGTCAAGGAACACGTGAAGGTTGTTGGTGGCGGAGTGTAGTGCGGCGCAACACCAGGGATTCCGGCGCCAACGTGGAACCCGCACAACACAATCAAAGTACTTTGCCCCAACGTAACTGTTGAGGTTGTCAATCTCACCGGCTTGTCAGTAAACAAAGGATTAGATGTATAGTGTGGAAGATGATGTTTGTTTGCAAAGAACAAGTAAAGAACAAGTATTGCAAGAGATTGTATTTCAGATGTAAAGAATGGACCGGGGTCCACAGCTCACTAGTGGTGTCTCTCCCATAAGATAAATGGCATGTTGGGTGAACAAATTACAGCTTGGGCAATTGACAAATAAAGAAGGCATAACAATGCACATACATATATCACGATGAGTACTATGAGATTTAATCAGGGCATTACGACAAAGTACATAGACCGCTATCCAACATGCATCTATGCCTAAAAAGTCCACCTTCGTGTTATCATCCCAACCCCTTCCAGCATTAAGTTGCAAACAACAGTACAATTGCATTAAGTATGGTGCGTAATGTAATCAACACAAATATCCTTAGACAAAGCATTGATGTTTTATCCCTAGTGGCAACAACACATCCACAACCTTAGAACTTTCGTCACTCGTCCTGCATTCAATGGAGGCATGAACCCACTATCGAGCATAAATACTCCCTCTTGGAGTCACAAGTATCAACTTGGCCGAGCCTCTACTAGCAACGGAGAGCATGCAAGAACATAAACAACATATATGATAGATTGATAATCAACTTGACATAGTATTCCATATTCATCGGATCCCAACAAACACAACATGTAGCATTACAAATAGATGATCTTGATCATGATAGGCAGCTCACAAGATCTAACATGATAGCACAATGAGGAGAAGACAACCATCTAGCTACCGCTATGGACCCATAGTCCAGGGGTGAACTACTCACACATCGATCCGGAGGCGATCATGGTGATGAAGAGACCTCCGGGAGATGATTCCCCTCTCCGGCAGGGTGCCGGAGGCGATCTCCTGAATCCCCCGAGATGGGATTGGCGGCGGCGGCGTCTCTGTAAGGTTTTCCGTATCGTGGCTCTCGGTACTGGGGGTTTCGCGACGAAGGCTTTAAGTAGGCGGAAGGGCGGAGTCGGAGGGCTGACAGGGGCCCCACACCATAGGGCGGTGCGGGCCCCCCTCTGGCCGCGCGGCCCTATGGTGGCGGCGCCTCGTCGCCCCACTTCGTTTCCCTTTCGGTCTTCTGGAAGCTTCGTGGAAAAATAAGACCCTGGGCGTTGATTTCGTCCAATTCCGAGAATATTTCCTTTGTAGGATTTCTGAAACCAAAAACAGCAGAAAAACAAAGAATCGGCTCTTCTGGCATCTCGTCAATAGGTTAGTGCCGGAAAATGCATAATAAATGACATAAAGTGTGTATAAAACATGTGAGTATCATCATAAAAGTAGCATGGAACATAAGAAATTATAGATACGTTTGAGACGTATCAAGCATCCCCAGCTTAGTTCCTACTCGCCCTCGAGTAGGTAAACGATAACAAGGATAATTTCTGAAGTGACATGCTATCATAATCTTGATCAATACTATTGTAAAGCATATGAGATGAATGCAGCGATTCAAAGCAATGGTAAAGACAATGAGTAAACAAATGAACCATATAGCAAAGACTTTTCATGAATAGTACTTTCAAGACAAGCATCAATAAGACTTGCATAAGAGTTAACTCATAAAGCAATAGATTCTTAGTAGAAAGCTTTGAAGCAACACAAAGGAAGATATAAGTTTCAGTAGTTGCTTTCAACTTCAACATATTTATCTCATGGATAATTGTCAACACAAAGTAATATAACAAGTGCAATAGGTAAACATGTAAGAATCAATGCACACAGTTGATACAAGTGTTTGCTTCTAAGATAGAAAGAAGTAGGTAAACTGACTCAACAATAAAGTAAAAGATTGGCCCTTCGCAGAGGGAAGCATGGATTACTATTTTTGTGCTAGAGCTTTTCATTTTGAAAACATAGAAACAATTTTGTCAACGGTAGTAATAAAGCATATGTGTTATGTATAAGACATCTTATAAGTTGCAAGCCTCATGCATAGATTACCAATAGTGCCCGCACCTTGTCCTAATTAGCTTGGATTAACATGGATTATCATTGCATAACATATGTTTCAACCAAGTGTCACAAAGGGGTACCTCTATGCCGCCCGTACAAAGGTCTAAGGAGAAAGTTCGCATTGGATTTCTCGCTTTTTGATTATTCTCAACTTAGACATCCATACCGGGACAACATAGACAACAGATAATGGACTCCTCTTTAATGCATAAGCATTCAACAACAGATAAAATTCTCATAAGAGATTGAGGATTAATTGTCCAAACTGAAACTTCCACCATGGATCATGGCTTTAGTTAGCGGCCCAATGTTCTTCTCTAACAATATGCATACTCAAACCATTTGATCATGAAAATCGCCCTTACTTCGTACAACACGAACATGCATAGCAACTCACATGATTTTCAACAAAGGTGTAATAGTTGATGGCGTCCCCAGAAACATGGTTACCGCTCAACAAGCAACTTATAAGAAATAAGATACATAGCTACATATTCTTCACCACAATAGTTTTTAAGGCTATTTTCCCATGAGCTATATATTGCAAAGACAAAGGATAGAATTTTTAAAGGTAGCACTCAAGTAATTTACTTTGGAATGGCGGAGAAATACCATGTAGTGGGTAGGTATGGTGGACACATATGGCATAGTTTTTGGCTCAAGGATTTGGATGCACGAGAAGAATTCCTCTCAATACAAGGCTAGGCTAGCAAGGTTGTTTGAAGCAAACTCAAGTATAAAACGGTGCAGCAAAGCTTACATATGAACATATTGCAAGCATTATAAGACTTTACATCGTCTCCTTGTTGCTCAAACACCTTAACCAGAAAATATCTAGACTCTAGAGACCAATCATGCAAACCAAATTTTAACAAGCTCTATGTAGTTCTTCATTAATAGGTGCAAAGTACATGATGCAAGAGCTTAAACATGATCTATTTGAGCACAAAAATTTCCAAGTATCAAATTATTCAAGACATTATACCAATTACCACATGCAGCATTTTCTGTTTCCAACCATAAAACAATGAATGAAGCAGTTTCAACCTTCGCCATGAACATTAAGGATAAAGCTAAGAACCTATGTGTTCATACGAAACAGCGGAGCGTGTCTCTCTCCCAAACAAGGAATGCTAGGATCCGATTTTATTCAAACAAAAACAAAAACAAAAACAAAGAGACGCTCCAAGTAAAGCACATAAGATGTGACGGAATAAAAATATAGTTTCACTAGAGGTGACCTGATAAGTTGTCGATGAAGAAGGGATGCCTTGGGCATCCCCAAGCTTAGATGCTTGAGTCTTCTTAAAATATGCAGGGATGAACCACGGGGGCATCCCCAAGCTTAGACTTTTCACTCTTCTTGATCATATTGTATCATCCTCCTCTCTTGACCCTTGAAAACTTCCTCCACACCAAACTCAAAACAAACTCATTAGAGGGTTAGTGCATAATTGAAAATTCATATATTCAGAGGTGACATAATCATTCTTAACACTTCTGGACATTGCACAAAGCTACTGAAAGTTAATGGAACAAAGAAATCCATCAAACATAGCAAAACAGGCAATGCGAAATAAAAGGCAGAATCTATCAAAACAGAACAGTCCGTAAAGACGAATTTTTCGGGGCACTTAACTTGCTCAGATGAAAATGCTAAAATTGAATGAAAGTTGCGTACATATCTGAGGATCACGCACGTAAATTGGCAGATGTTTCTAAATTTCCTACAGAAGGGGCTGCTCAATTTCGCGACAGCAAGAAATCTGTTTCTGCGCAGTAATCCAAATCTAGTATTGACTTTACTATCAAAGACTTTACTTGGCACAACAATGCAATAAATAAAGATAAGGAGAGGTTGCTACAGTAGTAACAACTTCCAAGACTCAAATATAAAATAAAAGTGCAGAAGTAAAATAATGGGTTGTCTCCCATAAGCGCTTTTCTTTAACGCCTTTCAGCTAGGCGCAGAAAGCGTGAATCAAGTATTATCAAGAGATGAAGCATCAACATCATAATTTCTTCTAATAATAGAATCATAAGATAACTTCATTCTCTTTCTAGGGAAGTGTTCCATACCTTTCTTGAGAGGAAATTGATATTTAATATTACCTTCCTTCGTATCAATGGTAGCACCAACAGTTCGAAGAAAAGGTCTTGCCAATATAATGGGACAAGATGCATTGCATTCAATATCCAAGACCACAAAATCAACGGGGACAAGGTTATTGTTAACCATAATGCGAATATTATCAATCCTCCCCAAAGGTTTCTTTATAGCATGATCAGCAAGATTAACATCCACATAACAATTTTTCAATGGTGGCAAGTCAAGCATATTATAGATTTTCTTAGGCATAACAGAAATACTTGCACCAAGATCACATAAAGCATTACAATTAAAATCATTGACCCTAATCTTAATGATGGGATCCCAACCATCTTCTAACTTCCTAGGAATAGAAGTTTCAAGTTTTAGTTTCTCCTCTCTAGCTTTTATGAGAGCATTTGTAATATGTTTTGTAAAGGCCAAATTTATAGCACTAGCATTGGGACTTTTAGCAAGTTTTTGTAAGAACTTTATAACTTCAGAGATGTGACAATCATCAAAATCTAAACCATTATGATCTACAGCAATGGGATCATTGTCCCCAATATTTTGAAAAATTTCAGCAGTTTTATCACAAACAGTTTCAAGCAGTTTCAGCAGCTTTCGAGCAATTTTGCACGCTTTGCACTAGGAGTAGAAACATTGCCAACACCAATTATTTTACCATTGATAGTAGGGGGTGTAGCAACATGTGAAACATCATCATTACTAGTGGTGGTAATAGTCCAAACTTTAGCTACATTATTCTCTTTAGCTAGTTTTTCGTTTTCTTCTCTTTCCCACCTAGCATGCAATTCAACCATCAATCTAATATTTTCATTAATTCGAACTTGGATGGCGTTTGATGTAGCAAATAACTTATTATCTTTATCTTCATTAGGCATAACTTCCAATTTTAAAAGATCAACATCAGAGGCAAGACTATTAACCTTAGAAGCAAGAATATCAATTTTACCAAGCTTTTCTTTAACAGATTTGTTAAAAGCTGTTTGTGTACTAATAAATTCTTTAAGCATGGCTTAAAGACCAGGGTGTACACTCCTATTATTGTTTTAATAATTCCCATAAGAATTACCATAACCATTACCATTAGCAGAAGGATATGGCCTATAGTTGTTACCAGAATTATTCCTATAAGCATTGTTGTTGAAATTATTACTTTTAATGAAGTTCACATCAACATGCTCTTCTTGAGCAACCAATGAAGCTAAAGGAACATTATTAGGATCAACATTAGATCTACCATTAACAAGCATAGACATTATAGCATCAATCTTATCACTCAAGGAAGAGGTTTCTTCAACAGAATTAACCTTCTTACCTTGTGGAGCTCTTTCAGTGTGCCATTCAGAGTAATTGATCATCATATTATCAAGAAGCTTTGTTGCCGCCCCCAAAGTGATGGACATAAAGGTACCTCCAGCATCTGAATCCAATAGGTTCCGCGAAGAAAAATTCAATCCTGCATAAAAGGTTTGGATGATCATCCAAGTAGTCAGTCCATGGGTAGTGCAATTCTTCACCAAAGATTTAATTCTCTCCCATGCTTGAGCAACATGTTCATTATCTAATTGCTTAAAATTCATTATGCTACTTCTCAAAGATATAATTTTAGCGGGAGGATAATATCTACCAATGAAAGCATCTTTACATTTAGTCCATGAATCAATACTATTTCTAGGCAAAGATAGCAACCAATCTTTAGCTCTTCCTCTTAAGGAGAAAGGAAACAATTTTAATTTTATAATGTCACCATCTACATCCTTATACTTTTGCATTTCACAAAGTTCAATAAAATTATTAAGATGAGCAAGCAAGCATCATCGTAACTAACACCAGAAAAATTGCTCTCTCATAACAAGATTTAGTAAAGCAGGTTTAATTTCAAAGAATTCTGCTGTAGTAGCAGGTGGAGCAATAGGTGTGCATAAGAAATCATTATTATTTGTGCTAGTGAAGTCACACAACTTGGTATTCTCAGGAGTATTCATTTTAACAGTAGTAAATAAAGCAAACTAAATAAAGTAAATGCAAGTAACTAATTTTTTTGTGTTTTTAATATGGAGAACAAGACAGTAAATAAAGTAAAACTAGCAACTAATTTTTTTGTATTTTTGATATAGAGAGCACACAAAGCAGTAAATAAAATAAAGTAAAGCAAGACAAAAACAAAGTAAAGAGATTGGATGTGGGAGACTCCCCTTGCAGCGTGTCTTGATCTCCCCGGCAACGGCGCCGTAAAAACTGTCTTCATGGCGTGCAAGACACACGTCCGTTGGGAACCCCAAGAGGAAGGTGTGATGTGTACAGCGACAAGTTTTCTCTCAGTAAGAAACCAAGGTTATCGAACCAGTAGGAGTCAAGGAACACGTGAAGGTTGTTGGTGGCGGAGTGTAGTGCGGCGCAACACCAGGGATTCCGGCGCCAACGTGGAACCTGCACACCACAATCAAAGTACTTTGCCCCAACGTAACTTTGAGGTTGTCAATCTCACTGGCTTGCTGTAAACAAAGGATTAGATGTATAGTGTGGAAGATGATGTTTGTTTGCAAAGAACAGTAAAGAACAAGTATTGCAGTAGATTGTATTTCAGATGTAAAGAATGGACCGGGGTCCACAGTTCACTAGTGGTGTCTCTCCCATAAGATAAATGGCATGTTGGGTGAACAAATTACAGTTGGGCAATTGACAAATAATGAAGGCATAACAAGGCACATACATATATCACGATGAGTACTATGAGATTTAATCAGGGCATTACGACAAAGTACATAGACCGCTATCCAGCATGCATCTATGCCTAAAAAGTCCACCTTCAGGTTATCATCCGAACACCTTCCAGTATTAAGTTGCAAACAACAGACAATTGCATTAAGTATGGTGCGTAATGTAATCAACACAAATATCCTTAGACAAAGCATTGATGTTTTATCCCAAGTGGCAACAACACTTCCACAACCTTAGAACTTTCTGTCACTGTCCCAGATTCAATGGAGGCATGAACCCACTATCGAGCATAAATACTCCCTCTTGGAGTCACAAGTATCAACTTGGCCAGAGCTTCTACTAGCAACGGAGAGCATGCAAGAACATAAACAACATATATGATAGATTGATAATCAACTTGACATAGTATTCCATATTCATCGGATCCCAACAAACACAACATGTAGCATTACAAATAGATGATCTTGATCATGATAGGCAGCTCACAAGATCTAACATGATAGCACAATGAGGAGAAGACAACCATCTAGCTACTGCTATGGACCCATAGTCCAGGGGTGAACTACTCACACATCGATCCGGAGGCGATCATGGTGATGAAGAGACCTCCGGGAGATGATTCCCTCTCCGGCAGGGTGTCGGAGGCGATCTCCCGAATCCCCCGAGATGGGATTGGCGGCGGCGGCGTCTCGCGTAAGGTTTTCCGTATCGTGGCTCTCGGTACTGGGGGTTTCGCGACGAAGGCTTTAAGTAGGCGGAAGGGCGGAGTCGGAGGGCTGACAGGGGCCCCACACCATAGGGCGGCGCGGGCCCCCCTCTGGCCGTGCGGCCCTATGGTGGCGGCGCCTCGTCGCCCCACTTCGTTTCCCTTTCGGTCTTCTGGAAGCTTCGTGGAAATATAAGACCCTGGGCGTTGATTTCGTCCAATTCCGAGAATATTTCCTTTGTAGGATTTCTGAAACCAAAAACAGCAGAAAACAACAATCGGCTCTTCGGCATCTCGTCAATAGGTTAGTGCCGGAAAATGCATATAAATGATATAAAGTGTGTATAAAACATGTGAGTATCATCATAAAAGTAGCATGGAACATAAGAAATTATAGATACGTTTGAGACGTATCAGAGATCATGCCCGTTGATGATGGAAATCATGTCCGTGCTTTGGAGATGAAGATCAAGGCGCAAAGACAAAAGGGCCATATGATATCACATATGAATTGCATGTGATGTTAATCCTTTTATGCATCTTGTATTGCTTAGATCACGACGGTAGCATTATAAGATGATCCCTCTCACTAAAATATCAAGATAATAAAGTGTTCATCCTTAGTATGCGCCGTTGCTAAGACTTCTTTCTTTCGAAGCATCACGTGATGATCGGGTGTGATAGATTCTACATGTGCATACAATGGATGCAAGCCAGTTTTGCACACGCGGATACTAAGGTTGCCTTGACGAGCCTAGCATGTACAGACATGGTCTCGGAACACAGGATACCGAAAGGTAGAGCATGAGTCATATGATTGATATGATGAACACTTTGAGTGTTCGCCTCTGAAGCTACATCTTTTCTCGTGATGATCGGATTTGGTTCGTGTGATCACTAAGACAATGCAAGGGATATTGTTTTGAGTGGGAGTCCACCTAGTTAATTTAAAATTAAATTTGAACTCAATTTATTGTAAACTTAGTCTAAACTCTTTGCAAATATGTTGTAGATCATGGCGTCCCCCTCCATCAATTTCAACTAGTTCCTAGAGAAAGAAAAACTTAAAAGCAATGGTAGCAACTTCACCGACTGGTTCCGTCATGTGAGGATTTTCCTCAATGGTGGAAATCTGCAATTTGTGCTCGAAGCACTGCTAGGTCCCCCTCCACCACCTGCAGTATCCGAGGACGAAAATAATGTTTACGAGACTCGGGTGATTCGGTATTCTCAAGTTCAGTGTGCCATCCTGTGCAGCCGAGAGGCGGAGCTCCAAAAGCGTTTTGAGCACCAAGACCCATATGAGATGGTCCATGAGCTAAAAGCTATCTTTGAAACTCATGCGGCCGTCGAAAGCTATGAGGCCTCGAAACACTTCTTTGGCTGTATGATGGAAGAGGGCAGCTCCATTAGTGAGCACGTGCTCGCTATGTCCGGGCATGCGAAGAAGCTCAGTGACTTGGGGATAGTGATTCCTAACCAGCTGGGTATTCATCGTGTCCTCCAATCACTGCCACCAAGTTACAAGAACTTCGTGATGAACTACAACATGCAGAACATGAACAAAGAGTTACCTGAACTCTTCTCCATGCTGAAATCTGCTGAGATTGAGATACAGAAAGAACACCAAGTGTTGATGGTCAACAAGACCACCAGTTTCAAGAAGCAAGGCAAACCTAAGAAGGGCAACTTCAAGAAGGGCGACAAGAAAGTTGTTGCGCCTCCTGTGAAGCCTAAGGCTGGCCCTAAACCTGATACTGAGTGCTATTACTGCAAGGAGAAGGGGCACTGGAAGCGGAATTGCCCCAAGACATGGTTGATTTGAAGAGCGGCCTTGTCAAGAAGAAGAAAGGTATATTTGATATACATGTTATAGATGTCTATCTTACTGGTTCTCGTAGTAGTGCCTGGATATTTGATACTGGTTCGGTTGCTCACATTTGTAACTCGAAACAGGAACTACGGAATAAACGAAGCCTAGCGAGGGACGAGGTGACGATGCGCGTTGGAAACGGATCCAAGGTCGATGTGATCGCCGTCGGCACGCTCCCTGTACATCTACCTTCGGGATTAGTTTTAAACCTCAATAATTGTTATTTGGTTCCTGCGTTGAGCATGAACATTATATCTGGATATTGCAAGACGGTTATTCATTTAAGTCAGAGAATAATGGTTGTTCTATTTTTATGAATAATATCTTTTATGGTCATGTGCCTGAGATGAATGGTTTATTCTTGTTAAATCTCGATAGTAGTGATACACATGTTCATAACATTGATGCTAAGCGAATTAAATTGAATGATAATTCTACTTATATGTGGCACTATCGTCTTGGTCATATTGGAGTGAAGCGCATGAAGAAACTCCATTCCGATGGACTTCTTGAGTCACTTTATAGATGCGAAGCATGTCTAATGGGAAAAATGACTAGGACTCCATTCTCTGGTACAATGGAGCGAGCTACAGACTTGTTGGAAATCATACATACCGATGTGTGCGGACAAATGAGTGTAGCATCGCGCGGTGGTTATCGTTATGTTCTAACCTTCACGGATGATCTGAGTAGATATGGGTATATCTATTTCATGAAACATAAGTCCGAAACTTCCGAGAAGTTTAAGGAATTGCAAAGTGAAGTAGAAAATCAACGTAACAAGAAGATTAAGTTTCTGCATTCTAATCGCGGAGGCGAATATCTGAGTTATGAGTTTGGCATGCATTTAAAGAAATGCGGAATACTTTCACAGTTGACACCGCCGGGAACACCACGGCGCAATGGTGTGTCCGAACGTCGTAATCGAACTCTCTTAGATATGGTTCGTTCTATGATGTCTCTTACTGATTTACCGTTATCGTTTAGGGGTTATGCATTAGAGACAGCCGCATTCACTTTAAATAGGGCACCATCTAAATCCGTTGAAACGACACCGTATGAATTGTGGTTTGGGAAGAAACCTAAGCTGTCGTTCCTTAAAGTTTGGGGTTGCGAAGCTTGTGTAAAAAAGTTACAACCTGACAAGCTAGAACCCAAAGCGGAGAAATGCGTCTTCATAGGATACCCTAAAGAAACTATTGGGTATACTTTCTATCACAGATCCGAAGGCAAAATCTTTGTTGCTAAGAACGGATCCTTTCTTGAGAAGGAGTTTCTCACTAAAGAAGTGACTGGAAGGAAAGTAGAACTCGACGAGGTTATTGAACCTTCTCTCATAGATCAGAGTAGCGCAGTACCGGAAGATGTTCCTGTGCAGCCTGCACCGATAAGAGAGGAAGCAAATGATAATGATCATGAAACTTCGAACGAGGAAGCTACTGAACCTCGCAGATCGACGAGGGAGCGTACCACTCCTGATTGGTATGAACCCTGTCTAAATGTCATGATTGTGGACAACAATGATGAAGACCCTGCGACGTATGAAGAAGCGATGATGAGCCCAGATTCCAACAAATGGCAAGAAGCCATGAAATCGGAAATGGGATCCATGTATGATAACAAAGTATGGACTTTGGTAGAATTACCTGATAGCCGCAAGGCTATCGAGAATAAATGGACCTTCAAGAGAAAAACATATGATGATGGCAATATTACTGTCTATAAAGCTCGACTTGTCGCAAAGGGTTTCCAACAAATTCAAGGAGTTGACTACGATGAGACTTTCTCACCTGTTGCGAAGCTAAAATCTGTGAGGATTTTGTTAGAAATAGCTGTATTTTTCGATTATGAGATTTGGCAGATGGATGTCAAAACGGCATTCCTTAATGGTGACATTGAGGTAGAGTTGTATATTGTACAACCCAAAGGTTTTGTCGATCCTAAAAATGCTGACAAGGTATGCAAACTTCAGCGTTCCATTTATGGATTGAAGCAAGCATCCCAGAGTTGGAACCGATGCTTTGATAAGGTGATCAAAGACTTCGGGTTTATACAGTGTCATGGAGAGGCATGTATTTACAAGAAAGTGAGTGGGAGCTCTGTAGCGTTCCTGATATTATATGTATAAGGTATATTATTGATTGGGAATGATATAGAACTATTAAGCAGTATAAAAGGTTATTTGAATAAGTGTTTTTCAATGAAAGATCTTGGTGAAGCAGCATACATTTTAGGCATCAAGATTTATAGAGATAGATCAAGACGCCTAATAGGGCTTTCACAGAGTACATACCTGGACAAGATTCTAAAGAAGTTTAGAATGGATGAAAGCAAGAAAGAGTTCTTGCCTATGTTGCCAGGTAATGTTCTGAGTAAAACTCAAGGTCCGGCTACGGTAGAAGAAAGAGAGAGGAAGAATAAGATCCCCTATGCCTCGGCAGTAGGCTCTATCATGTATGCCATGTTGTGTACTAGACCGGATATCACACATGTTGTTAGTTTGACCAGCAGATATCAAAGTGATCTAGGAATGGAACACGGGACATCGGTCAAGAATATCCTGAAGTACTTGAAAAGGACTAAGGATATGTTTCTTTGTTATGGCGGGGACCAAGAGCTCGTTGTAACCAGTTACACCGATGCTTGTTGGAACACTGATCCTGATGACTCTAAGTCTCAGTCTGGGTACGCGTTTATATTGAATGGTGTTGCAGTAAGATGGAGTAGTTCCAAGCAGTGCACGGTGGCGAAGTCTTCTACTGAATCGGAATAAATAGCGGCTTCGGAGACTTCATCGGAAGCGGTATGGATGAAGAGGTTCATTGTTGAGCTTGGTGTGGTTCCTAGTGCATTGGACCCACTAGTCATCTATTGTGACAACATGGGTGCCATCGCCAATGCACAAAAACCAAGGTCACACAAGAAGCTGAAGCATATCAAGCTGCGTTTTCATTCGATTCGCGAGTACATCGAAGATGGTGAAGTAAAGATTTGCAAAGTACACACAGATCTGAATGTGGCAGATCTGTTGACTAAAGCTCTCCCTAGGGCAAAGAATGACCAACACCAGAATGCCATGGGTGTTAGATACCTTACAATGTAATCTAGATTATTGACGCTAGTGCAAGTGGGAGACTGTTGGAGATATGCCCAAGAGGCAATAATAAAGTGGTTATTATATATCTTTGTTGTGTTTATGATAAATGTTTGCATACCATGCTATAATTGTATTAACCGAAACATTGATACATGTGTGTTATGTGAACAACAAGGAGTCCCTAGTAAGCCTCTTGTAAAACTAGCTTGTTGATTAATAGATGATCATAGTTTCATGATCATGCACATTGGATGTTATTAATAACAAGGTTATGTCATTAGATGAATGATATAATGGACACACCCAATTAAGCGTAGTATAAGATCACGTCATTAAGTTCAATTTGCTATAAGCTTTCGATACATAGTTACCTAGTCCTCCGACCATGAGATCATGTAAATCACTTATACCGGAAGGGTACTTTGATTACATCAAACGCCACTGCGTAAATGGGTGGTTATAAAGGTGGGATTAAGTATTTGGAAAGTATGAGTTGAGGCATATGGATCAAGAGTGGGATTTGTCCATCCCGATGACGGATAGATATACTCTGGGCCCTCTCGGTGGAATGTCGTATAATTCGCTTGCAAGCATGTGACTGGTTCACAAGAGATGATATGCCACGGTACGAGTAAAGAGTACTTGTCGGAGACGTGGTTGAACGAGGTATGGGGATACCGATGATCAAACCTCGGACAAGTAAAATATCGCGAGACAAAGGGAATCAGTATCGTATGTAAATGGTTCAATCGATCACTAAGTTATCGTTGAATATGTGGGAGCCATTATGGATCTCCAGATCCCTCTATTGGTTATTGGTCGGAGAAGAGTCTCAACCATGTCTGCATAGTTCATGAACCGTAGGGTGACACACTTAAAGTTTGATGTCGTTTTAAGTAGATATGGAATATGGAATGGAGTTCGAAGTTTTGTTCGGAGTCTCAGATGGGATCCAGGACATCACGAGGAGATCCGGAATGGTCCGGAGAATAATATTCATATATAGGAAGTCATTTTCTAAGTTTGAAAATGATCCGGTGTATTTATGGAAGGTTCTAGAAGGTTCTAGAAAAGTCCGGAAGAAATCACCATGGAAGGTGGAGTCCCGGAGGGACTCCACCAACCTTGGCCGGCCAGACAAAGGGAGGAGGAGTCCCAGGTGGACTAAACCTAAGGGGGCCGGCCACCCCACCAAAGGGAAAGGTGGGAGTCCCACCCTGAGTAGGATTCGCCCATAAGGAAGGTTTTTGAGTTGGACTCTAATTCGTTCTTTGGGCAACCCTTGGTGTGTTCCACCTATATATAGATGAGGAGAGGGAGGGGGCCGGCCACACCCTTGGCCGCACCACCCTTGCCACCAGAGGCCGGCGCCCCAGCCTCCCCTCTCCCCAAACGCTAGCCGCCCCTCCTCCTCATATCTCTCCCGCATAGCTTAGGCGAAGCCCTGCCGGAGATCTCCACCGCCACCGCCACCACGCCGTCGTGCAGTTGGGATTCCGAGGAGGATCTACTACTTCCGCTGCCCGCTGGAACGGGGAGAAGGACGTCGTCATCAACACCGAACGTGTGACCGAGTACGGAGGTGTTGCTCGACTGTGGCACCGTCAAGATCTTCTACGCGCTTTTGAAAGCGGCAAGTGATCATCTTCTGCAACAACGAGATCTAATCCGTAGGCTTTGGAAATCTTCGAGGGTTAGTCTCATGATCTTCTCGTTGCTCCCATCTTCTAGATTGCATCTTGGCTTGGTTTTCGTTCTTGCGGTAGGATTTTTTTTGTTTTCTATGCTATGAATCCCATCAGGAATTACCTTTTCACAAAGGTATTCCCTCATTACATTCCTAGTAACTATGATGGTTCCTTTCACCCTATTCTTGGATTTGTATTTGGTTGTGGTTTCTTTGAAAAATGCTCATATTCCATTTTTTTCCATCAAACATGACTTCTTTTTGCTCATTGTATCGGGGTTTGGCCATTGAAGTTAAGAACATAACCTTTCCTATATTGTTCTTGTTGTGAATAGTTCACATGGGATCTTGTTCTTCCGGCAACAGATAGTATTTTATGCTCCTCTTTGTCATGTCAAACCATTTCTCATCAATATGAACAATGTTCCCCATACTGAGGAACAATGCTTCTGCCTCAGCTGTTGTCGTTTAATCGATCATTGAAGTGCAAAATTTGAGTCTAGCAATATAGATTTCTGGTTTCAAAGCTGGTTTGAGGGTATTTGTATGTCGTCTTATTTTACCCCATTGGAACCTTCTTTGCAAGGTGGCATATGCGACACCCAATTCCCTTGCGAGCGCCCTCTGTATAGACCTTTTGTTTAAAGGAATGGAAGGCATCCTTGACAAACCAAGATCTACTCTCTTTCGTCCACACCGCCCCTTCTTTTGATGTGACACATCAACCTCTAGCTCCTTTATCTCTTGGTCTCTTGCCTTTTTTCCATATTCTTTCTATTGTACGGAGTCTTGTTTTTAAAAGAGTAACTACAAGTTCTTTATTTTCCTTCTCAACTGGTCTGCATTTTCCAAGAGCTTTCAAAGCAATGTATGCCGCAAATATGTGACTATCAGGTAGCTCTCTATGGTGTGCATGCGCAACAGGTATTTGTACATCTTCGGCTTTGGGTATTTGTACATATTTGGCTTCGGCTTCGGGTATTGGTACATCTTCGGTTTTGGTTTTGTGTACATCTTCGGCTTCGAATATTTGTACATCTTCTTCACCTTCCTCATGTGGACTAAAGTTAAGATATAAATAAAACACCTCTTGTGGAGGCAAGTTGAGATAGAGGTCGATCTCCTCTTGTCGTACCTGCATCGAAAGGAACAAAAAATATCAGTAATGCATCAAAAGGAACAAAAAATATCAGTAATGCATCACGTTTCAGAAATGGATACTAATGACTTAATTGCATATCTTGAATTTTTTAGTCTTTGTTCTATGTATAATCTTTGTCCTTTATAAGTTTCATTTTGATTTTTTTTGGAACATAATAAACCGATAAGACAAGTGATGGTGCAGGAGCTGACAAGACAAGAAGAATTGATGCTATAAATAAAGTGGTATATGAAGTTTCCCCAGAACCAAATCCGACAATTACTCTAGAGGTATTAACCTAGGATGATTTTTTATTTAAAAATTCATCACTAAAATTTCATGTCTTGGATTATCATTCTGCAAGAAAAAATCGACAAATGTTTACAACATTCTAATGGTTTGATGACGAGTCAAACAATTTTTACTAGTCTATACTACCCATAGTGGATGCCTAAATAGGTGTCATTCCCATGCCACTATGGTCCATGTCAGGGCAAACTGAGCAGACTACAAGACATGCAAAACATTTAACAAAACTACCTTCACATAAATGAGTAAATGACACCTGAATCTAAGCCAAAAAAACACCTGACTCCAATTTGTACTAGAAAACAACACTTTTAATAGCTTTCCTAAGATATCTGTCATTGGGAGTGCACGAGTAGTAATTTCCAGACAACAGTGTGCAACATTCACAACATATGTTATGTTCAACCTATAGAATGTACGATGCTAAGAAAACAGAAAGCATTACCATTGCATATACATCGGAGAATGACAACGGATAGAGCACCACTACATATGGATAAGAAAGTTGTTCTTTAGAAACCTACCTTGTATTGTATGCCTAGCGACAACTGTAAAATGCATTTTACAGTTAACGTTTGGATCAAGACACAAAAAAGGGGGAACGGGGAACGAAAGGAAAAAAATCAGACCAAGACAACCATACATGCCACAGTTTTAGTTTTTTTCATTTATCAGTAGACATAAACAACATAAACAACATACAGTGAATACGAGATGTTTAATACTCCCTCCGCATGAGTGTAGTAACCCTGCTTTTATATTAAACCACATGGACCATAGTGGCATGGGAATGACAACTATTTAAGCATTATTCTGTACTCAGCCTACATTTAAACTGAATTTCTGTGTAAAAGATATTTAAATTTCAGAACCTTTATATACAATCAAAAAACCTGATGCTCTAACACTGATCTTTGTTCTAGATCTATCTGAACCTTCACAGAAACCTGATGCTTATATACAATCAATTTTACATGCTCATACCAATCTGCGGACAGATCTTAGAAGAATGCTAAGGTTGTTAACCAGAAAGTTAACCAGTACTTGGTTTGCTATACCATCTTCTCATTGATTGGGATTATTGAGATTTACTCAAACTGTATGTACCCTTCTTTAGGGCCAGAGGCGGTCGGCGGTCGACCACGTATCCTTGAGCGCCGCTCTCTTCTTCTTCTTGCTCCCGTCGCTTCTGCTTTGTTTCTTCAACGACCGGTAGCTACCACAAGTGCCTACAGTTTGTGAACACAAGATGTCGTTCTAGTTATAGAGCAACTAGTGGAGGCTATGGATGTCGTGATGGGAGCAGAAGAGGGAAGGTGTCGATGAGGTTGCACTCCCAGACCTGACAGTTGTTGATGATGCCCTTGCCAGGCCTGGACAACGGCTTTCGTTCCGGACGACCGGTGGGGGAGGGAGAGGGGAGTGCGCTCTCTCCATCGACGTCGAACGCGCGATCCGAGCTCCGACGCGGGGCGGGGACGGGAACAGAGTGTTGCAGATATGTCCAAGAGGCAATTATAAAGTGATTATTATTATATCTTTGTGTTTATGGTAAATATTTACATACCATGCTATAATTGTGTTAACTGAAAACATTAATACATGTGTGTTCTGTAAACAAACCAGAGTCCATAGTAAGCCTCTTATTTAACTAGCTTGTTGATTTATTGATGATCATGGTTTTCTGATCATGAATATTGGATGTTATTAATAACAAGATCACATCGTTAGGAGAATGATATGATGGACACACTCCCATAGTAAGCATAGCAATAATATCAAGTCATTAAGTTCGTTTTGTTATAAGCTCTCAAATACATAGTAACCTAATCCTTCGACCATGAGATCATGTTGATCTTCTTAGGCGTTGGTGATATGTCCCTTCTAGCCGGAGCATTCTGATCGCCTTCCTCTCCTCTACAAGGAGATGGATGTATTCAAGGAGGGTTTGGTCATTGAATTCTCTGTTTATCATGCGTTGTTGGATCATTGTCTGCGTACACCCTCTGATGCTATCAATAAGAAGGTGATCACGCCTGTGGAGGATCATCTTGTGGCAGATCTATCTAGGGGCACGCCTTCAGATCCAGTTATGGATGCCCAGCCCGTGGAGGATTCAACGGATGGAAATCCTAACCCACTCAAGACTAAGACCTGGAAGATAACATATTCAACTGCTAAAGATCTTGATCGTGGCAAAATGAAGGCATATGATGGATATCTTTCTCTGGCTGTTCAAGATGGGTGGCTTTCACTCAAAAATGCCAAAGGAAAGATAGTTGGTTGTAGGTATGTTGAATCGAAGGACACGTTCTCTTCTCTGTTGGTACCAAATTAATTTTTCCAATTCATGTGGTTCGTTTGGGTCCCTTGATTCCTGCCCCAAAGACAAAGTATACTGCTCCTTGCATGGCTCATGCAGATTTTGGTGTTGATCCCAAGGAAACATTGCTTGTTGTGAATAAGGATAGGGAGAATATGTGTGATTCTGTCCCTCCTACCTCTGCTCCTGCTGTATTGCCGTCGCGGTCAGTCCATGATGCTATTAATTTGGGATTTAATTTTTCTCATGGGAAGGTTTTTGCTCGGGAGATGGATAATATGTTCAGTCGTAGAGTGCACCCATCTGATCGCTTTGGTCATTTTCAAATGGTGGTTTCGTTTGGGCATGCTACCTTTAAATTAGAAGAGGATCTGGTGGGTATTGCACTTGAAGCTGTGCTTGGAGGACACTGTGGTAAATTAAAGGTGTCTATCTTAAGAGACAGAGTGTTTTCTTTCTGTGTGTCTGATAAGAAGGTTGGTTTTCATATCCTCAAATTCAGAAAGTTTGCATGCTCACAATTTAAATGTTTTTTCCATCTCTGGGGTTGGGGTGGCCCAAACTGGAAATGGGAATTTACTCAGTGGCAGAAGGAGCTGAATGCAGAGTGGACACTGGTCAGTCCTTCGAGAAGGATATTAAATCATGGGTTAGTGGCTCTCAAAAATAGGCCAGCCAAATCTTCCTTGGCTAATAAGGTCTCCTGTAATAGGAGATTGGAATTTGCTGAAAAGATTAGTTATGAAGCTTGCATTGGTTATAATGGTATTTCAGAAAGAAAGACAGTTACAGCTGGCCCTCTTAAGCAACCAGGTGTTATTTTGCCAGAATCATTTATTACAGAGACTTTTCCTCCCATTACCTTTGGGACGATGAATCATTGTCCTTTCTTTCAAAAGTATTCTAATGCTCAAGAAGTAGATGTTGCTGTCGCAGAGGATGATGGCCATTCAAATAATTCTGAAACTCCTAAAGAATTGGGCCAGACTAATGGAGTGGATCAAGTGGTTATACCAGGCGAGGAGGAGGACAAGTTGGTATGATTGACCAGATGGTTCACAAGGTTTGGGCCTATGGACGTTGGTTGCATATGGGCCACTTGACCAAGGATTGCACTAATGATGTACGGTGCAAGGCCTGCTACGAACACATTAAGTGCAATTGTCTTGGTAATAAATCCAGAGTTATGAAGTGGATTCCCAAATTGGCAAGTTCTCCTTCCCTGACGAAGACGGACTCCTTGGTGCTCGGTTCATCTTCCAACTCCAGCCACAGTAAATACCTAGATTCAGGGCAAAATTCTCCTAGAAACACTTCTCCACCACTGCCGCAACATGAGCCGACGCATTGCGACGCGGAAGCTTCTTCGCCGACATGGCTACCTTCGAGGTTGACCCTATGCCGTGGCTACCATGGGGGCACCAGGTTATTTGATAAGGGGTGGCCCGATCTTCTCAGTAAGCAACGGTGGTGATGATGATCACGGGACGAACACAGCGGAGAAACACGGATGATGAAGTGGATGATAACTTGTATGACGGAACGAGATCTCTCGATTGGTCCCTGTCGCCAATGCAACAGCTCTCAACCCTGCAATTGCGCACGTAGCCGCCGACCACGAAGCGGTAAGTTGCAATCTACTAATTCCCAATGGAACAACAGATCACACAAGACTTTCAGATCTACACCAATATCAAGCAATATAGTGTAGGGAATTCAATAGTTTCGCAGAGCAAACAACTAAGAACTAGTTATCTTAAACGTGGTCTAAAGCAACTTTGGGGGCGTCCTGGGCACTTATATAGGCGTCTGGGACGACCTCTGTAGGGATACGTTGCATAGAAAACAAAAAATTTCCTACCGCGAGAACACAAACCAAGCCAAGATGCAATCTAGAAGATGGGAGCAACAAGGAGATGATCGAGACTCACCCTTGAAGATTTCCAAAGCCTACAAGATGAGGCTTTTGTTGCTGCGGTAGACGATCACTTGCCGCTTTCAAAAGCGCGTAGAAGATCTTGACGGTGCTACAATCGGGCAGCACCTCCGTACTCGGTCACACGTTCGGTGTTGATGAAGACGATGTCCACCTCCCCGTTCCAGCGGGCAGCGGAAGTAGTAGCTCCTCCTTGAATCCGGAAGCACGACGGCGTGGTGGCGGTGGCGATGGAGATCTCCGGCGGAGCTTCGCTAAGCGTTGCGGGAGAGGGGGAGGAGTGGGGCGGCTAGGGTTTGGGGAGAGGGGGTGGCCGGCCTCTATGGGGTGCGGCCAGCTTGTGGCTTTGTGGTGGCCGGCCCCCTCTATGGCCAATCAGGAGTGGCACGTTCCCTTGTCGATCTGCGAGGTTCAGTAGCTATCTCGTTCGAAGTTTCATGATCATTATCATTAGCTTCCTCTGTTGCCGGT